>NC_053168.1:121375657-121702372 GCF_016835505.1 Polypterus senegalus
GCATGGAGTGGACCTGCACCGTCAGAACACAGTGGAAATCACTCAACTGTCCCAATTGTTTTGGAGTGTTTTGCAGTCGTCAGATTTAACACAAGTGTAAATTTTCAAAAAAATGTAAAATTCACAAGGTAAAATATCAAATGATGTGTTATTGTAGTGCATTCAATACAGTGCGGGGTAAACAGAATAAAATTTTTTGTTTTGCTCTCATTAGCATTTTCCATACTGTCCCATGTTTTTTAGACGTGGGGTTGTAGATAACATTAACCAGTCTGCCTCATGTACGCCTTACCCATTTCCATACATCTTATTGCGTTATGCTTCCAGTTCCTGAGAACTTGTCACATCACTTTATAGGTCATCAATGTGATTTTAGGATTTTGCATTCAAAGTATGACAAACAATACCTTCTTCTTCTTACTATTCTCTTGCAATCTCTCAATATCTCTTTAATCCTGGACTTTTTTCACCCAATTGAATCTTTGCTTTGTGTTTTGGAGAAACAACATCTAAATTGACTTGGAACAGATATGAACACTTCCTGTGTTGAAATCCTAGCCTGTCTAGAGTTAATTCATGCCTTGTACCTGATGCTTCTGGAATAGCCTTTGTGGCCATCTGAGTGAATGACAAGCTGATACAACAGTGGATTTTTGGGGTACGCTTGCCAACCCGGCTCTTTTCTTTTACTTATATAGTAGCGTGCAAAATAGAATAACAAAATGGCTGCCCTGTAACACTTGGGCTAGTTTAAGTGCTATTATAAGAATTTTGTGAGCAGGCTGTGGAGTTCCTCTCCTTAGGTTGCTTGAACCGGAAGTGACGTCTCCCTCCAGGTGGCCTCACTTTTATGGCCATAGGAACGGGAAGGGGCGGAGTCAGTTACCCTCACTGGGCAGTTTCTGTGTACTGTAGAGGAAAAAGAAGACAATGCAGTTAGATGCAGTGCACCTCTTGGCTTGGGGTTGTAGATAATTCCTGTAAAGAACTCAAAGGGTGACCAGGTTACCCTCGAGGTGACCCTCTAATTCTACCTCATAATATAAGTATTTATATAATCACAGTAAAATTTTTCTTGGTAGTAAACTACAATACATGGATTCCAAATAATTGTTGGATACAAATAATGAGAATTGCTCTTTACCCTTATTTCTAAGGAAAGCATCATCAAAATCCTCCAAAAACGATTCACATACAACATAGAGGTCATTTGTAAGCCCTGGGGGTTTAGTGCAGTGATCTGCAATGCTTGATAATTCACTGTATCACCATCTGGCAAGATCTAACCTATAGCATTCATAATGAGGCACTGCTTTTGAATGATGGCTGTACATGTAGAACACTTCAGGGGTCCCCTTACGTCTTTCTTTTATATCTAGATCAAAATCCATGCTTTTTTATATAGTTCTTCTGTTATTATATTAAATGCTATTATATTAAATATTGTATTAAAATACAAATTACTATTTATCTGACAAAGTTAGACTACTTGTTTATTTGCAATTCAGCATTTGTAATATTAAATTGACTTCCATTCCATTTCATTAGTTTATTTTTATTTTTGTAATTTCATTATACCTGCATGCTTTTTATGTATTTTTAATGAAAACAAAAACACATTTTCGACCTGGCAATTGGGTTAATTGGGTCCAATTAAGGTGTTAAGGGAAAGCTGTGTTGAGTAAGTGCAATATCTCAGTGAGGGATGAAAAACATTACAGGGGGTTATTATTTAAAACTATGCAATTTTAAAGTAGAAACAATTAATTGAACGTGGGCGCCTACTGAAGATCCATCTTTCCATCCATCCTATATTATCTGTATGCACCAATTCATAGTTGCTGAAGACTATCCACGTGAGAGTTGCCAATTAGCTTAACTCTACATATTTTTAGGAAAAACTTGGGCGGTCACAGAAAGACCATTCAAGCTTCACACAGACCACAAATAGGCATAGGATTTGAAACCAAGACGGCAGATCAATGAGATTGTACAAGATGCATTGCGCCATCATGCTATTTTTTTATTGTAGATGCCCAGTTAAATATTTAACTAATTAATTATGCTTTTAAATAATGAATGTAATCATTAGTTTAGTTCAATGGTGTTATATTAGGGGCCACAGCTTCTGAAGAGGCCTTCATGCTAAACTTGAAGGGCAGAAGCTGTTCTGGTGAGGTTGACATTCTATTTAAAAGAAATAATTACAGCAATTACAATAATTTAAATATGGTCTTTTTATTTAGTAAACATAACTCAAAATGTTTTTCAGTGGTTGCATAAAAGTAGTCCTATTCTTCTTCTTCATCTTTTTCCACCCTTATGTAAGGTTGATGTGCTTGATCGACCTTCTCTAAACAGCTCGGTCCTGCATCTCCTCACCAGTCAGGCCCTTTTCCTTCTGATCTTCTTTTATGTTGTCCATCTACCTCTGCTTTGGCCTCCCTCACTTCCTCGTCCTCTGTACTTCATTCCCAAAACTCTTTTGCATACGTATTCATTGTTTCACCTCATCCTGTACTTGCTTTGATGTCTCTCCCACTTTTGCTGTACCTCTGACTGTCTCATTTCTTATTCTGTCTTTTTATCTCAATATTTCAACTTCTTCTCCTGCACTCCCTTTACGCTCCATACATCATGTCACACCACTTTATAGGTCATCAATGGGATTTTAGGATTTTGCATTCAAAGTATGACAAACAATGCTTTCTTCTTATTATTATTCTCTTGGAATCTCTCAATGTCTCTTTGATCCTGGATTTTTTCCTCCAGTTGAATCTTTGCTTTGTGTTTTGGAGAAAGAACATCTAAATTGACTTGGAATAGATGTGTTGAAATCCTGGTGTGTCTAGAGTTGATTCATGCCTTGTATCTGATGCTTCTAGAATAGTCTTTGTGGTCGTTTGATACAACAATGAATTTTGGGGTGTGCTTGCCAACCCAGCTGTCCCTGTTTACTTATATAGAAAAAAAAACAAAACGCAATAGCGTTCAAAATAGAATAACAAAATGGCCGCTCAGTAACAGTAATTTCGTGAGCAGGATGTGGAGTTCCTCTCATTAGGTCGCTTGAACCAGAAGTGACACCTCCTTTCATGTGGTCTCATTTTTATGACCCATGGACTTGAAGGGGTGGAATCAGTTGCCCTCACTGGGAAGTTTCTCTATGCTGTGGAGGAAAAAGAAGACAAGGCAGTTAGCTGCGGTGCCCCCTCTCGACTTGGGGTTGTAGAACATACCTGTGAAGAACTCCCTTTATGCTCCATACATCATTGCTGGCCTCAAACACCTGACCTTTAACCTTCACCGTAATTCTTTGATCACACAATACTCCTGATGCCTTCTTCTAATTTTTCCACCAACAGTGCACTCTGTGGGTTATCTCTGCATCTAATTCTCCATCTTGGGCTACCACTGACCCACCAAAAAGTTGTGGAGGGGTGACTGCTATTGTCAAGGATGGCCTGTACCTTCCTCCATGTCCACCTTTCCACCACAAATCCCAGTTAGTCCACAGTCCTGCCCAGCACTGAGCCAGCCTTCTTCATCGGCTTCTCCAGCCTCTTAGTGTTCTTATCTTTTATGCTGCCTCCCCAACAAACTTAGACTCGCCTAGATTTTCTAAAGTAACATTGATAAAACCTAGGTTCTTGATGATGTTTCCATCCTGCAGAATGTCAACGATGTAAGCTGGTGGTGGATTAGTGCTGCACACGTTATTATTCCATGACACCACTGAAGTAAAGCTTGAATGAAATAGCACATCTGAATATCATTGCTGACGCAATGTATCTCCTGATATCAACAATGGACTTTTCAAAAGAAGAACGCTCCTTCCAAATGATTCCAGGAATAAGAAACCTTCTTACATCCACCTTCCATAACATATTCAATGTTCGCTCATTCCTCTCCTTTTCTAATGTTGTTTTAACACATCCTGCATGAACTAGTGTAACTCCCTACCGGCAGGTGTCCCTTCTAATCTTCTATCACAGCTCCAGGTTGATTTAGAACTCTGCTGAAAGATTCCTTACAGAAACCAGCAACAGCGAGCACATCCCACCCATCCGGCTTCACCTCCACTGGCTCCCTGTGTCTTATAGGATTGAATACAAAATTCTATTACTAACCTACCAAGCTTTAAATGGCTTTGCACCGGACTGCATCAGTGACCTTCTCCATTGCTACACTCCTGTTTGCCCACTAAGGTCCTCTGATTCTGGTAACCTTGTTGTGCCCCACAATGACCAACACTCTATGGGTGACAGGGCCTTCAGCTGTACAGAGCCCTGACTAATGGAATGACCTCCTTAAATTAATGAGATCACACAACTCAATTCATTCTTTTAAAAAACAATTTAAAACTCATCTGTTCAGGAAGGCGTTTAACTTAACCTGACATTCCGCCCCGCTTTCAGTTTACCTCTCTGTCCAGATGCTCAGGATAATTTGTCAGTCAGTCAGTCATTTTCCAACCCGCTATATCCTAACACAGGGCCACGAGGGTCCACTGGAGCCAATCCAAGCCAGCATAGGGTGGAAGGCAGGAACAAATCCCAGGCAGGGCGCCAGCCCACATCAGGACACACACACACACCAAACACACACTAAGGACAATTTAGGATCGGCAATGCACCTAACCTGCAAGTCTTTGGACTGTGGGAGGAAACCTGAGCAGACACTTGAAGAACATGCAAACTCCACGCAGGGAGGACCCGGGAAGTGAACCGGGCTGCGAGGCAGCAGAGCTACCCACTGCACCACCGTGCTGCCCAGGATAACTTGTGTGGATATTCAATCACAAATGATGTTATTTGTTCAAGGTTTTCTTTTTAGTATTGTATTAAGTATTTTACTTTGGTTTATTTTCTTTTATTCTATGTAATGCTTTGTGTATTTATCTGTTTTTAGTGTACTGTGAGGTTATTATTTGCATCCAATGTTTCATTTACCCTGCTGTTCCTCCTGAGACTCTGTGAAGCGCCCTGAGCAAGGCACTATATAATAAATTGTATTATTCACATAGACGCTTAATGGTTTGGCCTTTCTTGCCCACAGATGTCAGTCAACTCCAGCATTCTGAGGTGGGATGGAAAAAGCAATTTGGAGTCGATTTCTATCATCCACCTATTTACCACACCTACGGGACATGTATGAAGTGGAAAAAAATGGATTTTTTTTTTTGCTCCAATGACGTTAAGCTATTTTGAGGGCAATTAGGGGCCAGCTTTCTTTTGGTAGGTGCATCAAATAAAGTCTGTACAGAAATACAAAAAAAATATTTTCTATAGGAAAAACACCTTATTCAACGTAACTGTGGGTATCTATAATTTCAATTCTACAAAGAAAATTGTATTTGTCTTAGAGATTTATCAAAGTTAGTTTCGTTATAATTACTCTCACTTTTGCACAAGAGTTTCTGTGCAATTACAGCTATAAATTATAAAACACTTACTCAAAGTTTCTTTAAGAGACTGTAAACAAGAGGGGTATAATGCCCCATGCCACAATGGCAGGAATGTTATAAAATGATTTGACGGGCACAAAGGCTAAAGTATTTACCTGCAAACGTGAAATATTATTTTGTTTTCCACTGAACACAACTGCCATTACTTTCCAGTCACACACACGGGGTGATGAGCCGGGTTCTGTGTGTGCATCCCGAATATGCCAAGTGGGACCCCCTCTCCACCACTCAATGAAACGATGGATGAAGAATCCGTATACCAAAAATGACGAAGGTGATGAGTTTGAGCTGAAATCAAATACCACACTGCATTAAACGCCCGGGGTCTGTGCGCTGTGTTGTTAAAATTATGATCAACTCTCTGTTAAGGAGCTAAGTCACCCAGGAGTCTTAATCCAGCCTTAGGGATGAGGATATACAGTATTTGTTGTATGATGGTGTTAGTGCTGACAGTAGAAGAAAGAAGAAGTTTATTCATACAGAATTCTTACCACCTACAATAGATGCGTATGTACAACAGTGTCATGACGCAGACTCTCTTGAATGTATATTCTGAATTAAATGCATTACTTAAGATGAACTGTGGGGATGAATTCATTCTGTCTATCTTGTTGGCTAACATTTAATTTTTTGTTAGAGAAAGCGTTCTTTAAGCGTTTATTTTCTAATAAGTACTCAAGTGGACAGCACTTACTTAGCTGTTGCCCTTTAGAATTCAGTGTTATTTACACTTGTTTCCGCTCTACTCATTCATTTCAGTGTAACCCTGATATTCTGTATATGCATTTAATTATCATTTATATCGTGGCTCCACAATCAGTACTAACCCCTACTTTCTCTGCTGTTCTTTTTCCGGTTTTCTCTGCTGGAGATTTGCGCCACCGCCACCTCATCAAATGCACCGTGCTGTCCCTACATTGATAGATTGAAGGCCAGATGTCCACATGACCATCATCATCAAGTTCTTTCACATGAAGACTGAAAACCATGAGGACTGATTGAGATCATTTATGTTAAGGAGAATGCCCAGTTGGGACTGGGGGGTTTCGTGGCCTTGGAACCCCTGCAGATTTTATTTTTTTCCTCAACCCCTTTGAGTTTTTTTTTTGTTTTGTTTTTTCTGTACTCCTGGCCATTGGACCGTACTTTATTCTTTGTTACTTAGTATTGCGTAATCTTATTTTTTTTATATAAGCCGTTCTTTACCTTGTAAAGCACTTTAAGCTAATCATTTGTATGAAAATGTGTTGTTGTATGATGGTAAGTCCGTAATTATTCACACTTTTCTGATGATTTTGTTTGCATTATCTGTTCAGCTTTCATCCCACAAATGTAGAAACATGGCTTGTCTCTAGTCATAGTTAGTATCTCTGCATAAAAGGCGGCCTGCATGGCGAAAAGATGAAGACACAAAAGAGGAGACAGAAGGAACGGAGGTTAAAGGAAAGACAGAGTAAGAGGAAGGATTGAGAACCATGCTGTTTGGGATGGAGGTAAGTGGTGAGGTGTGAGTCCCAGCGAGGGGAGCATGTGTCCAACACTCGACGGGGCTGAAGAGGTGCTCAGTAGGAGCGATCCATGTGCTCGGAGTAGGCTTCTGAGGATGTCGAGGGAATGACGTCAGGAGTAGGAGTAGGGCCTCCCAGTGTAACACCAGGGAGTGGGCAGCGAAGGACACAAGTTGGATTTTAACTTCCTTTTTCTTGAAAAAACATTTAAAAAGCATTGCATTTGTTGCTTGATAAATTATATATTTATTAAATCTGATCTTATTTCAGTAAAACGTACAAAGCACTAAAAGTATAAAGTCAGAAGTGTAGAAATTATAATAAAGAAGCAAATAATAATAATAAAGGTAATGCTAATACTATACATACTGTCAAAATGCGTCATTTGTGTGGTATATCTTCAAGCACGGTGAAATACACAATCGAACGTCATATTCGAGTGATTCCTTGTGGAATTTCTTTTCAGACTGATCAGCTTTTGAACAGCACACTGCGTATGCACGATTGACACATGCATCACGTTCAGATTCATCAGAATCATTTTCGATATCACTGTCCGTTTCAGTTTCACTACCTGAAAACTATTCACTTCATCATCTCTGCTTGTATCACTGTCAAGGGCATGCAAAACATGGGCTGCTGAAAAATGTTTCTTACGAGGCGCCATTATGAGGCAAGGAGAAGACAACGTTGCCTTACGTAAGACGCCTATATCGTTTCCCGAGTAACGCTCGGCACTAACACTGTTTGCTCTTTTACAGCCTGAGTAATCCTCGGGTCTAACAATTATGTGAGATATGTCAAAACAGTTGCCCGAGTGACATTTGGAACTAAGGCTACCGGCACTGTTTTTAGAGCCTGAGTGACACCCACACTAAGGAGGTTAAAGGTTGACTACACCTGTAGGTGGGCGCCTCCTTGTGCTGCAAGGTCTTTATGGGGTAAGCAGAGGTGACATCATTATAGAAAGAGGCACTGGGGCTCATGTTTTTATGAAGGAAGACCTGTTTGTGTTTTTAACCTCATTTTAAGGGATTGTTTATGATTTATTGGATTTTAACCTCCACATTGCACCATGTTATAATGGAATATTTATTTATTAAAGCGCTGCACTTGTGGACACTGGTTGTTTTAAATAAAAGCATTAGTGGACTCATAGTGGACTCTAAGCTATCGACTTCCAGCCAGTGTTCAGAAGCCATTAAGAAGGCTAACAGAATGTCAGATTATATAGCGCCCTGATTTGTGGAGTACAAGTCCAAGGACGTTACACTGAACCTTTATAACACACTAGTGAGGCCTCATCTGGAGTACTTTTTGCAGTTTTGGTTTCTAGGCTACAAAAAGGACATAGCAGCACTAGAAAAGGTCCAGAGAAGAGCGACTAGGCTGATTCCAGAGCTACAGGGATTGAATTATGAGGAAAGATTAAAAAAGCTGAACCTTAACAGTTTAAGTAAAAGAAGATTAAGAGAAGACCTGACTGAAGTGTTTAAAATTGTGAAGGGAATTAGTCCAGTGGATCGAGACGGTGACTTTAAAATGAGGTCATCAAGAACACGGGGACACAGTTGGAAACTTGTTAAGGGTAAATTTCATACAAACATTAGGACGTTTTTCTTTACACAAAGAATGACAGACACTTGGAATAATAATAATAATAATAATAATGTGAACAGTCAACCCAGAAGCCTTGAGCCGCCGCTCAAGGACATGCCCAGCCGCCTTCATTTTTCGCAGCTCGCAGGTGTACCATGGTGCTGAGCATGCTGAGATGGACCTAGACGTTAAAGGGGCATGAAAGTCAAGGAGACTGCTCAGAGACTGGTTGTAGAGATCCACGAGGTCAGCAACAGAGCTGGAACTGGTAAGATCAGTAGAAAGAAGTTTAAGGTCCAGGGCCAGGGCATCCACATTGATGTTCTTCATATTTCTAAAATGAATCTGTCGTTCTGGTTTGGTACGAGGGGAGAAAAAGGGTAGCTCCATTGACACTACTTTGTGGTCTGAAATACCAAGATCATAAACCTGTAACTTACTAATTAAAGCAAAGTTTGAAATAACCAAGTCAAGTGTATGACCCCTAGAGTGTGTGGGGACATCAACATATTGTTGTAAGTTGAGGGAATCTAACAACTCAAGAAAATCAACAGTGAGATAACCTTTAGGATTATCAATATAAATATTTATATTTCCTAGGATTATGATGTTGGCAGAGGTGGCACACAGTGTTGTGAGAAGATCAGTAATTTCCGGAATAAAAGCAGAGTTAGGTTTTGGAGGTTGATAGATAAGAAGAACAGTCATGGGAAAAGGGGGCTTTCATTTAAATGCAAGACACTCGCAGGAAGATGTTACAGGTAACATAATATGGGGACACCCCCATTACCTGACGATAGATGATGGCTAAACCACCACCACGCCCAGTGCTGCGAGCTGCTTTCAAATAACTGTAGCCAGATGGACACACTTCATTTAAGGCAGAGTAAGCCTCTGAATGGTGCCAGGTTTCTGTTAGACACATGAAGTCAAGTCTCTTCTCCCTGATGTGTTCTTCAATCAGTGTGGATTTATTGCTGATGGATTGAGTATTAAACAATTCAAATTTGACCAGCGATTGTGGAGTAAATCTCAGTACAGGTCTCAAAACATTAAGATCCACTTCACGCAGCTTGGAATCCGCTCGACAAAATAAATCCAGCCGGGGATGTAAGGATCTCGCGGTATTTCTCACAGTGGCTCGGTTGTTTCCCACGCTAGAGTGCAGAGATCTCGCGATACTTCTAATGTTTATAGTATTTGAAACAACGGTGCTCTGATGACGCATCACACGTGCGGCAGGTGACCAAAAAGATGGAATGTTAGTAGCAGAGCACTTTTGCTGTTTATTGAAAATGAACTTCCGACCAGAGCCTCTATGAATGTAACGAGGACGGCGAAGAAGTCCAAGTTCTTTATTGATGTGGATGTTAATTCCAGGAGTGGTTACAGGATTTAGTCGGCGAAGTTGTAAACTGGAATAGCTGAGCACCATTCCAACCGAAGAGGGAGAAAAAGATGCCATCTAGATAATGCCGCAAAATCCACAACAAACGGTAAAGCACAATATCCAGACGGCAGGTGAGTAGACACATAATCTTGATAAAACTTGATAAAAATCCGTAGAATCCACGGCAAACAATAAAAACAGTATGTCCAGACAACAGATGAACAGACATCCAAAATTTGATAAAAATGCGTAAAATCCACGACAAACGATACTACAAACTCAGACTCAGAGGGAGAAGCGGCGAACATTCAACGCCAGCGTCCTCTCCCACCCACAAAGCACAAGGAACACATAAGGAATAAGCCACCAAGTAGTGTGGTAGACAGTAAGACCTTAGGGACTTTCAAAACTCGACTTGATATTTTTTTTGGAAGAAATAAGTGGATAGGACTGGCGAGCTTTGTTGGGCTGAACGGCCTGGTCTCGTCTAGAGTGTTGTAATGTTCACTAAAAGAAGATCCAACCTGCAAATGCTGCAATCAAGTTCCGGCCTCACTGGGCCACATGTTTTGGGCCTGCACCAAAATCTTTAAATGCCTTTCAGACAGCCTTGGAGTCACAATCCCTCCTAATCCACTAACAGCTGTGTTTGGTGGGCTCCCAGAGGGGCTTAAAGTGGAGAAGGACAAACAAACTGTAATGGTCTTTACTACACTACTGGCATGTAGACTTATCTTGCTCAACTGGAAGAATCTTAACTAACTTCTGTGGTAACTGATGTTATATACTTTTTGAAACCGGAAAAAATTTGCACTTAGAGGATCTATATATTTTTCAAAACCTGGCAGGATCAATCACATTTTAGAATAAGCATTTAAATTGAGGAAGCAAGTTCTCGGCCCTCTTTTACTCCATTTATCTTTATTCATTTATTGATTTATCTATTCTTATTTTACCCATCTAGCTCTCTTTCTCAGGGGTGGGGTTGATTTGTTTAGAACCTTTTTTATTTTTTGTAAAACTTGAGTTATGTGCATGGAATGTTATTTGATTTTAATAAAATTAAAAAAAAAAGATTCATTTAGCAACTAAACGGCTCAGAAAACAGCAGCAGACACAGGGAGCTCCCCCCCACCCCACTCTATTTCAAACACTTTGAGTTACAATATTGCAAAGAGGAAAGAACAATTGAAAATGATAACTGGATTCAGTCAAGACCTTCCTGGTGTCTTGTCCCGAAGCATTAGAAATGCACACTACATCACGAGCACATTCATTTTGTGCTCTGCTGCCTTACAAGTAATGTTACTGCCATCAAGCTAATTCCTGAGGAACAGCATGCACTGTGTATCTTCAGTCTTAAGAGGTTCAGGAGAAATTTTTTATCCTTCAGCCGCTAGAGAGAGGGAGAATACATTCTTGATTTTTTTTTTTTATTCAGTAAAATAGTTGACCAATTCAGTCAGGCAAGCCTTGTTCATCATGTGGTTGCTCATGTGACACCGTGGCTCCACAGAGCCTTAGAGGATGAGCTGCGCAGCTCCGCTTCCATAGCCAGCAACATTCACATAAAAATAAAAGCAAAAAATTTATCGCCAAATGGAACCGGCGTCTAAATAAATCTTGCTTTGCTGATGAATTTTTTTTTTTTTTTGCTTTCCAGCTTCTGGCATAGGATCTCTCTTCTGCCTGCCAGACACTCCCAGAGCTAAGACAATAGAGCCGTTTCAGTCTGCATTGGTGTACTACAGGCGTCTTTTTTTTCACCTGTGCTGTCTTTACTGCTCCATCCTCTTTGGTCAGCTTGGTTGTCATCTATGTACCTGCAGGAGAATGCCTGATGTCCCTACCTTTTCGGTGGAAACATGGAAGCAAACCTGAGCATTATAAGCCGTAGGTCAAGATATACAGCAAGACAATGGGAAAAGAAAGGAATGGAGCTGAGCCACCACAGGTTTGTGGATTAAGATTTAAGGGGATATCAAATCAACTCAGTAATTCTTTTTTGGCGTCTCTGAGATGGAAAGATGAACGACTTTGATGCATTGGCCCTGTCATGTCAAAGCCACTGGACGGGGGGGGGTCAGGGGAAAATGGAAAACAACAGTAAAATGGTGCTAAACAGCTTGATTGTTTAAATCTAAACATCCTGCTTTTGCTTCTTCTTCCATAGCCCTTAGTGACGGTGGGGGAAAACTAAGAACCCATCCAGCAGATATTGCGCATTTTCTTGACGGTCTGTCGTTGAAAACTGGGTCGGCTGCCTTGAGGATACTTTGAGGGGGTTTAAGATCATCTGCCGGTGATGACATTCAAAAAAACCAGAGCCGTGATCCTGTAAATAAATGCCTACAGTAAGTCAGTGGCTAAAGATTCCAACCGGGTATGAAATTCGTCCTTCACATCCCCGTCCCCCAGGTCCGATGGCAGGTTCTTACTTCCAGCAACTGTTTTTAATCTGCTCATTTCCTTAATGACCTGCACTTTGTGGATGCCGTACCCTTTCTCGATCTTTTTGTATGGTTTTGTTTAACTCTTGGACTGCGGATGATTGTGTACTCTGCATGCACATTGCAAATTAACAGTAGTCCTTCACCTTAAAATGTATGCATGTGTTCTTTCATAATTTGTGCCGGGTTTTTCTGTATATGCAGATTATGCGTATTGCTCTCTAGTTCTGTTATTTGTGTGTGTGCACATGTAAAAATCTCAGGTTATTTGTACTAATATATAAACAGTAAGTGTGGTGTGAATTAAATGTTGAGGAAAAATCTACTACTCCTTGTATTGCTCTATGCTATTAACATCTCCTCATAGTGTGGCAGCCCCTTGAGGGCTAATTGTTTCAGCTGATTGCATCACCAACAGAAGATAAATGCTGCGCTAAGCGCCTGCTTCTTCCTCACTGCAGAAACACAATGCATAGAGGGCAGAGAGAGCTGCTTTCTATGAAAGTGATCAATAATCAATCTCTGTTGGCTGCAACAATAAACACCTTTTGTCTTTTATTCCCCAGTTTTAGGTTGTGCAGTTACAAATGTTCCTGTATAATCATGGAAGTAGAATTCATTTCAGGTTTGTTATAAGAATAAACCAAACTGAATTGATCATCTCTTGGTAATAAGATAGGTGTAAATTAATGTAAATTAAATATTTGAAAAGTTCTTTGAATTAATATAAATAAAATATCTGAACAAATACTTGAATGACTAAAACAACTCGGTCCTCAAAGATAAGTGGCTCATGCATTTTCCACGAAACACAGTACCCCCCAGGTCACTCCATTGAGCGTGCCGCCAGCTTTCTCATGCCGATCGGTCACCCTGTGCAGTTTTCTTCATCACCATCCAATGCGGCCACAGCTCTTTTCCTGACAGATATGCCGGGTGCATGCACTACCGTTCTTTTCTTGTCAGCCATGTCTCATGGCTGTGCTGCAGCTCACTATGCGAAGGACCCGATGCTCAATAATGTGGCGGACGTAGCCCTCACCTGCAATTCTTTGGTTGCGTATCACTTTCTGTTGCGCTTCAGAGTGCATGACTTATGTTTCTGATGAAAAGATCAGTCAGCCTGTGTAGTGTGCCTCACTGTCAGCTGTTCTTTTCATGTCAGCCAGTAACTATTTGCTATGTGAAGGACCCAAAGCTCACTTACATGGCCGAGGTAGCTCACACCTCTAATTCTTGATTCACATTACATGTGTGACATTTTAAGCTTCTGATTAGGACCAAGATCAAGGTTCAAAGCCCAGTGGTTTGAAAGTTTTTACGTGACAGACAGACAACCCTTAGTCTCTATATATAATTACAGGCAGTGCCCGGGTTACGTATGAGATAGGGAGTGTAGGTTTGTACTTAAGTTGAATTTGTATGTAAGCTGGAACAGGTACATTATTTTAATAAATGCTATTGTTGACCGACTGTAACCAAGTGCTCTGCCAATGAATGATGGACTTTCACCCTCTCTCTGACCTTTTTATTATTTCTACTTTATTATCCATGGTGATGGTTTTTCCTCTTCTTTACTGTATCACCAGCACTTGCATCAGATTTATGTTTCAGAGACATTCTTGAAGGGTGAAGACAAAAGGTTAAGATAAGCTCTTCTGCACGGCACTGTACACGCTATCACAGCAGGAAGGCACCCGTCAGCAACACGTCTGAGGTACTGACAAGAGACAACTTCCTGCTATGTACGTAACAGTACAAGCAGGCTTGCTATTGAGAATGACTGGGGGTGGCAAGGGGGTTCATCACTCGCCCCCACACAGTCACCTCCACTACAATATGCTGCCTGCAGCGTCCGCACACCGAGAATGAACACAGTGCAGTCAAAGGCGGGTAGTGAATCGCCCAACCCCAATTCAACAGGCAGCCATCCGAGGCACACTACAATCTACAATACTATACCCACCGCCCCGTTCACCCTTAATGGCCTCCGTTCAGCCACAACCGGGTCACTGCTTGCAGCATTAGCAGCCGTGTGACGGAGCAGCAGTTACTGAGGCGCATGCATCGCAGCTGCGTCCTCGTTCGTAAGTCATAGGTCAGATGTCCGTAACCTGGGGACTACCTGTATATAAAATCCAATGTCTGTCTGTCTGTCCGCTTTTCACAAGAGAACTACATAATTGATTTAGATCAGGTTTTTTTCTATAATTTGCTTGAACATTCCGGTTGATTTTGTGACTTCTCTCCTTGCGTTATGTATCATAGTTCACTTGCGGTACCGATTTATTTGCACGAATCCGAGAGACATGCAGCGGACTGAGGGGAGAGGGAGGCGGGGCTTCCTCACTCACACCTCAGCCATGGGGGGTTCCTTATCTCCACTTAGCTAGTGTGAAAGATAGCGGCCCGGACACACACAGGCAGACACCATTTGCTCCATCACCCACGTTTATTTACACAATTATATACAAAGTCAAGTGCACCGCCACCAAACCCCCCCAAAGTCTAGGCTCTCAATAGCCACTGCCTTCACAAGTCCAGGCTCTCACTAGCCACTTCCTTGTCACACACAACGCACGGGGCCTCTCCTCGCCTCCTCTGCCTCGACCTTGTCTTCCTCCTCACCCGACTCCGGCCTTGATTGCAGGGCGGCGGCTCCTTAAGTAGGTGGCTGATTGGTGACCACACCCAGCCACCTGCGACACTAGCTTAAAGGATTTAGATCAGGTTTTTTTCTTTAATTTGCTTGAACATTCTGGTTGATTTTGCGACTTCCTTAATTGTGCTAAAAATCATAGTTCGCTTGCAGGAGCGATATATCTGCGCTAATCTCAGACTGTGACTACGGGCAGAGAGGAGGAGGAAGTGTGACATCAGGAGTGGGGAGCCAGGCAGGGCCCTCCTCACTGTCCTGTTTCACTACTACGTGGGTGGAGCCACGGGGGATGGCTAGTATTTTATAAATAGAGATGTGTATGCTAAATTAATCGGTCCATCTTGATTTCTGCTTTGAGTCTTCTGGAACAGGCCCTTTGGTTTGAAAATGTTATGTTATTTGAACAATTATTTGAATTAGATGTAGAATAATAAAATCATGTATCTGAAAAGTTATTTTGTACAGTTATGTTATGTACATACTAAATTACAAAGTTATGTACATTTTAAATTGTCCCGTCGAGACACTGTGCTGTCATTGCTTCACGAAGGTTGGCTGCATATGTGCAACAGTGTCATCCAACACCTTCTATTTCGGCTACCACTTAGCAGACTAGCCTCTGATATGCCAGCCCAGGCCATGACGTTGTCATACCAGCATATTCTCAGTCCACTACACCCTCTGTCTGTTTTCACAAGACTTGTCGTCACACTGCCATCAATGGTATTATATGGTGGTGTCATCACATGCCTGAAGTACCTTAGCTTGCGGGGTTGAATGTGACTCAGCATTTTGCTTTCCTTTCTCGCCATCTTTTAGGCTTGCTTAGTGGTCATCAACTTCATTCATGTGATTCTCTACAACTTTCTGATGCATTTGTCCTCAAAAGCATGGACGGGTTTCTCTTCTACTTTCTTCAGCGTCCAGTCCTTACGTCCATACATGGCTCCTGGCAAGACCAAGAGTTTCATCAAATGCAGCTTCATGGTGGTGCTGACCTTTTCAAATTAGCCATCATTGCCTACCTCAACTTCACCTCATCCACACATTCAATATCATTTGTTACTCTATTTCCCAAATACTCAAAAGATTAATTAAATCAACTGGCAATTGAAAATTGTCCCCATGTTAGTGAATGTGGGCCCTGTGATGGTCTGGCACACAGTTCAGAGTTGATTCTTGTCTGGATGCCAGTGCTGCCAGGATAGACCTTTGGGTTTGTGAATGTCATGTTATGTTCTTTGAAGAAGATATTGAATTAGATGTAGTTTAGTGATAAGTGAAATAATTCACGTGGAACTTGGACTTTCACTTCGTGTAAAATTCCATGAACCAAAATGTGTTTTGCGACATGTGAAGTCCATTCCATTAGCACATATATTTTCATCTCATCAGCAACCCTTTAATCCGTGTGCAAAAGCAAAGAACAATTAATTATAGTGCACTGTATGAAAAGGGAAGGCACATCTAAAAAGCAAATAGCTGAACTTCTCCACTGCTAAAATCCATTGGCCTGGGAATGTGACCAGCTTACCCATGGTGTCACTTCTGAGCCTAAATGAGTCAGAACTGGTGATGAGAAAGTGCAGGTCCATAGTGTAATGATATTGAATGAACTTTGGGGTGACACTGGATCATGGCCAAGTAAAGACAGAACGTTTATGGCTATGGAATAATCCTTAGGGAGCAACTTGCCTTGTTTTCCACCCCAAAACGTTTGGAAAACAAAAAAACATTTGCAAATTTTAGGGACAATTTTGCAAAACTCTATGCAAAAAAAAACTCTGCTGTTTCACACATCACCATTGTAGATTAATAAAATCAAAAATATCTGAAAAATGGTTACAGGCAAAATGAACTGGCCCCATTTGGGTGAGTGCAGGTATGT
Organism: Polypterus senegalus; assembly: GCF_016835505.1. Taxonomy (NCBI): domain Eukaryota; kingdom Metazoa; phylum Chordata; class Cladistia; order Polypteriformes; family Polypteridae; genus Polypterus; species Polypterus senegalus. The sequence continues at coordinate 121,392,619 of NC_053168.1, forward strand.
CGATAAATGTGTCCTACAAAGGACTTGCACATTATCAGGATTTATTACACCCAATGCGGTCAACATAGGCACAAAATCCTGAAGAACTCAAATATATTAAGAGTATGAGCTAAAGAACACATGTCTGTGTGTGTTTATATCTCCATGCATTCATTAATTTATACAGCCACTTATTAACTCTGACATGAGAGTCACATGATTAGAGTTTTTTTTTATAATCATGTTATAAATGTAATGCTAGACATGAATAATGTGTACCTATTGTATACATAAAGAGCTCTAACAGTGGCAAAGTGATGAGAACTGCTAGGAGACAGGGTTCAAATTCAGGCCAGGGCACTATTGGTGTGGAGTTTTAATACAATACAATACAATACAATAAATGTATTTCTGTATAGCCCAAAATCACACAGCAAATGCCGCAACGGACATTAACAGACCTTGTCTTTTGACAGCCCCCCAGCCTTGGATCTCTAAGAAGACAAGAAAAAACTCAAAAAAAACTATTGTAGGGAAAAAATGGAAGAAACCCTAGGAAAGGCAGTTCAAAGAGAGACTCCTTTCCAGGTAGGTTGGGTGTGCAGTGGGCGTTAAAAAAAAAAAAGGGATCAATACAATACAATACACAGAACAGAACACAAATAATCCTCAATACAATATAATAGTGCAATAAAAATATTACAAATACGGAGCAGAATTCAATAGTAGATGATATCACACAATACGATTTGGATTTGTTCAGAGTTCTGGAGATCTCAGCCATCAAGCTGCCTCCCCCTATTGGCCATTCCACAGCTGAGTCAGCACTGGCCCAGCCAATCCGATGGAAGGACCTTTCTATCCGCTTCTGCCTGCGATCCTCCACCAGGGATGACGTTTCCGTAGGCAGGCAAAACAATTTGGCAGGTGGGCAGTGGCACCAAGTGCCACATTTGAGTACCGAGAAGAGAAACAGAATAGGGGAGGGTTAGTAACAAATTACAAATAACACTCTCCCCATGGCCACATGAGATTTCCCTGGGCACTCCCACATCCCAAAGATATGCATGCCATATTAATTTGCTCAGTATGAGTGTGTGTGTGTGTGTGGGAGAGTGTGTGAGTGCACCCAGCAGCAGACACTGGTTTTGTTATATTAATGCTGTTGGCATCATGCTAGAAAATGGGTGGAAAGATATGTATATGAACTTTGCTTACTTGTTGATTGCTCAATCCTTATTTCAACCAAAATGGGGTAGTCTTTCTTTAGTAAAACTAGGGGGCTTTACCCCCTGCTCGCTTTGCTCGCCAACCCCCCAGACTGTGCTACTCGCCAGCCACTTCACGTCTCTGCCGCTTGTGTATGTGGATTTCACTTTCTCCAAACAACAAATCTTTTAATTCTCACGGATACGCCTCTTCATTGGGAAGAAACACTACTTTTCTCTGATGGCAACACGAATTACATGATCTACAAGTCTCCGACTTAAAGTTTAAATCTGAACAATATATACAATCTCTTTTCGCTGTTCTGTTAGTTCGCTGAGTAATAATTTCCATTTGTTTGCGCTAATGCGATCTTTACTATCATTTTTTTAAGACTTTCAAATTTTTGTATTTTCATAATCTCTAACCTGATCTGCATGTGTATCGTGCCAACGTTTTTGAATTCTTTACGACATTCTACTTTGTCATCTAGTCTTTGTCTTTTATTTCCGGCCCCAGGTGTGGTTAAATCTCGTGGCATAAAGTCTCGTCTCGTGGGACGTGACAGTATCTCTCTGAAAAAGTCACGTCTCGTCCCAGGATTTTTTTATATAATAGAGACATATAATATAATGACAGACACAATTCCGTAAAAGTCAAAATCAGGTTAGCAGAACGGACAGTAGCATTCTGTGCCATTGCAAGTATAAATTCTACACGGTGGTAATCAGGGCCCTGTTAGTGCTGCAGTATTGGGCAAACAGTAAAACTTTATTCCAGTGGTATTGAATATATAATAAATTATGTAGGTAGAATCACTAAGGATATGAATACTGTAATGGAAAAATCACCTCATACATAGATATGCAATATGCTAACACGTCACACCAGCTATGGACAAGCACCTGACAGGTGTCACACAGACTGGCCAGGTTTTCATGAGGCATATACGGTATGTGCAATGATAAAGATGCCTATTTCAACGTGCTGATTGAGGTATTTGTGTAGTGTGAACTGTTTCTACACCCAACCACAGGCCATCACTGCAGCACTACTTAGTCAAGAGTGTGGAAGACAGAAGAAGGTATAAAGCAGTCTTTCCCTACTCTGTTGGTATCAGCATCTCCATCACTTTGTCTTATACATTGTCACAATCTTCAGCATCACTGAGATCAAGTCTGCACTAATGGCCGTGTGCGTCTACTATTTATCCTGTTTATTTTTCTTGAATCCTCTTAACATCTGACAAAAGACATGTTTCCCATTCCTGTCGGGTGGGCTGCTGCTACTCATGCGTTTAGCCCCACCATTCCATTGAAGAACTGCCAGCCAGCTACTGTAATACTTTCTTGTAAAGCAAGTAATGGACGCTGTATAATTTATAACACCTCTAGCTATGTTACTTGTCAAAGACATTTAAAAATGTGAAAATCTTTCAGATTTCTTGCCCTACGTGTACACTCAGTGTTCGCCCTACAACCTTCTTTATTATCCTTGTGTGTCTCAACCTGTCTTACCTGATGCTTCCTCTCAATCACAGTCCCATAAAGCCTGCATCTCAGACTCTATCATTTTCTGACACCTTGTTTGCCTCTTGTCCGTTTTTTGGCTACCACCAGTGGTAAATGAGCCCTTATTACTCGTTTTGAAAACACCATTGCAAATACTTCCCGTGTTTGAAGGCAACTCTCAAAATTCCTCTCATGCCATTCCTCAATATCCTTGTGTGTGCCAACCTCTGTTGCCTAGAGCTTTCTGTCCCGATCACATTTTCAACCAAAGTCAAACTGACCATTCAGATTTACTTGGAGCAACTAGACACACACACAGACAGCAACGTTCTATTTTATAGTAGAGAGGGTGTTTTTAATTTTTATTTTCAGTGACAGTTATTTATTAACTCCCTAATTAAGGTATTGAACACCTCGTCTAAGAAATTGTTTGTCAAGCAGGTCCAAGTCTTCTTTATAAAAATGTCAGCTTCTTGGCATTGAAAACTGCCTCTCTGAGAGGAAGTGAAGTGTTTTTGTAAAGGTTTTCCTTTAAAGATGGATAGTTCAATAATGGAAATGTCTACCTTCACTTTTCACTTTGGAGTCCCTATCAGCTTCAGTCCCTTGAGGGTCAAAGTTCTGAGGTATGTTAGCTTTATTGTAATTATTTCGATTGCAAGGGCTTGCAATATAGAATGTGCTATGCTGTTTAGCCACTGCAAAGAAACTAGAAACAGCGTGTGTGTATATACTGTAAATATATAGAGAAGGTCTCTGATACAGTTTGCATATTTTTAGCTAGGGAGAAAATGAGTGACATATCCTAAATAGTTTTTGTATTCCTACGCTTTCGACAATCTATCGGGTGAAAAATTATTAGACATACAGGAATCAAAGGCAATATATAGCAAGTGAAGGGGGATTGTAAAGGGGGGGGGATTAATAAGGTGGATTTCAGAAGGTGTTGGCCTTAAAGTCTTTTTTATTATTTGGATGTTCTTCTTTTTAAGCCTGCATATGCTGGGTTCATGTCCAAGTGTCTATTAATGGCGTTTTTCATTAGAAAGTCACATATATACACAGTTCTATGCTGCTGTTTGCAAGCCACTTTTCTAAAAAAGAAACACAAATAAAACATATTTTATGCTGTATCAGACAATGCATGAGCTGTGGCGTGAAGTCCCAACTCTCATATTAAATTAAGTCTTTAAAAGTCTTAAAAAAGTGACAAAAGGGCTTCCCCAACTGGCGTGTCTATTTTTATATGCTGTCACTGATGTCGAGTTGACTGGCCTGGCCATGTTTCAGGAATAAACTAAAATTTTCTGAAAACCTCTGTTGGCGTCTCCTTGTTTCTGAACAATTATAAAGCTGTGTTTTATGCTTTTAAGCAACTCCACAGATAACAATTATTGTGTTATGAATGTGGAGTAAAGTCCAATTGCAGAAAGGACATTTGGCATGATCTATGCAACATATACCTGTATATACAGAGTAACTTGGTTTCCGAGTGTTTTGCAAGACGTTGCAATTTTTTAATAAATTTTGACTTGATAAACGAGCAATGTCTTGCAATACGAGTAATATGGATACACTTTGTCTGCTGAGCGTCATGTGATCACAACTGAGCTGATGGTTCTTCTCTCGCTATCTCTCTCGCTCGCACGTCTCTCTCTCTCTCTCTCCTTATCTCTCTCGCGTCTCTCTCTCTCTCTTCTCTTGAGGGCAATCGTCTCCTATTCTCTTCTGAGTCTGCGTGCCTTACTCATATAGTCAACATCTGTACGAGCGTATACTGTTTACTACAGCATTGTGACTGTGTGTGTGTGCGCGTGTGTGTTGTGAAGTGCAAGTCCCTGTCTTGCGCCCCAAAACACGAAACTGAGTCTCAGTACTTTAACAACACCAGCTTTATTCAGCTTGAAACAGCAACAGCGCGGTTATTTATTGTAGCAGGATCTTTATAATGTTCCTTGTATCACCCATCAACGGAGGGCACTTATAGCATGTCTGCGATCTTTTTGGATACGCTTATACGGCGAACTACTACAGTGCTGGGAGACTGCGTTTGCTTTGGGACACTCTTCTGCGTGTCGTCCAATTGGGTGGAATCCCACCAGAGTTTAGAAAATCACTCACACCAGCCATGATTCTTTTTAAAGGTAAAGTGCAGGTTGATTTGTTTTATGTATTTTTGCTTTATATTTTGCATTATATTATATTAATATTTTGTATTAATCATTTTTATATGAATAGTTTTGGGTTGTGGAACGAATCATCTGAGTTTCCATTATTTCTTATGGGGAAATTCACTTTCATATATGAGTGCTTTGGACTGCGAGCACCGAGGTTCCACTGTATTTATATATATATATATATATATATATATATATATATATATATATATATATATATATATATATATATATATATATAAAATCCTAAGCCTAAAAGTGCAACGATTTTGTGCAATGATTTTATGTGACGTTTATATATCACTTTTTGTCACGCTTTAAATCGGGCTTATTTTAAAACCTCCATACTGTATATATGTTTTGTATCATTCTTTTCAGAATTTATTAAACTTTAATGTGATGTTGTTAGATTTTCAGATTCTTATTCCATTTTTAAATTATAAACTAACTTTATGCCAAGGGATTTAACTGCACCCACGCCCGGGCCCGGAAATAAAAGAATAAAGAGAAGGACATCTGCTGTACAGGCTTGTAAATGTTCGAAGCACTGCTCAAGATGCAAATCACGTGGCACAGCAGCAGCAGCAAGCCAGCAGCAGCAAGCCAGCAGCTGATCGAGCAAAGTGGAGGTAAAAAAAACTGTATTTGTTTCCCATTGTATCACCATTTAAGAGGGGGTTTGGAGGAGCGACCATGTCTCCGATAGATGCAAACAGGGGTTGGTGCGTACTGCAGGCTGGGGGGTTGGTAAGTGAAGTAAGCAGAGGGCAAACCCCCAAGTATATTTATATATATATATATATAGTACAGGCCAAAAGTTTGGACACACCTCCTCATTCAATGTGTTTTCTTTATTTTCATGACCATTTACATTGGTAGATTCTCACTGAAGGCATCAAAACTATGAATGAACACATGTGGAGTTATGTACTTAACAAAAAAAGGTGAAATAACTGAAAACATGTTTTATATTCTAGTTTCTTCAAAATAGCAGAGTGAAGGCAAAGGGCCAATAAGTGCTAAACACCTCTGGGAACTCCTTCAAGACTGTTGGAAAACCATTTCAGGTGACTACCTGTTGAAGCTCATCGAGAGAATGCCAAGAGTGTGCAAAGCAGTAATCAGAGCAAAGGGTGGCTATTTTGAAGAAACTAGAATATAAAACATGTTTTCAGTTATTTCACCTTTTTTTGTTAAGTACATGACTCCACATGTGCTCATTCATAGTTTTGATGCCTTCAGTGAGAATCTACCAATGTAAATGGTCATGAAAATAAAGAAAACACATTGAATGAGGAGGTGTGTCCAAACTTTTGGCCTGTATATATATATATATATACACTGTATATACAGGATGAGTCAAAATTATGTTAACATTTGAATGGCGGAAACAATTTATTCACAAAACATACTTCATATGTGCAACCTGTTCGCCATCATGTTCAACACACAAAAACCAATGAGAAACAGTGCCATTTAAAGCCCGGACACACTTTTCAGGTAATACACGCGCTCCTTCAGCGTACCCCAAAACCGGAAATCACATGGTGTGAAATCAGGGGAGTGAGGAGGCCATGGCAATGGTCCACCAGGACCTATCCGTCAACCTGGAAAGGTGTGGTCAAGATAAAAATAATCCATTAGTATTAACATAATTTTGACTCACCCTGTATATATACAGTGGGTACGGAAAGTATTCAGACCCCCTTCAATTTTTCACTCTTTGTTATATTGCAGCCATTTGCTAAAATCATTTAAATAATTTTTTTCCTCATTAATGTACACACAGCACCCCATATTGACAGACAAAAAAAAAGAATTTTTGAAATTGTTGCAGATTTATTAAAAAAGAAAAACTGAACTATCACATGGTCCTAAGTATTCAGACCCTTTGCTCAGTATTTAGTAGAAGCCCCCTATTGAGCTAATACAGCCAGGAGTCTTCTTGGGAAAGATGCAACAAGTTTTTCACACCTGGATTTGGGGATCCTCTGCCATTCCTCCTAGCAGATCCTCTCCAGTTCTGTCAGGTTGGATGGTAAACGTTGGTGGACAGCCATTTTTAGGTCTCTCCAGAGATGCTCAATTGGGTTTAAGTCAGGGCTCTGGCTGGGCCATTCAAGAACAGTCACAGAGTTGTTGTGAAGCCACTCCTTCGTATTTTAGCGGTGTGCTTAGGGTCATTGTCTTGTTGGAAGGTAAACCTTCGGCCCAGTCTGAGGTCCTTGGCACTCTGGAGAAGGTTTTTGTCCAGGATATCCCTGCACTTGGCCGCATTCATCTTTCCCTCGATTGCAACCAGTCGTCCTGTCCTTGCAGCTGAAAAACACCCCCACAGCATGATGCTGCCACCGCCATGCTTCACTGTGGGGACTGTATTGGACAAGTGATGAGCAGTGCCTGGTTGTCTCCACACATACCGCTTAGAATTAAGGCCAAAAAGTTCTATCTTGGTCTCATCAGACCAGAGAATCTTATTTCTCACCATCTTGGAGTCCTTCAGGTGTCTTTTAGCAAACTCCATGCAGGCTGTCATGTGTCTTGCCTCTCCTCAGTGTGTTGGCTGTCCACCAACGTTTACCATCCAACCTGACAGAACTGGAGAGGATCTGCAAGGAGGAATGGCAGAGGATCCCCAAATCCAGGTGTGAAAAACTTGTTGCATCTTTCCCAAGAAGACTCCTGGCTGTATTAGCTCAAAAGGGTGCTTCTACTAAATATTGAGCAAAGGGTCTAAATACTTAGGACCAGGTGATATTTCAGTTTTTCTTTTTTAATAAATCTGCAACAATTTCAAAAATTCTTTTTTTTGTCTGTCAATATGGGGTGCTGTGTGTACATTAATGAGGAAAAAAAAAATTTAAACGATTTTAGCAAATGGCTGCAATATAACAAAGAGTGAAAAATTGAAGGGGGTCTGAATACTTTCCGTACCCACTATATATATATATATATATATATATATATACACACACACACACACACACACACACACTATGGGTCAAATGTTTTTGAACACCTCAGTTTTTCTAGTTTTCTAAAATTTTGTCACTTGAAATGCAAGGAATGATCTAAAATGTTGAAAAACAGTAAGCAGTAAACTGCTAGAGGTTTAAATTTGATAGATAGATAGATACTTTATTAATCCCAAGGGGAAATTTAAAGTTTAGGTTAGCAAAAACTGAAAAAAAAGGAAATGTCAGAATAATACCAATGGGTCTTCTTCAGGTAACAACTAGTGGGTTACACTCTGCAGATGTTCTGCAACAATTAAAGTATATGAAGTCTTGCAAGTTAAAGCAAACAATTTTCACAGGTGTCCCAACTTCGGTTGATTACTTAAAAACCCCTCTGTGTGTCTTAAAGCAGAGTTGGAACAGTCAGTGTTACTGCACCTTCTGAAGTACAACTTGAACAATATTACACTGTAGAAAAGTGTGGGCAAAATCAGTCTGGAGGGGAGGGCCGCAGTGGCTGCAGGTTTTTGTGTGTATATATCTATCTATCTATCTATATATATATACAGTATATATATATATATATATATATATATATATATATTGTGGCGCCCCGGCCAGGATGCCCAGGAGGACCGGAGGAGGGCTTGTGCCTCCTCCAGACCGCGAGGGGGCGTCCGCCCTGGTTATGTTGGGGGCCTCGGGTAAAGGGCTTGAAAGCCCAGCCCTGTAGGGACCCGTCTCCACCGCCAGGCGGTGCCCCGGTGCCTGTAGAAGTCTGGAGTCCAGCACTTTCGCCACACTAGGAAGTGCTGGGGGGAAGAAGACAGGGGACACCCGGAGGGCTTCCGGGTGCGCAGCCGGCATTTCCGCCATACTGGGGCGTGTCTTCTGAGGAGTGCTGGGAAGCAGCTGGAGCCCATCCAGGTTCCTATTTAAGGGGCTGCCTCCCTCCAGTCATTGGTGGAAGTCAGGTAGAAGAGGACGGAGCTAGAGAGAGGACGGGAGGCGACCAAGAGAGAGGCATTTTGACTGTGTGGCCTGGACTTTTGGGTGAACGGTGCAAGAGGCACTGGGACGTGCACTGACTTGTAGATATAAACTGTGTAAATAAACGTGTGTTGGGTGAGAATTACGATGTCCGTCTGTCTGTGTCCGGGCCAGCTTTACAATATATATATATATATATATATATATATATATATATATATATATATATATATATATATATATATACTGTATATATACAGTGGATTCCTTGTTATTTATTGTGACAAAATGAATATGTTTACAGAAAGGTTTATAAATTTATTAAAAATCAAAAATGTCATTATCAGAATGTTTCTAGAATTTGATTGGAGCCCACCTGAGGCAAACAGAATTGAGTGGGAAACATTTAGAAAGGCACACATGTGTACCTGTGTATATGAGATCCCACTATTCACACTGCAGTTTAGGACAAAAAAAAAACAAGCCACGATGTCTAAGAACTCTCTATAAACATAGACCTCTGCAATACAATTCTGATGAGAATTTTTCAAGGATTATAATGATTAAAATAATTGTGAAAAGGAAGAAGTTCAAAACCATCATGAAATCAATATACCTACACTGAATAACCCATAATGTCAAAGTGAAAACATGTTTTAGAAAGGTTTGCAAATGTATTAAAAATCAAAACTGAAATCTCTCATTCATATAGGTGTTCAGTCCCCTTGTTGTGGCACTCCAAATTATGGTCAGATCCATCCTGTTTACTTTAATTCTCCTTGAGATGTCTCTAGGCCTTGACTGGAGTCCACCTGTGGCAATTTAAATTAACTGGACCTCATTTTTAAAAGGCACACATGTACTGGTGTATAAAAGGTCCCACAATTCACGCTTCATATCAGGACAAAAAACAAACCATGATGTCTGACAAAGTCTCTGTAGACCTCCACAATCAAACTGGTGAGGTATAGATTGGGACAACGGTGTTAAACCATCTCTAAAGCTTTTGGGTGTTCCCAGGAGGCCCATGGTCTCAATAATTGTGAAATGGAAGACGTCTGAAACCACCATGTCTGTCCCTAGAGAGGTCTCAGCCAAACTAAGTAACTGGGGAAGAAGTTGCCTTGGGTCAGGGAGGTGACCAAGAACCCCATGGTCACTCTAACAGAGCATCAGAAGACCTCTGCTGCAGATATGACTGTGTTCCCTAAATTTCAACATACTGTATCTTGCATGGTTCTGTTTGTGAATGATCTTCTTCAGGACCCAACACATCTTCCTGTTTTAAAATAAGAAAACAGAGGTACAATAGCTTTGAAGCACAAGTGCATGAATGCTGCACCCGGTGCCACTTGGTTTTGAGTGTAGTTAGTGCACGTCTTTAAAGAAAATGTGTGAATTCTTGGCAGTAAACAAATGACACCTCCATTGCCTCTAAGAGGTTAATATACAGTAGATGTATTTAAAGAGAAGTGGTTGTAATTTTTTTTAGCTTATTATTAAACCTATTGTGAATCACCATGTCTAATAAAGACAGCTATATACTTTTAATGTCCTTGTAAATTCAATTTACAGATCTGACCTTGTGTTAAATTCTTATTTTCCTTCATACTTAAATTAACATTAAAAACGCCGATGTAAAGTGAATGTCCATACTTATTTTTAATGCACTCTTTTTTCACTTCTCCTTCTTATGCTGTTTTTGCTTTAGGATGTCATATGTGTATAAGGTGAGGTCTCTCTTGCTGCCTAAATGATATTTCCATAAACCATTAATGCAGACCCGATTAAAGTTGCCTGCTAACAATGGCAAAGACAGATTTAATAGACATTAAACCAAATGCTGTCTCTTAAAACATTTAGTTTGTTAACCCTAATGGCCTAGCCAAACTGAAAGTGATTTTCAATTATAATGCGCTAGATTCTTTAAACAAATCCTCTCAAGATTGTTTTCATGCTCAGGTCAGTAAAGGTTCCTCCACAGTGGACATCCTTTAAAAAAATGGCTGATGTGATTTGATGTGCCAACACATGATTAGATAGATACAGATGATGTCTGTGGTGCAGCAAAAGTAGAATTTGGGTAGATAAGAAGCACTAAACACTGTGCCACCGTGCTGTCAAAGGAATATACAGCTACACTCAAATTATACTTCAGTGCTTTCAGATCTTTACAATGTCCGGCAGTAATGGTGGAAATCAACAGTGCAGAGAGGAGTCAGGAAATGGTGCTCTTCAGTCCTGGCATATTTTTGATTAAAATCTTAAAAATATGGAGATTTTAACCAGTTCATATAGCAATCAGAAAGGACTCATTCCCCTTCACATTTTCACATTTTGTTATGTTGCAGCCTTATGCTAAAATCTGCATTCACTGTTTCCCTCATCCAACAACACTTAATACTCCAAATGATAAAAAAACAGGATTTTAGAAATATTTGCAAACATATTAAAAGTAAAAAACTGAAATCTTACATTGACACCTGTATTCAGACCCTTTACTCAGAAGTCAGTTGAAGCCCCTTTGGCAGCTATTCCAGCTTGGAATGTTCTAATGTCTGATGTGACATACTGTATTCCACACACATGGATTTTAGGACTTTCTGCTATTCTTCTTCGCAGAACCCTCAGGCACTGTCAGGCTGAATACAATACAATTTATTTTTGTATAGCCTAAAATCACACAAGAAATGCCGCAATTGGCTTTAACAGGCCCTGCCTTTTGACAGCCCCCCAGCCTTGACTCTCTAAGAAGACAAGAAAAAACTCCAAAAACCCTTGTAGGGAAAAAAAAAAGGAAGGCAGTTCAAAGAGAGACCCCTTTCCAGGTAGGTTGGGCATGCAGTGGGTGTCAAAACAAAGGGGGTAAATATAAAACAATACACAGGTAATCCTCAATACAATATAATAGTGCAATGGAAATATTACAAGTACAGAGTAGAATTTTACAGTAGATGATACCACGTAATACGATTTGGAATTGTTCAGAATTCTGGAGACCTCAACCATCAAGGTGCCTTCCCCTATTGACCATTCCACAGCTGAGTCAGTCAATCCGATGAAAGGACCCCTCTACGCGACGATTGTTGCGATCCTCCATCAGAGCTGACTTTACCTTAGGCAGGCAGAACAACTTGGCAGGTTGGCCGTGGCACTAAGTGCCACATTTGAGTACCGAGAAGAGAAACAGAATAGGTGAGGGTTAGTAACAAATTCTAATTATCATGTTACTTATGTTTTACTGCTAATGACTAACAACAGAGATGCAGTCTGTACAGTTAATCAGCAGCTCTAGTCAGGGTGTGCTAAACCAAAGTAGTGAGTCTTTAGCAAGGATTTGAAAGCTGAGACCGAAGGGGCATCTCTTATATATAAATATATTGTCAAACACGTGCACATGGGAGGCAGCTAAAGGGCCTGAATGAGAGCCATTCCATGCCAGACTAGGGGGTGGCAGAATGCGCTAACTCTTTATCTAACTTCTCTGCAGACCTGTTACGGGAAATTCTGTTTGGCCCCGATGACATCACTTCCATCACTATTGATGACATCACTTCCGGTCCTGGTCCCAACGACACTACTTCTGGTATACTATATATATATACTGTATATATATATATTATCACTATATAAACATATACACTCACCTAAAGGATTATTAGGAACACCTGTTCAATTTCTCATTAATGCAATTATCTAATCAACCAATCACATGGCAGTTGCTTCAATGCATTTAGGGGTGTGGTCCTGGTCAAGACAATCTCCTGAACTCCAAACTGAATGTCAGAATGGGAAAGAAAGGTGATTTAAGCAATTTTGAGCGTGGCATGGTTGTTGGTGCCAGACGGGCCGCTCTGAGTATTTCACAATCTGCTCAGTTACTGGGATTTTCACGCACAACCATTTCTAGGGTTTACAAAGAATGGTGTGAAAAGGGAAAATCATCCAGTATGCGGCAGTCCTGTGGGCGAAAATGCCTTGTTGATGCTAGAGGTCAGAGGAGAATGGGCCGACTGATTCAAGCTGATAGAAGAGCAACTTTGACTGAAATAACCACTTGTTACAACCGAGGTATGCAGCAAAGCATTTGTGAAGCCACAACACGCACAACCTTGAGGTGGATGGGCTACAACAGCAGAAGACCCCACCGGGTACCACTCATCTCCACTACAAATAGGAAAAAGAGGATACAATTTGCACGAGCTCACCAAAATTAGACAGTTGAAGACTGGAAAAATGTTGCCTGGTCTGATGAGTCTCGATTTCTGTTGAGACATTCAAATGGTAGAGTCAGAATTTGGCATAAACAGAATGAGAACATGGATCCATCATGCCTTGTTACCACTGTGCAGGCTGGTGGTGGTGGTGTAATGGTGTGGGGATGTTTTCTTGGCATACTTTGGGCCCCTTAGTGCCAATTGGGTATCGTTTAAATGCCACGGGATACCTGAGCATTGTTTCTGACCATGTCCATCCCTTCATGACCACCATGTACCCATTCTCTGATGGCTACTTCCAGCAGGATAATGTACCATGTCACAAAGCTCGAATCATTTCAAATTGGTTTCTTGAACATGACAATGAGTTCACTGTACTAAAATGGCCCCCACAGTTACCAGATCTCAACCCAATAGAGCATCTTTGGGATGTGGTGGAACCGGAGCTTCGTGCCCTGGATGTACATCCCACAAATCTCCATCAACTGCAAGATGCTATCCTATCAATATGGGCCAACATTTCTAAAGAATGCTTTCAGCACCTTGTTGAATCAATGCCACGTAGAATTAAGGCAGTTCTGAAAGCGAAAGGGGGTCAAACACCGTATTAGTATGGTGGTCCTAATAGTCCTTTAGGTGAGTGTGTATATATATTAAAATAATTTATATAAATATATATATTTTATTTTTATTCTGTACTGGCAAGGGTACTTGGTGCTGCTTGAGGTAGGGGCACTAGCCAGTGCTGCCTGGGTGTGGGGCAACTTGCAGAATAAAACATGCCTGTGGTGTTTGCCTGTAGAAATAAGGAATCTGTGCAAAACGTGATAGAGAGAGGGTCAATGGCGTGGATATGCATAGTAGACAAGTAAAATACACACATTCAACTTTATAGATTAGATAATAAATACACAAAATCTTTAATTATCCTTAAACTGGTACTGGATTAGGGGACTGAAGCTTGGCAGCATCAGAAGCAATGCAGACATTAACCTTTGTGTGAATGGAATGCCCGTCCTTTGCAAGGCCCACTCATGCACTCACCCAAATTACTTAATTGGAGATTTGGATTAACAAACACCAGTACCCATTAAACCCACATAGACATGAGGAGGATAGGGGATTGAAAACCAAGATATCGTCTGCATATATAAATTAAAAAGAAACACCTCCAGGTCCCTGTGACTCTGAACCCAAACAAGAACGTTCAGTAACTGAATGGATGGACAGATATGCTGTATATAGATGTATTTTACCGGTACATATGAGCTACCGCAGTCAAATGAACTGCTGTCTGTCACAACGCAAAAAGAAGAAAAAAAAAATGGAAACAGCTGTCCATTAATGCAGTAGACTGTTTGGGGGTGCCGAGGAGGACATGAATGGCCCCGTGATGGATGCCATCCCCTAGCTGAGGTCTTGCAGCCTGTCAGTGCTGCTTCAGGCGGAATAATGCAGGCTGATTTGCCTGGGCTCTAACACAGTAGTATGTCATTGTGTCACCAGGCAATTGAGGTTATAATGGGCCAGGGCAGACAGACGGGACGGTGAGTTCAGCAGACCGTAGACACATTAGAAATGCAAGCCTGACCTACTTCAGACTACGAGCTGCAGTGAGAAGGAAGGTGGAGCCTGGGCTGTTGCTGGGGGAATAGGACCAGATTTCAACACATAACACACAACATCGCACATGAGTAGGCACACCTACTTTCACACAGACACACTCGAAAACAGAAGGATAGGACCTCCCAGGAGCCTCACATTCAGCATGCTACTCTGCTGATTTATTTAGTGTTTATACCCGGAGGCCCAGTGTGAGTCTGCAGGAAAAGAACATCTTTCTCTCCTCTCTCTGTTCAAGTATTTTTTCTTCACATTTGCTAAATTTTCTATCAGTAAATAAAAATATTTTCAGTTTTAGAAATCATCCATTCTATCTCTTATCTAACCCAACTTTCCTGTTCAGGGTTGGAAAGAACCCGTGGATGGGTAACTAGTCCATCACAAGTCACACAATCATATCCACATTCTCACCAAGGGCAATTAACCTTAATAAGCACATCTTTGGGTTTGTGGAACAAAAACTAAAAGCCCCAAAATTAGCACAAGCAGACAGGAGGAAAACATGCAAACTCCGCATTGGCAGCGTCCAAGCTTGGAGTCAAATGCAGAAGTCTGGAGCTGGTAAGCTGTGGCAGTAACCACTACATGTTTGTAAAATACCTTTATTGTCACTGCGCAATACAGTGAAATTTAATTTGCAGCAAGCCTATGGATGACTTAGATGTAGGTATCTATGAGTAGACATTAAATTAAAAGAAGCACAAATTAAAAAGTAAACATGTAACACCAAGGTGACCCCAATTTTTACAATTCCATATTTTTTTTGAGTTGTCCATTAAATGTTAAATATAAACAGAGGCCAATTTTTAAAGTCTTTCACCTGTGTTGCACTCTTGGTTTCAGGTGTGGGTCACACATCAACGCTAACTTGTAAGTACAAAAAAATGTATGACATTGCTGTAGCTGATTAAGGTCAGATCTGGAGACATTAAAGGAATACTTCACCTAAAACTAATATGTTTTTATAAATAACTTACCCCAGGTAGCTTGTAGTGGTGGCAGAGAAAAATCTAATATTTTTTTGCAGAAAGCACATAATAATGATTGTGACAAATGCTGAACAACAGCAAACAATGTAAAAAAAAAGAATTCTCACGGAACTCGTGTTGCAGAACTTACATGTCCGTTTTCCATCTGAATGCTTGAAACTTGCAAAATGATTTTTTTTTTAATGTTACTAAAACTGGTACAAGATAAAAAGGGAAGATACATTCCCATTTATACTGATCCACCTCTTCCTGTAAGTCATTGGTCAAGAATCTTGTCTTCAGTTCAAACGAACAGCAACGAACAGTATCATGGGAATGCGTCTATCCTGTTTATTAGAAGTACAGGTGCTGGTCATAAAAATAGAATATGACAAAGTTGATTTATTTCAGTAATTCCATTCAAAAAGTGAAACTTGTATATTAGAATTATTCATTACACACAGACTGATGTATTTCAAATGTTTATTTCTTTTAATTTTGATGATTATAACTGACAACTAATGAAAGTCCCAAATTCAGTATCTCGGAAAATTAGAATATTGTGAAAAGGTTGAATATTGAAGACACCTGGTGCCACACTCTGATCAGCTAATTAACTCAAAACACCTGCAAAAGCCTTTAAATGGTCTCTCAGTCTAGTTCTGTAGGCTACACAATCATGGGGAAGACTGCTGACTTGACAGTTGTCCAAAAGACGACCATTGACACCTTGCACAAGGAGGGCAAGACACAAAAGGTCATTGCTAAAGAGGCTGGCTGTTCACAGAGCTCTGTGTCCAGGCACATTAATAGAGAGGCGAAGGAAGGACAAGATGTCATAGAAAAAAGTGTACAAGCAATAAGGATAACCGCTTATACCCTGGAGAGGATTGTGAAACAAAACTGTGGGGGAGATTCACAAAGAGTGGACTGCAGCTGGAGTCAGTGCTTCAAGAACCACCACGCACTGACGTATGCAAGACATGGGTTTCAGCTGTCACATTCCTTGTGTCAAGCCACTCTTGAACAAGAGACAGCGTCAGAAGCGTCTCGCCTGGGCTAAACACAAAAAGGACTGGACTGCTGCTGAGTGGTCCGAAGTTATGTTGCATTTCCTTTGGAGATCAAGGTCCCAGAGTCTGGAGGAAGAGAGGAGTGGCACAGAATCCACGTTGCTTGAGGTCCAGTGTAAAGTTTCCACAGTCAGTGATGGTTTGGGGTGCCATGTCATCTGCTGGTGTTGGTCCATTGTGTTTTCTGAGGTCCAAGGTCAACGCAACCGTGTACCAGGAAGTTTTAGAGCATTTCATGCTTCCTGCTGCTGATGAACTTTATGGAGATGCAGATTTCATTTTCCAACAGGACCTGGCACCTGCACACAGTGCCAAAGCTACCAGTACCTGGTTTAAGGACCATGGTATCCCTGTTCTTGATTGGCCAGCAAACTCGCCTGGCCTTAACCCCATAGAAAATCTATGGGGTATTGTGAAGAGGAAGATGCAATACGCCAGACCCAACAATTCAGAAGAGCTGAAGGCCACTATCAGAGCAATATGGGCTCTCCTAACACCTGGGCAGTGCCACAGATTGATCGACTCCATGCCATGCCGCATTGCTGCAGTAATCCAGGCCAAAGGAGCCCCAACTAAATATTGAGTGCTGTACATGCTCATACATTTCATGTTCATACCTTTCAGTTGGCCAACATTTCTAAAAATCCTTTTTTTGCATTGGTCTTAATTGATATTCTAATTTTCAGAGATACTGAATTTGGGACTTTCATTAGTTGTCAGTTATAATCATCAAAATTAAAAGAAATAAACATTTGAAATACATCAGTCTGTGTGTAATGAATTAATCTAATATACAAGTTTCACTTTTTGAATGGAATTACTGAAATAAATCAACCTTGTCATGATATTCTAATTTTATGACCGGCACCTGTAAGTATTAATAACTACTTAATAGACTTCCAGTGTTGATTTAGGTGTGTCATATTAAACAGGTGAATACTCATTAGGGTGATCAATACTTACTTTTTTATGTTTAGAATTAGTTTACACCACTCTCGAAAAATCTGTTTTCAGTTTTTGACATTAAAGACTGGTTTTTGTTTTGGATTAGTGTCAAAAAAACAAACAAAATCAGCTGTGTAATTCAATGTTTTATAACAATAAAATGTATTGTATTGTAATGTGGCGGCCGAACTCAGCGCCAACAGAATGTGCCTAAACCTTCAGAAGATGGAATGTCTTGAGTGTGGTGAACAGACAGGCAGCACTATCTGAGTTGACAGCCACAACATTAAGAAGGATACGCAATTTTGATAACTCGGCTCGATCCTCTCCTCAGATGGCGACACTCTACCTCAGCCTGGCTGAAATGGAGGCAAGTCCTCTACGGCCAGACGATGGCCATCTACTTGAAGTCGAAAATCTGTTACATGGTCGTTCGCTCAGTCGCCCTCTATGGATGTGAATGATGGCCAGCAAACACAAAACACAAGCAGCTCCTCCAGTCCATGGAAATGAAGATGCTCTTCTCCTGCCCATGTTCTCCAAAGGGTTGTCTGAAAACCAGGCCAGTCCTCCCCCGACACTGCTCTCTGGTGGTCCCTAAAGACTCCAACAGGGCTGCGTCTCTAGTGTCTAACTTCCATGTCATCCTGTGGGTGTTTTAAACTGCACCAGCCTTGAGGAACGCTGCCACCTGCCTAGTGGGGGAATGACCTGCTCCTGGTAAGCCAGTTCACTCGGTCCTTCCATTATAGTCTCCTGGCTGGGTATGAATCTATCCTTTATCCTAGCCAGAATGCCTGTCCTTCCTTCTGTGCACTACAAAGGTCTTTGAGAAAATCAGCAATCATGGTAGGCTGTATGTAAAATTTTGAACAAGGTCCAAGGACCAGAACTGGTTCAAGGGCCTTGAGTTTGACACCCTAGACGTAGATTGTTGACAGGTGCCTTTGCCATTACCAACATGGCGGTGCTATGCAACAACAGCTTATTGAGTCATACTCAAGATGACTGTGTGCCATAATCGCTACCAAAGGTGCTTCAACCAAGTGCAAAGTTAATGGTCTAAATACTTGCGTTAATGTGATATTTCAGGTTTATTGTTTTTAATAAATATACAAACATTTCTAAAATCATGTTTTCACTTTCTGTTTCTGGGATATTGAGCGTTTCTTGATGATTCAAAAAATGAATTTAAATGATTTTAGCGTAAGGCTGCAACATCACAAAATGTGAATCCTTTTTTCGAATCCACTCCAGTAGACGAAGAAACACAACCGACGATCACAATGTGAAAACTCACTGTTGCCTATTTAGCTAAATTTGAACCGTTTGGAGTGAGTTTTGAACACTGAGAGGTGATACAGTTAGGTCCATAAATATTTGGACAGAGACAACTTTTTTCTAATTTTGGTTCTGTACATTACCACAATGAATTTTAAATGAAACAACTCAGATGCAGTTGAAGTGCAGACTTTCAGCTTTAATTCAGTGGGGTGAACAAAACGATTGCATAAAAATGTGAGGCAACTAAAGTATTTTTTAACACAATCCCTTCATTTCAGGGGCTCAAAAGTAATTGGACAATTGACTCAAAGGCTATTTCATGGGCAGGTGTGGTCAAGTCCGTCGTTATGTCTTATCAATTAAGCAGATAAAAGGCCTGGAGTTGATTTGAGGTGTGGTGCTTGCATGTGGAAGATTTTGCTGTGAACAGACAACATGCGGTCAAAGGAGCTCTCCATGCAGGTGAAAGAAGCCATCCTTAAGCTGCGAAAACAGAAAAACCCATCCGAGAAATTGCTACAATATTACGAGTGGCAAAATCTACAGTTTGGTACATCCTGAGAAAGAAAGCAAGCACTGGTGAACTCAGCAACGCAAAAAGACCTGGACGCCCACGGAAGACAACAGTGGTGGATGATCGCAGAATCATTTCCATGGTGAAGAGAAACCCCCTTCACAACAGCCAACCAAGTGAACAACACTCTCCAGGGGTGGCGATCGATATCCAAGTCTACCAAAAAGAGAAGACTGCATGAAAGTAAATACAGAGGGTGCACTGCAAGGTGCAAGCCACTCATAAGCCTCAAGAATAGAAAGGCTAGATTGGACTTTGCTAAAGAACATCTAAAAAAGCCAGCACAGTTCTGGAAAAACATTCTTTGGACAGATGAAACCAAGATCAACCTCTACCAGAATGATGGCAAGAAAAAAGTATGGAGAAGGCGTGGAACAGCTCATTATCCAAAGCATACCACATCATCTGTAAAACACGGTGGAGTCAGGCAGTGTGATGGCTTGGGCATGCATGGCTGCCAGTGGCACTGGGACACTAGTGTTTATTGATGATGTGACACAGGACAGAAGCAGCCGAATGAATTCTGAGGTGTTCAGAGACATACTGTCTGCTCAAATCCAGCTAAATGCAGTCAAATTGATTGGGTGGCGTTTCATGATACAGATGGACAATGACCCAAAACATACAGCCAAAGCAACCCAGGAGTTTATTAAAGCAAAGAAGTGGAAAATTCTTGAATGGCCAAGTCAGTCACCTGATCTTAACCCAACTGAGCATGCATTTCACTTGTTGAAGACTAAACTTCAGACAGAAAGGCCCACAAACAAACAGCAACTGAAAGCCGCTGCAGTAAAGGCCTGGCAGAGCATTAAAAAGGAGGAAACCCAGCATCTGGTGATGTCCATGAGTTCAAGACTTCAGGCTGTCATTGCCAGCAAAGGGTTTTCAACCAAGTATTAGAAATGAACATTTTATTTCCAGTTATTTAATTTGTCCAATTACTTTTGAGCTCCTGAAATAAAGGGATTGTGTTGAAAAAATGCTTTAGTTGTCTCATATTTTTATGCAATCATTTTGTTCAACCCACCGAATTAAAGCTGAAAGTCTGCACTTCAACTGCATCTGAGTTGTTTCATTTAAAATTCATTGTGGTAATGTACAGAACCAAAATTAGAAAAAAGTTGTCTCTGTCCAAATATTTATGAACCTAACTGTATATGGACTTAGCGACTGCTTTGCCTTCTTTCAATTTAGATACAAATATTCCAGTGCTGTATTTTTATTCTTCTCTTTCAGCAACTTATTAAAAACAATGTGTTTGTACCAAAGAACAGCTGCATTGGTATGCTGTTTTTAAGGTAAAAATCTGAAATCTTAAACATACTGGGACATATTTTTTTTTTACTTATTTGTTTGCTGTTTTGTATTTCCTGGAACAATTACAGGAGATTGCAAATAATTGACTCTCACACTGTGGTGCTATGGAGACCAGTAAATAATACTAAGTTGGAATTCTTGTGAGTCTTGTTGAGTGAAACCTTTAAGAGTAGAGGGAATGGACAAATGAAAAGGGATGTTTATTAGCAGGAGGGAAGGAAAAACTTAAATGGGCAAGAAAACAAACCTAAAAGGCTATACCAAGGGGAACAATACAAATGAAACAGTGACACCAAGTGTTTGACATTCAATACAATTGTAGATGAAATCAAAAAAAATAAAAAATAAAAATTACATAGGTCCATTTACCCATGGGATTTACTGAAGGTGTTCAATCCAAACTCAGGCTCATGGGGGACTGTCAAGGACATGAAAGGCCACAGTCCATCCCCATTACATCGAGGGCGCAACAGTAGTCCGCCCAGGTCTATAACTCAGCTGCTCGCCTGGCTTCACTCACTGGGCTAAGTCTGCCATCGACAATCTAACTTAAATGTCTTTAAAGAAGAAAACCAGAAAATCTGGGTAGAGGTTCATGAGGACCTCTAAACTTCATGCATTTAGTAACTGAACTAGAATATGAACCCCGGAAAGGAACTCCTGAAGCTATGAAGCAGCAGTAATTGTAACCACTGTCATATTACACTACTCACTCTAGAAATACAGTGCCTTGTGAAAGTGTTCATCCCCCTCGGTGATTGTCCTGTTTTGTCGCTGTCCTGGAGTAACACGTCTTCAATTTCTTAAAAAATAATCTCTTATATTTTATTATGTTTTGCTCAGACAAACAAGATGAACTGAATTCACAGGACACTTACGGGAGACAATTAACAGTAAAGCATCATCTCTTCTTGAAGTGTACCAGTAATATCTCACCTTAAAACATCTGTTTTGAAGGGTTTACAATATAATTGAAATGGAAACAAACCAGAAGTGTTTTTTTTTTATTTTTTTAACTTAAGACCAGGAAACAGTTATGATGCCTAAGGCTGTATTGATTATTTTATAAATTGGGAACAGAGATGTGTAAAAAGATCATAAACTTTGAGCAAGTCATCCATCATACAGACAGACAGCCAATCAAACATGTCCCGAAGCCCCATGTGGAATTTTATCATAAACAGGGCTTGTTTGAGGGACCAAAAGAGGAGAGGGCGAAGGTGGCATCAGAAGAGAACAGAGGGCGACATCAGAGACTGAGACACGGGTGACTGTTTCATCTGAATGTCACTGAAAGCATCCCATAAATAATGCTGATCGCTAAATCAAAAGCTGCCCAGGACTACTGCCAATCCTTGACATTTTCTGTAAGCTTTTTCTAAAGACTACATCCAGACTCTTACTATCAGTTTTATTTTCTCTTCTATTTTGTTTTATGTGGTAGTATTATTATACACTAGCTCTTCCCCGCGGTTCCGCCCGATTAGTAGTGAAACAGGACAAACTTTAAAAATCAATAAACAAAATGTAATAATTTGTATTTAAAAAATTTATATTGATAGCTTTCGCATCGGAGGGCCTCTTGATATACAATATTTTAGGTTTTGTTATCAGGGGCGAGAATGTAGCTGTGATCTCTTTGCCAAAAATGTAAAAAGTTGGCACTGTATTTCTGGCGAAGTGGAAGGTTGGTACGCTCCAATGTCAAACGTTGGCACTGTATCTAATTGTGTCCCCCACGTGGGGAGAAGAGCACGTGGCCGTGATATCTTTGCCACTGAGCAGGTACCCTCTCAAAAATGTCAAACGTTACTATTTAACAATATCTACATGATAATGTCTGCTGAACAAACAGGTATCACTAGCTAAGCAGGGGCAAAGTGGCGAGAGGTAGAAAGACTCAAATGAAGGCTGGCGCATGAGTGAGGAGGGCCTGCCTCGTGCTCCCCTCGGCCCGCAACCTGTTTCTCGAATTTACGTGAATGAATCTGTGCCGTAACTGAACTATAATACTCAACCAGAATGTTCAAGCAAATTACAGAAAAAAAAAACAGATCTAAATCCATTAAGTAGTTCTCGCATGAAAAGCAGAAAGACAGACAACAGACGTTGAACGTTATATATATAGAGATTAATAAATAACATTTTGCTTTTACATTTTCTATACCTTGTTCTTTTATCTTGAATGATAGAAATAATAAATTAAAAATTAAGAAACCTGTATGAGGAGTTCACCGTTTTTCTTGATCACTGGGTTAACAAGATCTCTCCTCAAAAGAAAGACAACTGCGATAAAAGCAGAGTATATTGTTTGGGTGTTAAGTGACATAAACAAAGAGTTACGCTTTTTATTGGATCGCGATGACGCCTACATGTTTGTCAGTGCTGTGACAGTAAGTTCTTCAATAGAGACTCCTATAGAATATCGTGAGATGCATTTAGGCATTACCAGTGCCAAAATTAAGATATCTACAGTGTTACTATTTGCCCCCTTCCTGATTTCTTATTCTTTTGCATGTTTGTCACACAAGATGTTTCTGATCATCAAACACATTTAACCATTAGTCAAATATAGCACAAGTAAACACAAAATGCAGTTTTTAAATGATGGTTTTATTATTTAGGAGAAAAAATCCAAACCTACATGGCCCTGTGTGAAAAGTAATTGTAGCAGCAATAACTACAATCAAGCTTGCCATAACTTGCAATGAGTCTTTTGCTCAGTGTAATTCAGCTTTATTTGAGGGTTCTTCAATAGAGACTCCTATAGAATATCATGAGATGCATTTAGGCATTACCAGTGCCAAAATTAAGATATCTATGTATGAATGTGAAGGAGCTCCAAGTTCAATATTGTGAGGTGAATGACAATTAGGCTTTTATCCATAGGATCCCAATGTGATGTGTATCTGTATGTGGGTTAATCTTAAAGTGCGAGAGTAGACTAACCTAGTAACAGACTTGGCAAGTCCCACAGAAACCCATGACAATCCAGTCACATTTCTACCTGGATTTCAAATAGATTTTTGGTCAGTTAGCATCATTTGATTTGCACAACATGCCTACCACTTTGAAGGTATAAGAATAACTTTTTATTGTGTCACAAACAATAAATTAAGACAAAAAAATCAGAACTCACGAGTGTGCATAGATTTTCACCTCCCCAAAGTCAATACTTTGTACAGCTGCCTCTTGTTACAATTGCAGCTGCAAGTCTCTTGGTGAATGTCTCTATTAGCTTAGCACATCTTGCATATTCCTGTCCAACCCCTTAAATTTTGATGGATTGCATTGGTGTCTTCAAGTCATGCAAGGGAATCTGCACTAGATTGAGGTCAGGGCTACGATGAGAACATGTCCTTTAAAACCACTCCACTGTAGCTTTAGCAGTATTTTCAGGGTCACTCATTGTCCTGGTGGAAGGTGAACCTTTCTTCCAGTCTCAAATCTCTGCGAGACTGAAACAAGTTTGCCTCTAGAATTGCCCCAGTATTTAATGGTATCCATCTTTACCTCAGTCCTGACCAGTTTTCTTCTCCCCACACCATGATGATGCTGCTGCCACCACTGTCCTTCTCTTCTTTGCATCTGTTTCAGTGTTCGCCTTGCCATCTCTGAATAGTGCCCACCTTGCCTGGTTTGTGAATTTTGTTGGGCGTCCTTCTGTTGTCAGGTTTGTAGTGGTGCCATATTCTTTCCATTTTGTTATAATATATTAAATGGTGCTCCGGGGAAATATCGGATATTTTTTTTTTATAATCCAACCCTGAAAGATACTTCTCCACAACTTTGTCTGTAACCTGTTTGGATTGCTCCTTGGTCTTCATGGTGCTTACTTAGTGGTGATGCAGAGTTAGGGGCCTTTTAGAAGTGGTGGATTTATACGGACATCACGTGACAGATCATGTGACACTTTTGACATAAGGTGGATCCTAATCATCCAATGATGGGACTTCTGAAGTTAATTGGTTGGACCAGATTTTATTTTGGAGTTTCCTAGCAAAGGGAATGAAAACATAAGCAAGCCGAACTTTTCGTTTTTTGTTTTTTAGGTGTTTCATTTTAATTCCACTAGTTAATAATAATAATAATAATCCACAATGAACGGGTGTTTTCAACCACTGAAAATATTCTTCACAGTGTATATGACTTTTGTTTTTATTTTAGTACGACTCCTGGACTGTTTTTTCCAAGGTTTTGTCAACCTTATTCTCTCTTGCACTCTTTAAAGGCACTTGTGCCTTATTATCTATCCTGACTGAGAAGTCTGCTTTGGCTTTTCTGGGTCCTTTTACCATTTCAATTCACTTTGGGTTTGCTCCATAAACAAACATGCGCTTGGCTGATAAACGATGCATGCCCAAAGGATAAGATTTACATTTTTTTTTGATATCTCAATGTTGATTAGAAACTTAGAAAAAAAAATCTAGAAACAGTAGTGTGGACAAAAAAAACTTTTACAACAAAAATAGTGTTTTCCAATTTACCCGTGTTGGCATGAACTTAGCCTTCAATCACATGGCTCAGCACACCTGATTAATAAGGGAAAAATGGGAGTCACATCTCATTATCTTAAACCTCAAAGTGAAAGAAATGAAAACGTTACCAAAAGAAAGGGATCTTTAAAAAACAATAGAAAAAAAATCCAGGGTGAAGACCCAGTGAGAACATACAGTGCCCTCCATGGTGTTTGGGACAAATACACATTATTCCTTGATTTAGCCCTCTGCTCCACAGTATAATATACAGGGTGGGCCATTTATATGGGTACACCTTAATAAAATGGGAATGGTTCGTGATATTAACATCCTCTTTGTGGCACATTAGTATATGTGAGGGGGGAAACTTTTCAAGATGGGTGGTGACCATGGTGGCCATTTGGAAGTCGGCCATTTTGGATCCAACTTTTGTTTTTTCAATAGGAAGAGGGTCATGTGACACATCAAACTTATTGGGAATTTCACAAAAAAACAATGGTGTGCTTGGTTTTAACGTAACTTTATTCTTTCATGAGTTATTTACAAGTTTCTGACCACTTATAAAATGTGTTCAATGTGCTGCCCATTGTGTTGGATTGTCAATGCAACCCTCTTCTCCCACTCTTCACACACTGATAGCAACACCGCAGGAGAAATGCTAGCACAGGCTTCCAGTATCCGTAGTTTCAGGTGCTGCACATCTCGTATCTTCACAGCATAGACAATTGCCTTCAGATGACCCCAAAGATAAAAGTCTAAGGGGGTCAGATGGGAGACCTTGGGGGCCATTCAACTGGCCCATGACGACCAATCCACTTTCCAGGAAACTGTTCATCTAGGAATGCTCGGACCTGACACCCATAATGTGGTGGTGCACCATCTTGCTGGAAAAACTCAGGGAACGTGCCAGCTTCAGTGCATAAAGAGGGAAACACATCATCATGTAGCAATTTCGCATATCCAGTGGCCTTGAGGTTTCCATTGATGAAGAATGGCCCCACTATCTTTGTACCCCATATACCACACCATACCATCAATTTTTTTGTTCCAACAGTCTTGGAGGGATCTATCCAATGTGGGTTAGTGTCAGACCAATAGCGGTGGTTTTGTTTGTTAACTTCACCATTCACATAAAAGTTTGCCTCATCACTGAACAAAATCTTCTGCGTAAACTGAGGGTCCTGTTCCAATTTTTGTTTTGCCCATTCTGCAAATTCAGTGCGCGATCTGGGTAATCCTCGTTGAGATGCTGCAGTAGCTGGAGTTTGTAAGGGTGCCATTTGTGAGTAGCTAATATCCGCCAAGGGATGTTCGACTAATGCCACTCTCCAGTGACATGCGGCGAGTGCTACGCTGTGGGCTCTTGCTGAATGAAGCTAGGACAGCCACTGATGTTTCTTCATTAGTGACAGTTTTCATGCGTCCACATTTTGGCAAATCCAACACTGAACCAGTTTCACGAAACTTAGCAAGCAGTTTGCTAACTGTAGCATGGGAGATGGGTGGTCTCGTAGGGTGTCTTGCATTGAAATCTGCTGCAATGACCCGGTTACTGCATTCACCAGACATCAACACAATTTCTATCCGCTCCTCACGTGTTAACCTCTGCAACATGTCAATGGCTGTAAACAAAGAGAAACTTGTAAATAACTCATGAAAGAATAAAGTTACGTTAAAACCAAGCACACCATTGTTTTTCTTGTGAAATTCCCAATAAGTTTGATGTGTCACATGACCCTCTTCCTATTGAAAAACAAAAGTTGGATCCAAAATGGCCGACTTCCAAATGGCCACCATGGTCACCACCCATCTTGAAAAGTTTCCCCTCACATATACTAATGTGCCACAAACAGGAAGTTAATATCACCAACCATTCCCATTTTATTAAGGTGTATCCATATAAATGGCCCACCCTGTATATATATATATATATATATATATATATATATATTATTGATTTTAATTCAAAGCAAATAATATTATGTACAATCAATTCATACTTACCAAACCAAAATTCAGACAGATGAGCCAACAACCAGAGCTAGTCTTCAAAAGCAGCCAGGAAGGACAAGAATCATTTTCTCCAATATAAAGTAGATTAAAATTATAAATCAAGCAATTCACACATTGTGATTAAAGTGCACACTGCTGACTTTCTTTTAAGGGGATTTGCAGACATTTTGGTAACACCATGTAGAAATGACAACACTCTTTCTATAAGGTCACCATAATGTTTGGACACAGCAATGGCAGGTCTATTAAAGCCATCATATTCAGGAATTTATCGTGTATCCCTTGTATCCAATGACAGCTTGAAGTCTGAGATTCATAGACATCACCAGGTGGTGAGGATCTTCACAGGTGATGCTCTGACAAGCCTCTAATGTGGCCTGCTCATTTCAGGGGCTTCTCCCTTTAAGCTTTCTCTTCAGCTTATGGAAGGCATACCACGTGTAGTCCAACTTCTCATCAAATTCATTGGATTTAAATCAGCTGACTGATTTGGCCACTCAAGAATTTCCGTTGTGTTAGCTTTGAAAGACTCTTGTGTTACCTCAGTAGTCTGTTTGGCTCATTATTTCTATGTAGAATGAGGTGTTGTCCAATGGGTTTGTAGACATTTACTGGAACTCAAGCAGATCAGATGTTTCTGTACACCTCAAAGTTCATTGTGCCGTCAGTAGTTCCATCATCAATGAAGAGACATGTGCCAGGACCTGTGGCGGCCATACATGCCCAAGGCATAACACCCTCAGCGACATGTTTAACAGATGAGGTGGTCTGCTATGGATCTCAGGCATTTCCTTTTCGTCTCTTAACATCACTCTGATGAGGTTCATCTTTGTCTAGTCTGTCCACAAGAACTTTTCACAGAATTATGCAGGCTCTTTTGAGTCCTTTTTCACAAACTGTAATCTGGCCATCCTGTTTTTTGTGGCAAACTAGTGGTTTGTATCTTGCAGTGTGTCTTCTGTGTTTCTGTTCATGAAGTCTTCTGCTGATAGTCATCTCTGACACGTCCACATCGGCCCCCTGTAGACTGTGTGTGATCTGTCAGACAGGTGTTTGGGGCTTTTGCTTTACCATAGTGAGGATTGTTCTGTCATCAGCTGTGAGGTCTTCCTTGGCCAACCAGTCCCTTTGTGATTACTGATCTCACCAGTGCCTTCTTTCTTCTTCATGATAATCCAGTCAGTTGATGGAGATCGTCCTAAGGCTTTACTGATGTCTCTAATGGTTTTAGCCTTACAGTGGTGTGAAAAACTATTTGCCCCCTTCCTGATTTCTTATTCTTTGGCATGTTTGTCACACAAAATGTTTCTGATCATCAAACACATTTAACCATTAGTCAAATATAACACAAGTAAACACAAAATGCAGTTTTAAATGATGGTTTTATTATTTAGGGAGAAAAAATCCAAACCTACATGGCCCTGTGTGAAAAAGTAATTGCCCCCTGAACCTAATAACTGGTTGCGCCACCCTTAGCAGCAATAACTGCAATCAAGCGTTTGCGATAACTTGCAATGAGTCTTTACAGCTCTGGAGGAATTTTGGCCCACTCATCTTTGCAGAATTGTTGTAATTCAGCTTTATTTGAGGGTTTTCTAGCATGAACCGCCTTTTTAAGGTCATGCCATAGCATCTCAATTGGATTCAGGTCAGGACTTTGACTAGGCCACTCCAAAGTCTTCATTTTGTTTTTCTTCAGCCATTCAGAGGTGGATTTGCTGGTGTGTTTTGGGTCATTGTCCTGTTGCAGCACCCAAGATCGCTTCAGCTTGAGTTGACGAACAGATGGCCGGACATTCTCCTTCAGGATTTTTTGGTAGACAGTAGAATTCATGGTTCCATCTATCACAGCAAGCCTTCCAGGTCCTGAAGCAGCAAAACAACCCCAGACCATCACACTACCACCACCATATTTTACTGTTGGTATGATGTTCTTTTTCTGAAATGCTGTGTTCCTTTTACGCCAGATGTAACGGGACATTTGCCTTCCCAAAAGTTCAACTTTTGTCTCATCAGTCCACAAGGTATTTTCCCAAAAGTCTTGGCAATCATTGAGATGTTTCTTAGCAAAATTGAGACGAGCCCTAATGTTCTTTTTGCTTAACAGTGGTTTGTGTCTTGGAAATCTCCCATGCACGCCGTTTTGCCCAGTCTCTTTCTTATGGTGGAGTCGTGAACACTGACCTTAATTGAGGCAAGTGAGGCCTGCAGTTCTTTAGACGTTGTCCTGGGGTCTTTTGTGACCTCTCGGATGAGTCGTCTCTGCGCTCTTGGGGTAATTTTGGTCGGCCGGCCACTCCTGGGAAGGTTCACCACTGTTCCATGTTTTTGCCATTTGTGGATAATGGCTCTCACTGTGGTTCACTGGAGTCCCAAAGCTTTAGAAATGGCTTTATAACCTTTACCAGACTGATAGATCTCAATTACTTCTGTTCTCATTTGTTCCTGAATTTCTTTGGATCTTGGCATGATGTCTAGCTTTTGAGGTGCTTTTGGTCTACTTCTCTGTGTCAGGCAGCTCCTATTTAAGTGATTTCTTGATTGAAACAGGTGTGGCAGTAATCAGGCCTGGGGGTGGCTACGGAAATTGAACTCAGGTGTGATACACCACAGTTAGGTTATTTTTAACAAGGGGGCAATTACTTTTTCACACAGGGCCATGTAGGTTTGGATTTTTTTCTCCCTAAATAATAAAAACCATCATTTAAAAACTGCATTTTGTGTTTACTTGTGTTATATTTGACTAATGGTTAAATGTGTTTGATGATCAGAAACATTTTGTGTGACAAACATGCAAAAGAATAAGAAATCAGGAAGGGGGCAAATAGTTTTTCACACCACTGTATGTTTCAGCCTCTTCTTTGACTTTCATTGGCACAGCTCTTGTCCTCATGTTGAACAATGTTGACTACAGAGTACAAAGGGCAGAAGTAGGCCGAGGTATCTTATGAAGCCATGACACCCACCTGAGGAATCACAAACACCAATTGTTCCACACATTAATGAGGGACCATGAGGAAAAACTGTTGTCATCTTCACATAGTGTGACCAAAATGTGTGTAAATACCCATAAAGTGAAGTTTGCAGAATGCACTTTGATCACATCTGAAGTGTTAGATTTGTAATTTTATACTGTGGAGCAGAGAGTTAAATCAAGGAAAAATGTGTCTTTATCCTGAAATGGAGTGATAATGTAGAAAAAGCGTTCTCATTTCTACATGGTGTGACTGAAGTGTATGCAAATACCTTTAAAGTCTGCAATGTGTAGTTTAATCACAACGTCTGAATTGTTTGATTTCTGATTCTAAACTGTGAAGCAGAGGATCAATCAAGGAAAAATGTGCCTTTGTTCCCAACATTACGTAGGGCACTGTTATCACCAGCAGCAAAAGCTAATGAATCTAACAGAGAAAACGAATTAAAGAAACTACGCAAGAGCTGAGCCAAGCCTAACGTCAAGTTAGCAATCACATCCTCACACTGGACTTGATTTTTGTTCCTTTGGTGTTCTTCCAGGTTAATTTCCAATATTTCATAAGCGATCATGCCAAGTTGACTGTCAGCGATGCTAAGGTATATTTGTTAGTGTGCCTGCGTCCATGCAATCACATTGAAGGCAGTTATTCAGATTGAAGTCATTTCAAATGGATGGATTTTAAAGAATATGGTTTTAGTGTTTCTACGCTATAGACCATCTCTTTTTGTTGGCTCATTTATTAAAATAGTCATGTGTGATGCACAGATTCTGCCGTAATGACTTCCTGAGCATGTCATTTATCTTTACAGATTACGCAGACTTTACATTAAATTACATGGCAATCAACATCACTTTCACAAGGCAAAAGAATAGAGTGAAAATTAAATGAAGCCATGTCTTTGCATTTTCAATTTTCCTGCAGCTGACAGGTTTATATAAAGTGAGAATGAACTTACAGAAGACAAGAAATAAAGAAAAAAGTCCTAAATATTCCTTCTCTACAAAAGTCACCTTCTCGCAGCAGTTCTTATTTAGCTTCGCTGCCAGGGAGTGGTGGGTGACTGGCAGGCAGAAACGTCCGAGCCGATAGATGATGTGTGATTGCACTGAACTGGCATTCTCTCATAATGGAAAGCAGTGTACTGAAACCAGCTAAGTCACACACGGATCATTTCCCACCGTGACAGCTAAACCCCCCTCTGTCTGCCTCGTTTTTGGAGAGCGGCCTTTCTGTGCAACACAAATGAATAGGTGAGGCATGAAGATGGATACTCGGTTACAGAAACAGCAAGTTTGCATTTAAATAGATATTTGGCCACATCTCTGGGCTTCCGAACAATCTAACTGGACATGTATTAAAAATTCAAGAGTATATATCTTCCAGAAAGTACAGGTTAGTAACATTATCTGCGTAAATCACTGACTGCTTAAAAAATGTGAGATCATATGAAATGACTGGTTTATAACGTTAATTCTTATGAGGTTCGGGATGGTTTCAGATCTACCAAACTTTAGCCATGTTAGCAATGACTCCCTGTTCCACCATTGGGACACACAAGTAACTTAAATAGGAGATGATAGCACAGACATACCTTGAAAAAATAATTTTGAATATTTAATTGAATTTTTATATATTTATGAGTACTGAATTTAAAAATGAAAGCCATTTTCCTCCATTACGTAACATTTTTTTCACAAAACACATTTCAGTTTATCTTACTGGATCAGTAGCCAGGGTATACAAAATTCCCAGGTTCTTACTGTGGGTGGAACCACAGAACCAAGAATTGACATTGAGTTCAGATGGAATGGCCAGCTTGGGAAAAACTACAGCTTGATCCTAAAAGACAGACCACTGCACCATGTTAAGCTTGGTTTAATGAAGCAGTTCATCAAAGCTCAGTCGAAAGGCGGAGCCTGTTTTATGTATTTGTTCCAAGACTTTCTGGGTTTGTTTGAGGCTAAATTGAAAAAGGGCATGTTTGTTAGACACTGATCTATGATGGAGAATTTAATGGTGTGATGCACAACCTGGAACAAGAAGCTTAGGTATCATTCAAAGAAGTAATTAGGGTTTAGAATAGGTTTAGGGTAGGGGATAGAAACCCAAAAAGGGCAATGCACTGGTACACAAGTCCCAAATATGTTTTATTTCACTTCCTTGTATCCCACCCCATTCGTATCTCCATAAATAAGCCCTTAGATATCTCTCTATTATATTAAAAAATCCTGCAATGAGACAAGACTTTTTGGAAAAAATTTTCAAGTCCTGCAAGTCGAGACTTTCACCATGAGATGTTTTCAAGTCCCACGCTCCTCTCAACCATATTCAACCACGCACACAGTACTTTCACCTCTCATTCGTGTGAATGCTTTTGACAGACACAGTTCTTGCTCTCTCAGCTCTTATAAATTTTAAATGTTTTCCTCACTTTAAGTTCCCAATTAAAGAAGATGTATTATGTCCAAAACTTATTGAAGAATTTCACCACAAAGGGTTATCAACAGAAAAAATGAGTACATGGGCAATCCTAGCACATAGAAACAATGAAGTCAAATGAATTAACGCTAAAAATGTTGATCAGTTACACGACAAATTGGTTAAATGCGTATCAATAGACTATACTGAAACAGTTGGTGGTGATTGTGTTGAAGATGAAAACATTAGCTTATAATAACCCGAAGAATATCTACAACCGTTAACACCATCCAGTCTTCCACCACATGAATTACTGTAGAACGAAGGATGTATCCAAGAAAGGTAATGTAGTACATCTTCAGGGGATAACATTAGGCAGCAAAGGAGATCTTGATATGCCATTTGTATTAAAACATTAACAGTTTCCAGTTAGAATAGCTTTTACAAAGACAATTAACAAATCTCAGGGCCAAACATTCAAAAAAGTAATTTTATTTAATATAGAGAACGAAACGAAATTCAATCAGGGCAGTTATACGTTGAGTTGTCACGATGAAAGTCCAAACACAGAATCAAAATTCAAAGCGATATTGACGAAAATGTAATTGAAAAAACTGTTTATATTGAAGTTTTACAGTAAAAGTGTAAGTTTAAAAAGTTTTTGCATGTTAATTTCAAAGCCAAATAGAACAAAATCATATTACACAACAAATAACTGTAATGCAACATAATTTACTTTCAAATTATTATGTTTACTATTTTTAATATGGTTAATTACTCGCTGTAATGTAAAATAGTAAATTGCACATCTGCATCCCCATACACGAGCAGCAGAACCGCAAAGAGGCCAGTGCGTAGCGTAGTCAAGGGGGTTGGTGAGTGAAGCGAGCAGGGGGCAAAGCCCCCTAATTTTGTATTAAATGTGTCTATCCTTACCTTAATAGATACTTAAATAAATTTCAAAAAAGGTTTAAAAAAATTCGGCTCTAAAACACATAGTGTTTGATCATTATAACTGCAGATAAAAAAACTTTAGTAACAAAATAGACTGTTTATAAAGGTTAAAATAAGACTCTAAACTCAGACATTCTAGGGTTAAACATTCTTATAACATTAGCCATTATTCTATAAAGTTATGAAACATAAATAAACAGGAGTTAACCTAAAGAGCCCAACAACAAATACTTAACCTCAGGGCCCTGAGAGTTCGATTTTTAACCTTAGGGTCCCCTCTTACTCATTTTAAGTTTAGTATTGTGTTTGGGTAGGGCAGAAACGTTTTACTCTTTAATTATGTAGTTTACTTTCCTCAGCCATGAGTTTAAAAGTGTATCCACTGACTCGGGAGTTAAATAAAATTAATTCCCCGAAACCCTATTTTTCACTAAAAGTCTTGGAGCGTTCGTTCAGTGAAGAGCAGGATGAAAGAGCCCATCAGGATATCAAGGACTTGGCAAAAAGATACCAGGGATGTTGGGATGTCAGTTGAATGGTGCAGGACTACTGCTGGATTATTCATAGGGGCACACCAAGAAAATGACTGGCCACCAAATGAAAAAACGAGGAAGTGAAAAAAAAATAGAGAAGTTATATGTAAGTCAATGAATTTGTATTGTTCTTTTCCTTATGTAGTTGTTTAAAAGTATTACATTGATTCAATTATTTTTAAGTCATATTGATTTACAACCGCATTATATACATGAATACATCTGTTACATTTTAATTAAATTTCTTGAACGGCTTAAAGAGCATAGGTATAAACTGATTGCAATGGCCCATACAAAGCTACTATCTGCTCGACTTGAAGAATCCTAACCCACCTTCCAGAACTCAAAATTAATAATAATCAAAATCTCCCTTGGAGGATATTACCATATTTAAAAAAAAATATATATATATTATTATGGTTATTTTAGAACCAGCATGCTGAGCCTGTGATTGACTGTCTCAAGTTAGTAATCTTTTATAATTTAAAATAGAAAACTAGATGATTTTTTCCCTTGTGTCTCTTTTTCTTTTTCTCTTCCTCTTTGGTGAGGTTGAATTTGGTTTTATTTTACTTTTTTGTTTTTCCTTGAATTCATTTCATAGAAAATGGTTGTACCTGCTGACTCATTTATTTTCTTGATTAACATATGGTTGCAATGATCATGTTTTTGAAAACAATATCACATTCCCCCCCCCAAAAATGCAAAATTTCTTTTTCATTTTGCACTTAAATGTGACATGATTTAAATATTTTAATTAAATATTTTTATTGTGTTCATGGATGCAAATAACTTCACAATTAAAACTGTTTAATTTTGCAGACCTGTGTATTGTTACAAAGGGGCTCATGAGGGAATATTAGGCATTGCAAATTAAATAGTGTTGAAAAGAGAAAACTGTTACTAATCTCTGGCAAGAATAAAATTATTAACATTAATTAAACTAAAGGCTTTACAAATAAAGGAGTACAAAACAATATAAAATTTCAAGAAAAAACTTAAATAAGAGATAAAAAATATAACGAGTGAAAATAACTAAAGAATTACACAAAACAAAAGCAAACTAGAAGTTAAAGGCAAACAGTTCAAAATCCAAAACTACACAAATCATAGTAGTGAGATAAAAAAATACAAAAAGGGCACAAATGGTACCAATACTAGTCAAATAAACAAAGCAAAAATCTCAACTCATAATCCTAAAACAAAGAGTAAAATTAGCAAAATCAGAAATTCCACTCTAACTGGTCAGAGACCGAAGATTTTTTATTTTGGTTTGTCCGTCTGGGGGTCTTCAATTGAATTCCAAGATCCAAGATGGCTACAGTGTCATGATGTTTTAGGGATATGACCATAACAGCACACAGTGGACATGACCACATGAGTCAGCCCATAATGTTACAGTGACCGTCCCCCCCAAGCCCCATAAATAGAGGAATGAGACCCTCGTAAAACTGTAAGCTCATCTACGCTCTTTTAGAAATTATTTTTGGTCTTAGTTATTTTCCTCTAACAATTCCACTGAACTTCATTACAAAATTGTTAAACATCTATAACTTCATAAGAAAGAATGTGTGTGAGTGGAAGGTAGAAGTGGACAGTATGTTCTGAGAAGCACAAAATCCAAGATCTACCGTACAGCATCACACTAAACAAATTACAGCGATCACCATTTTGATTAGCATGACAGCATTGAGAAGGCTTGACACTGAAGTAAATGAAGCACAACAAATACATCGGGCAGTGTCTGATGGCTGTCTTGTGTGTATACGTTAAATCAAAAGCAGCCCAGGAAACCCATCAATAAAAAATACATTAGAAGCACTTATTTGATGCAAATGCATCCATCTTGTTAATGCTAAATCCATCATATTTTTAGTTTGTTTGCTAATTAAAGACTGGAAATGCACTCTTTCTGTATTAAAAATATATTGTAATAGTTTATTTTTCTTCAAGGGGGATTTATAAAAGCCAGCAGTCCAACTAATCAGTGAGTTAACATACAGCTGGAAGAAATCGGAACCCAATACATTAATATTTACTTACTTAGTACAAACCATGTACTTAATTTCATGATAAATACTTCCATCCATTTTCTGACCTCATTTTTTTCCAATGCTATTAATGACAGTTAATCATTATATATCTGATATGATGATACAGTAATTCATATGATATTGTTCTGTTTCAGTATACAAATTCAAAATGCATAATTAAAATAAGACATTACATTACAGAAATGACATGTGAATGAGAATCATGTGACTTTTTTTGGGTAATGATTCAGTTTACAAATCAAAGGAATGAGAATTGTCTGGCTTGTCCTCGGGTAATGATTCGTTCAAGAAACTCATGCACCTCATTCTCAGAAAGTAATTCATTCACTGTGGAAAACGTAACTCCAGACACAGACAGACCGACACCAAAATGTCCAAAACACACTTCTTTATTAACTTTTTGAGCACCACAATGCCTTCAATAACCAACTCTTCTTCTTCGTTTTCTTTTCTTGACCTCCTGTCCCTCCTCACAAGCTTCGTCTCCTTCCTCCCAACTCTGGCTCGTCTACTAAAAGGAGGTGTTCCCTTTTATCATGACCCGGATGAACCCCAGGTGCTCCCCTTGACGTCACTTCCTGGTGTGGCGGAAGTGTCAGGAAAGCACCTGGAAGCACTCTGGGTGTTCTCGGAATTACTTCCGGCAGTGCAGCCATCCAGGCTTCTCTAATTGTCCGGGCGCCCCCTGGCGGTGGCCATGTTCTCTCAAAATGAGTATCCCAGCTCCGTCCCTGTGGCCCCCAAATAGCCCCGGGTTTGGAAGCCAACGTGAAGTTATCTGCTTATTAACTTTCCTAATGAGCCTCTGCCCAGAATTTACAAACCACTGATCTACGATAGTGCCTTTGCTGGTTCATCTGATGTTTGTTAAGTTTTAGACGGTAGTTAAAACTTAAAAAAAGAATGTGACGTGAAAAAACTTAATCTAGGTTGGGAAAGATGGGCCACAGTTTGAGAAACACGGACAAACTGACAGCTTTCTAAGAATCGTCCAGATGAGCACTTAAAAAGAGGACGTGTCAAGAGGAACCCAGACGTATGGTAACCTTGTTTAAAAGTTAAATTTCAAAAAGTTCAGGTAACAAATTGCACAAAACAAAACTAAAATTAGTACATTCTAATATAAATGTGTTACTCTATAGCAATTGTATGATGAACGAGACAATCATTAGTGACTTGGTTCTCGTTCACCCATACTGGTACAGTTTGAATGCAAAAGAATCATAAGAAGACGAAGAATCATAAATGAAGTTAGTTAAGGCTCATGATTTAGGCAGTTTTTATGCATGCACTTTAAATGCCTACCCACATCAGCGAATCAAAAGAAGCTGATGACATCACGCAGGACATTGACATTCCCGTGGAGCTTCACTGAATTGATTCATACTCATGAATCAATTCGTATGATTCACTGAAAAAAACAATTCATTGTTTGTGAGCCGCCTATCATTAACGGAGGGCACTTTTGCTTGGCTTATCTTTTATGTGGTCTCTGGAACATGTAACCAGAAATGATGTTCCTCTCTCTCTCTCTCTCTCTCTCTCTAGAGATCTTTCCCTTCATTTCCACTGAACATCTTGGGTGAGGCCTACTTAGCACACTTTAGGCATCTTCTGAAAAGAAAGCAGAACAGAAACTTTGAGGCTTCGCTGTGCGCCCATCTCGTACCTCATTTGAATCCTGAGCAAACTGTAGCAGTATATTATTATTTAATGCCCATTCCACTATTTAATCATTTCAGAGGTTTTACATATTTTTTCAAATACCGTTTTCTTACTTTTTGACATTACAGAAATCAAAAGTTAACATTTCCTAGGCTAAGTAAGTCATATTGGTAAGACAGGTAACATTCCCTCCTTCAATGGGGGACCTGCTGTTTGGACATAATCTTGAGATGTGTTTGTATGCCTCTAGCCTAGGAGATTAAGAAAGGATTAGAGGTGAGTGATGGGCCCCTCCGATTTCTGTTAGTAAATTTATGTGCACAGCCAGCACATTAATTGTTGAGCTTCAGCTCTGCTATTTAAGACAAATACCAACATCCTGCAGATTGACGCTTATATTTGTCAAACCTTTCAGATACTGTGAAGTCGTATATTCCAGAGATGCATGTTTTATTGATGTTAGAAGTTTTTTTCTTATCATATGAATTTACCCTAAACCATTTAAAAAGGTTTTTACTTCTTTAGTATAAATGCTGAATTTACATAAAACCTTAACTTTGTGCTCTTAGTGAGTCCGATATTCAACGGTAATGTATATTGCCTAAAGGATTTATCATACTTGTGTTTTTCTAATCATTCTCTTGTTTTCAATTTAGCATCAGTGCAATCACCCGTGTTTTTTTAGAAGAATTATTTTTTTCAATGCTGTTTGGTTTTCATTATGTCACACAATTGCATCTTGGGGATAGCATAAAAGCTCTGCTGTTGGCAATTCCTCACCGATCCACAAGGTTGCACCTCTTCTCTTCCTCCTTGATTGACAGCCCTACCTATCACTTCTGACATCACTTCTAGTGTCCACCCCCCTTTTCCTGCCTGGCCTGTACTTAACAGGAAGTGTCTCCATCTTGGAGCAGTCACTTTGAGACTTGTGTCTGTGTTGATGTTATTTTTCGCTTTTTCAATGTGTTTATGCATTGCATTTATTTTTAACTAGCAAAATACCCGCGCTTCGCAGCGGAGAAGTAATGTGTTAAAGAAGTTATGAAAAAGTAAAGGAAACATTTTAAAAATAACATAACCTGATTGTGAATGTAATTGTTTTGTCACTGTTATGACTGTTGCTGTCATCAAGGATTTGATTATCATTATTTCTTTCAATCAGGTTCGTATTTGGAGGACGTGTTGTGTTCAACTTATATTCCGTGTTTGTCAACCGTTGTAAAGATAACAGGTTTCATTCATCGAAGTGTTCACTACCCAAATCGCTACTCGTGAATGTAAGATGTTTAACAGGCATTCCCGGTATTAACTTGTGGATTTTCCTGTGAATATTTAGCGGCAGCGTGTCTATCAATTTGTGCAGTCTCTTGCGAGTATTTAGCGACAGCGTCTTGTAACTGTTGTCACAAAATTTTTTATTGTGTGCCTTTAACTGTTTCTGCCGCGTGCTTTCTTTTAGAGATTATGTCCAAGTAATTAACCATCTGTGGGATATCTGTTTAAGAAGAAATGGGAGAAACTACGCCTGTGGGTCCTTGCTAAACGTACCATGGTGTGACGTAAGGGGAACTGACTGTAAAAAGGCAAGGAGGTGTGTATTTTGAACGAAAAGGGAGAAGACAGTGAAGGAGTGGAAAAGTAAGAAGGAAAACTGTTCAAATAAAGAGCTGGGAAAGTAAATGGAAAGAAGCAGCCAGCGGTAAAGCAAGGAAGACTCTGTAATAAGGACGGTTGGGTGCACGCAGAAGGTGTAACAAGAAGATTGTTAAGCCTTATGATAATGTTCCCGCACGGAGGGTTTAGAGAGATGCACTGGGAGAAGTATAGAATAGGGAAGCCCGTATGACTGTTCTGCTGTTCTCCTTTGACAGTTCTGTGGCTCTGCATATTTGTATGCACCTCTCTAAAGTCAGTTTGTCTTCTCTCAGTAATCTTTGTTGCATACGTGAATCACTGGTTCCGCACATAATTCGGTCACGTATAAGGGAACTTTTAATCTCCCCGAAATTGCATGTGCCTGCTAACACTCTCAGATCTGTGATGTAGTTGTCTATATTTTCTCCCCTTTCCTGATTTCTTGAAAAAAATCTGAACCTCTCTACAGTTTATTTTCAGGTTGTAATTTACTAATCGTCAAGCTCATGGTTAACTCATCAGGTCTTACATGACCGGTCAGCATCTGACACAGTTCTCTGACGCTCTCTCCAATAAGATAACGGAATAATCTGACCTTAGTGTTTTCCTCTGCGTCCAGCATTGCAAGTTCTGTGTATAATCTGAACTCGTCCTTCCATGTTCTCCATGACTTCGCCGGGTCTTATATAGGGTCGAGGCTTTATACCCTGCATCTTCTCATTAAACTTGCATCTCGTGCGATGTCCACGGCTTTATTTAATTTTAGCTCAGACCCGGCACTTAAAAGTTTCTGTTGCACTTTCGCTGAGTTTGTGCCAAACACTATTCTATCCCTGACCATCTCATCTTCGTTTGCATAAGCACAGCCCTTCACCAGCAATTTTAACTCCATTACAGCAATTTTAACTCCCTTACAAAGTGATAAAAAGTCTCGTTTACACCCTGCGTCTTCTCATTAAACTTGTATCTCGCAAATATCGTATTCGTCGTAGGCATGACAAATGCCAGCGGCAGCGTGTCTATGAACTTAATTTAAACTTAAGGTTTACACCGTGCTTTGTTTCTGCAGTAGCTGCACTTATGAATATGCTTGTATGTGTCACTCGCTTCATATTCTTTTGCTGCCTTCTGAATTGTGTAATGCGTTTTTTGAACAGGTTTCATTCATCGAAGTGATCACTACCCAAATCGGTACTTGTGAATCTAAGATGTTTAATAGGCATTCCCGGTATTAAGTTGTGGATTTGCCTGCGAATATTTAGCAGCAGTGTGTCTATGAACGTAATTTAAACTTAAGCTTTACATCTTGCTTTCCTATTGATGTGTGTACAAAGGCTTGTTCAGCGTCAGAGGGTTTCCGCAGTAGCTGCACTTATGAATATACTAAGCACAGTCCTTCACCCGCGAATATTTACCTTATATGGGCAGGCACTCAATTACATGGGAGGCGTGATGATGCGGGAAGCAACTCCGCCTCACACGGTGACCGAGCGGCAGGCTATGGCCATATATACGGACGAAAGTAGGTTCCAGTTATGACCATTACACGTAGAATTTCGAAATGAAACCTGCCTAACTTTTGTAAGTAAGCTGTAAGGAAAGAGCCTGCCAAATTTCAGCCTTCCACCTACACGGGAAGTTGGAGAATTAGTGATGAGTCAGTGAGTGAGTCAGTCAGTCAGTCAGTAAAGGCTTTGCCTTTTATTAGTATAGATTATACACGGCTTGGCCTGTGAATGCCTCAACTCTTCATGCTTTGTCTGTATTTGTATGTTTTTCTCAAACAATTAAAAAAAAACGAGGGCTAACTGGAGGTGACTGCCAGCATTCTTTATGTTTGAGCACCACCGCGCCCCTGTTGCTTTTCAGATTACAGTTGGCCGGTTCAGAGTGTCAACTGGATGATAACATACATACAACACCGCAAGACAAGCACAGTAGTGAGTCTTTATCCATCCATCCATTATCCAAACTACTATATCCTGACTACAGGGTCACGGGGGGTCTGCTGGAGCCAATCCCAGCCAACACAGGGTTCAAGGCAGGAAACAAACCCCAGGCAAGGTGCCAGCCCACCGCAGAAAACTCACGCAGACATGGGGAGAACA
This sequence comes from Polypterus senegalus, assembly GCF_016835505.1. Classification (NCBI taxonomy): domain Eukaryota; kingdom Metazoa; phylum Chordata; class Cladistia; order Polypteriformes; family Polypteridae; genus Polypterus; species Polypterus senegalus. The sequence continues at coordinate 121,434,279 of NC_053168.1, forward strand.
TTGCAAACTCCACACATGGAGGACCCGGGAAGCGAACCCAGGTTTATTGTTTGTTAATTCATTTTTATTTTTAAAGTTGTGGATTTTTGTAATTATGTTTTTCTCAAACAATTAAAAAAAAAAAAACAGGCAACGCTGGGTATTTCAGCTAGTTAATAATATAACCAGGACTGCTTTCTTCTATCTTAAGGAACATTGCAAGGGTACGATCTCTTCTCTGCGTCAGCTGGTCATCTAATCACATTCGGGAATCAAGAACTCCATCTACTGTACATCCTAAATCAACTGAAACCACCAAGGATTGTTTTATTTGCTTTTGTATGTTTTCATAAAATTTAATGACCTCAAACTAGGTCTACTCACTGGGTTGCCATGTATATATGCCTAGGTAAAATGTAAACACATATATACTGTATGTGTTTATTTTTTTATATATAATAATTAGATCTGGTTGTTCTGTTGTTAACCTTAATGTATAAATATTTTAATTAGAAAACCTTTTTTCTTGGAAAGGGTGAAGGTTTTGCATTTCCTGGAGGCCTTTTGAACCACACGTGTGTCCTGTGTATAAAAATGCCAGTGTTACTCCATTGCTGCAGGATAGAAGGATGCTTGCTTGGATGCCGGAAAGGAATTAACAGTAGGCCACTTCTATCAGGAACCGTGAGTTAACCTCTTAATCGCCCTCTGCCGGATATATCCGGCATCGTAGCATTATTGCTGATGCCTTACTGCCGGAATTATCTGGCACATTTGCCTATAGTTATGTGAATGCCTGGCACGTAGTATAACTGACGGTTTGGCGTGGGTATTATTACTACATTGTATTTCGACAACTCTGTGGTTGTATTGGCCAGAAATAACCATTGTTTACTTTGTGATTCGGAAGTGAAAGTTGTGAATATGGCGAAACGTAAACTGACTTCAAGTGAGGTTTTGCAGGCGATTTTTGACAATAATTCTGATCACAATTTTATCAGTTCTGAAGAAGATTTTAGCGATAATGATGATCAGCAACGTGTGCTGCATTATACTGTGAATGATGACGCATCGAATGATGGCGATGAGTGGGCAATGAGCCAGATAAGAAAGATCCAAACCGTGACCACTTGTTCAAGCTACATCCTTTGTTTGATCATTTATTTGAAACATTTCAGTTGCCCTACGTACCAGGCCCGTCAGTTGCAGTTGATGAAAGTTTATTGTTGTGGAAGGGCCGCTTGAAAAGGGCACGGTTTGGTATCAAGATGTTTTGCTTAACTGAGAATTCAGGTTACATTTATAGATTTCGTGTATACACTGGCAAAGAGGATCCTATGAGTAGTATTTCAGCAGTGTTGCCTGACGAATGTAAGTTTGTGCAGTTCCCTGCTTTGGCCTGTGGCACAGCAAACTCAAATACTGGGAATGACACTATGATTGACCGAACTACTTCGATAGCTTTTGACTGTTCCATTTTGTAGTAGACACTAAATCCAGAAGCCTGATAAAATGAACATTTTTGTGTTTTATTATGCATTTGCCCATTTCTAGAACTTGCACAACATTTAGTGGTAAATACTGCTTGAATAAATGTAAAAAAGTAAAAAAAACGAAAATTGTTCAGATTTCGCCCGGCATGGGGTATATTTAGGGAGTTGGCGGTTAAAGGGTTAAAGTCTGGTTGGATATCATATATACTCACGTATAAGTTGGGTCTTGAAACCCGAAAAATCAACCATAAAATCAGACCCCGATTTATACACCCGTTCAAAAATACGACACTTAAATTCTTATTTTTTTAACCTCATCTTGCTTCCTCCAATCTTTTCAGATGCATCAAATTTTGTTGCAGCAGCGCAGTTACCAATTTCTTTTGCAACTTCAATGACTTTTAATTTAAAACCAGACAAGGGATGCTCTTACGATAAAGGTGTATGAGAGTGTGAGGTACAAAAAACACAAAACGGTGCAAACGTCTCTTCGGAATAGTTCAGGTATTACCATGTGGTCACGTAGACACGACACATAGAAAAAAAGGGGGTGTGATCTGTGGTTATTCTCTCAGGTGGGCGTTAGCATATCATAATCTCTTGGACCAATAGCGTGAGTTTACCGCATTCGACTTATATGACCAACATTATAAAATACAAGAAATTATACGGTAAAATCAAGTCGCGACTTATCCGTGGAAGAACTTATCCGCGAGCATATACGGTACTTGAGAGTAGGAGTTGTTTGCTCATTGGGAAGATACAGAGAGTATTCACCTACTTACATTTCAAAATAACGTGAGTGTCTCAGCGGTTGGTTGAGACTGGTAGTTGTGTCCTAGGATTAGCCAGGTAAACCTTGCACTGCACATAAAACTGAAGGGCAACCACCAGAGACCATTTGGTGTTAAGTTAAGACGCTGCATCGAGAGTTAGTGCAGAAACAAATTGTGCACAAACTTTGTAAATCGTACCTTTGTGTGTTCATGGAGATTTACAAATTTTGAGTTGGGGTGTATCATTTTTGCCTGTTTCTCACGTTTTTATTTGTTTTTGCAGTTAGAAGGTAACTTACTACATTGAACTTATTTCAGGAAGAAGATTATTATTTATTTTATTTATTTTTCTTTTACATCATGACTCAAATTTATTTTTGGACTCACTGTACATATTCACTTGTTTTTGATTTTTTTGCTCTTTTAATTTGTGTCATAGTATTAATGATTGCATGATGCTGATTTGTCAATTTGTCGCTTCTTTTGGCATGCATTTTTGTTTTTTGTATTTATTGCTACAATGGTAACAACATCGCATAGACATTTGGAGCTCTGACTTGTTGTCTTTACAATGTCCTTTGAGTCTCGAGTGTCACGATTTTGTCACAGGGCATCACACTTGGCCATCAATGAGTGTCATTATCAAGAAAAAACACGGCAGCATCCCTAATCCCAAACACAAAATGGCAGCTCCTGTGTCCAGAATAAGAGCTCAAAATATTCATGCGATGATGATACCATTATAGCAATAAATACTGACATGAAGAACAACAAAAGCAGCATGTGCCCCAATTGGACAAAATATCCCTTGCTTTAAACACTCAGATTTATACAGTAAAAGGCATAAAATCTCAAAAGGTCAATTTTAATGAGTTTTTCTGCTCAACAGTACCATGACTCTACACAACAGCCCTCATCCCGCAACCTCTTTGTACAAGTAAAACAGATACGGTGGCCAGGCTATAACTGGTGCATCTCCATATATGCTGCTGCTTACTGATGGACTGGCTGCCTCAGAGGACATTAACATCCCTGACCCAACTCATTCTTGCATCAAATTTTGGCATTGGCGCCATATTAGTTCTGAATGGATAGTCTTTCTTAATGTGTAAAGCGCTCTGGAAGGAGGGCATCCAGTCATTTTCTTCATCACTTCAGTTTCTGAAAGAGTCATCTCTACTCCAGCTATATGTCCAATGTTTTGCTTCTGGCTATGGCACCTGGAATCCCCATCTGTGCTGCACCCATGCCTTGGTGGTTTTCAAGCTGTGGAATCACAGCTTGTAGTCGACTGCTTCTGGCAAAGGCACTTTATATGGTAAGGCAGCCTTTCTGTGACCCTTTCCAGTTAGTGCAATGCCGTCTGTGCTTTTGAACAATAATGGTCTGTGGTCTGTGGTCTTGAAAAAAATGTATTAGGGTCATGCTAATCTCTCTCTCTCATATATATAAGGTGATAAGACATCCGTCCAGTCGGCATACATTCCCCTGCTCGGGAGTAAAGTTTTACCATGTCCACAAGATGGGGGAAAAATGCCCTATGAACAAAGACAAGTGACTGACATAAGATAGTAAACCATACATGCTGGCGTACATCCGTATGTGTTGACGCCCAAAACAGGGCTGGAATGTCTGACGAAGAAAGGCCACAAGAAGTACAAAGAAAGAGGAACGTAAGGGCTAGAATGTCCGATGAAAAAGAAAGGAGGGAAGTAAGGCATATCTGGTGAACTGAGGCTCACAAATGTATCACACAATTGAAACAGATGAACTTACCATTAAACCAACTTATGACTGTGCTAGTGATTAATGTGGCTAAAGTGTTTGGTTGGCACCAACCTGACACAGACTGACACCGGAGGCACGTGAAAATAAAAGATTCATTTGTTGTGTTCTTCAGCTGTGGGACACATCTTCCGCTTGTCCCACAGGCCCTACACAGTCCGAAACTACTACTACTACTACTACTACTTCTTCTTCTTCTTCTTCTTCTTCTTCTTCACCACCACGGTGCACTGAGTAGTGGCTGCAGGCCCCTTTAATAGCCCTCCCGGAAGTGCTCCAGGTGGTAATTGGCCTAATTAGGCTGTACTTCTGGGTGTGGCTGCATTCCAGCCCACACAGGCTCGTTAAGCCGTGCAGCTCATCCCATTGGTGGCCACAGAGCCCAATAGGGCTGAGCCCTGAAGTCCCACACCTGTGGCCCCTGTGTAACCCAGGAGGGCTGCCACCACACGTTCCGGGGGACGTAGTGTGCATCCCATGGCTGCTTCCCCAGACCCAGTGTCAAAGGGGCGTTCCGGCTGTCCACCACATTAAATAAATTGTAGCACCATGCCATGATTGGTTGTCAAAGCCATGTGTAATTTGGAAAAGAACTTCATTTAGCAGTTTGGCAGCATTAGGCTACAGGTGTCCTCTTAAGGCCAAATATGGGGTAGCCTGCGGGCCTTCTAAGAAGCATGAGGGGCTCCAATTTTTTCAGGTCAGTGCATTTTTTTCCTTGGGGATTTTCTCCTTTTCTTTCCTTGAAGTTGTTTCTCTACTAACACTGAAATCCAGAGAGAGACCCATTTTTTTCTCAAAAGCATCCCATATTTAGACTTTCAGGTCTCAATTATTTTTACTCTTGATTGTATAATTTTCTTTTTCTCTTCTGAAGACTGTATTTTAGTAATGAGAGTATCTTCACGTTTATGTATCAAAAACAAATTTAAAAAAAAGAGCAGATTTATTTTTTCTCATGGAATCTTTTGAGACGGCATTGGAAGTGCAAGGAAGGCTCCTGAATTAATTTTCCATCTTCCATTTTTACTAATGGTATGCCTGTATGGTTACAAAAAGCAAATTTTGTGATAGCTTGATTTAATTGTGATATGAGGGTCCAGCTGATAGCGCACGTAGTTGGTGAGGAGAATGACTTTTAGGTGATAGTCTAGGAGGCCTTCCTATCCCTCAGATAAATAACTCTGTCAATAAACGGACACCCACCAGATCTTTAGTAAGCTATTTCACAGCACAGCAAGCAAGCCTTATCTTGGTAATACGGTGGAGCAAAGGCCTCACCCCACTGGGCTTAATTCTTGGTCCATTGACCTGCCACAGACTTCACAGGACCAAAAAGGGGCTTGAGCCTCAAAAATATAACAAAAGCCCCACAAGTGGAGTAGATGACCATCGGGTTGCATAAAAAAGGGCAAAGAATTCTTATGCATAAATGATTTATTAACAAAAAAACAGCAAATGCGGCCAAATACTTATCAGAGCAAGAAAGGCAATAAAGATTTGCCTAAGAAGGCATCCTTAGCAAGCAAGTCCTGGAAAATCGGAATCCTTAAAACACAGCAATAAGATAATGGAAACCAGTATATTCAACAAAATCAGCAGTACTTACAATCTCCCCGAAAGCAAATGATCTTATCAGCAGACTTTTATACTGTACATTCAGAGGGAGGGCTCAAGAGTTGTGATGTCAGACTGGCACCGCCTCCTGGGCAGTGGTGATGTTTGATATGGGCGGCATCGTGGTGGGGGCGGAATCATGGACAACGGCAATTTTTTTTTTTTTTGCGTGCGCCCATGCTGCCCCGACATCATGCCAGCGCATTTCTGGGATTGCATGGGCACCGATCGGTTTTCTATTGCCCATTTGCGGGGAGTAAGGGCGCCCTCCATTTGCGAGGTGCACCTGCTGCTTGCTGCAGGGGGAGGAGAGGGGTGGGACGACAGGGGATTCACTGGCTGGCGCAGCATGATCTAATAACCAGTTCGCAAAATAAAACCAAATAAAAACAAACAAACAAACACAAAAGCACCAGACATTATGATATAGACTTATAATTTGCACCGATGTGTTTCCTAAATTCTATCACACCCATATATGCAGGAAGTGAGCACAAGGGCCCCCGGTGTGCCTGCTTGCTGCCGCTGCTGTGCTGAAGTCTCACACACAACCGGTCGAAAGGGGAGGGGGCGGGTGCTTCCAAATAAAACACATTTCATTCATAATATTGTCAGTCCAAGCCCATTATGTCACAATTAATTTTTCCTGTGTTGTGCAAAATCGCAGAAAAAAAACCCTATACAAACCGAATCTGCACACTAAGGTGTAGGTCTATTAGTTTACGTTGTGGTGATTCTCGGGTAGGGGGATGAGTGTTAATACTGGAGTGCAGAATTAACACCAATGGAAGATGGACAAGAAAAGGTCAAAGCCATCAGGTGCTCAGTTTAGAAAAAAGAGAAAAGAAGAGGAGGAGAAATGAGCAAAAGATAAGGTAAGCAGATGTGTCATTGGATAATGGCAGGTATTATGCATGACATGTATCCTAAAACAAGATAACATTAATTAGTAGGGATAGGGATAACTTCTGTTTACGTTTGTTAGCCACTTGGCTATGATAGTAAACAGTAGACAGACAGTAGAAACTGATGTGGTATAGAAAGCTGAAAAAAAATATAAATATTATATAAATATATAAGAAAATGAGACAGAGAGAAAAGAAGCATGCCTATTCAACCTGTTTATTTATTTTAAGGATTTCGTTTGATTACACCATGGTTTAAATGAGTTAAGTGCTATTCCACCTCCAAGTCGTTACAGCATAGAGCAGAGTACAGCAAACAGGAAGAATAAAACCTCCTGTGTGAAGCTGACGCCAGCTCAATGCGTGTGCTCTCTCTATTCTTTATCAAAGGTTAGTAAATTCTATGGCATTATTTCAGTGCCACTATTCTGAGCACACGTAAAAAAATATTGAGCGCACGTAAAAAAAGATTGCAAATGCAAGTGTTGCATTTTGAAGAGAAATTTATTTTGAGCGTACAAAAGCTGAATTTGAGTGAACAAAATTCATTGCTGCGTGCAAAAATGTATTTCAGTGTTTGCGCTTATCCATATACACACACACAATAGCACCCTCTCGCTCAGTTTTTCATTTGCGCTTGCTCGCAATGTGTTGCTGCGCTCACAACATTCTCTGCTGCGAGCGCTCAACTCTCTGTACACCGTTATAAGTGTGCCACAAAACCAACCAATCACAGACTTGGTTTCAAAAATTCTGATTGGCTCTTACGGTCTCCAATCAGCTCGCTAGCTGCTGCATTCCGGACACCGGAAACACTGTCCACTCAGCCTCGCTTCTTGCAGATAGAGGGAGTTTTGATTTACTCTGCAGCCAAAGAAGAGATGGCAGAATCAAATAATGGCTCCAATAATACTACACCACAGTATGCAACTACATTATACTACACCAACGATAGTCTTAACAAATAATATATTTTAAAATAAAATAATTAAAGATATTATCCGCAAATTGGGGTTTAATTGAGTTTAGCTGGATTTAGCTACATTTCGGACTGTTTCCGGAATGCAGCAGCTAGCGAGCTGATTGGAGACCGTAAGAGCCAATCAGAATTTTTGAAACCAAGTCTGTGATTGGTTGGTTTTGTGGCACACTTATAACGGTGTACAGAGAGTTGAGCGCTTGCAGCAGAGAATGTTGTGAGCGCAAGCAACACATTGCGAGCAAGCGCAAATGAAAAACTGAGCGAGAGGGGTGCTATTGTGTGTGTGTATATGGATAAGTGCAAACACTGAAATACATTTTTTGCACGCAGCAATGAATTTTGTTCACTCAAATTCAGCTTTTGTACGCTCAAAATAAATTTCTCCTCAAAATGCAACACTTGCACTTGCAATATTTTTTACATGCGCTCAGAATAGTGGCACTGAAATAACGCCATAAAATTCGCCATAATTGGAGTGCACATTACAGGCTTTAAAACGGTAAAATATCGTCAATGACATTTTGAACATGTTGATAAAATGATTTGAGTTAGTAAGAGTTTTTTTGTATGGATATATATGTTTGTGTGCTAACTTACTAATGCAAATGGCTCGCGCAGTGGATAGTGGTAGGTGGGAAAAGTTAACCCGAAATAATAAACTGACTGCAGCTCTGAGAGAAAAGGTTTATGTAGTTGTTAGTGACCTTGTGAACTGATGACTGGAGATGGTACTAAAGTGAAAATTCTTTACACTATAACGAAATATTTCGGTGCTGTATAAATGTAAAATTTGATTTTGTCTCTGTTAGACATTACATTTCCAATAGTTTGTTTTATTGCACTGATTTTGTTCAGTGTTTATTAGAGCACCCTTGTGGGGGAGACAGAGGGGGTGTTCACCCAGGGCACCAAACAGGCTAGGACCACCCCTGCTTCTGGGGATACACCCACAAAAACAGGGAACATAAACATTTTTACTGGGACACACTCTAATTATGCACAACTTAATAAATACACAAGAATATGAAATAATGTACCTCAAACATAACAATAAAACATCTGCTAAAGTGTGAAGTAGCACTTTTGAAATTATTACATTTTTTTTACCCTGCCAAAGTGTACTTTATTCTTTACTTGTTAGTCTAGTCTTATTTCTAGACACTGCACAAGCAGCATCCTATTACGGAGGCTGTATTTCTTCCGGTTTATTTCTTTTTGTAGTTATTTATTTAAGTGTCTTCAGTATAAAGCCAAATTTTCCCCTGTGGACAAATAAATAAAGATCGATCTATCTATCTATCTATCTATCTATCTATCTATCTATCTATCTATCTATCTATCTATCTATCTATCTAAAAATACCAATGTACCACAGCATTCTCCAATCTATTTAATCCATTTCAGGGTCATGGGGCCAAAACCTATGCTAGCAGCACTGGTTTAAAGACAATGTTTCCGGACATGAAAGGTACCAACTGACCTCTTATTAGTGGATAGGAAAAAATTTCCAAAACAGTGACACACATATGAGTGTAGGGGACATTGACAGGACTTCTGTACTGCCTGTAATTTCATCCCAGGCCGTGGTTTGGTGCTCTCATTTATACCGTTCTCTATTTTACCCTCTGATCTGAAGACTGACAGCTGCAGAAATCGTGAAATGACATCTGCTTCTGCAGGAAGTTCCTTCTCTTCTGGTCCTGAGGAATATAAAAGTCATCACCTGCATAAGTCATTGCTGGTAGACCAGTGTGGTGGCCAAACCCATTTTCTGTATTTTTTTTTCTTTTGTTTGGCATTATCATCCTGCCCATTAAATGGGGTTCACCATGTTGTGCCCGAACACTTTATCTTGTGGTCTTATTACATCAGCTGTGCACCTGTAACCAATTGCCTGTCTCACTATGTTTTCAACCCAAGTGACCTCTAATTGCTGGCTGCTTCTGAAAACTCCAAAATGTCTTCTCTTCAATTCTGCAGTCTTTCATAATAATTTGTGTCCGGCTGCCCAGTCCTTGTGTCTTCTACTTCATGATAATCAGATTCGGTATGCTACATACTAAAAATTTGCACACCTGGATCAGGGAAGTTTATCCCATTCTGTCTTGCAGATCTCTCAAGCTCTGTTAGATTGCGTGGTAAGCCTGTGTAAACTTCCATCTTCATGTCGCTCCACAGATGTTCTATGGGGTTGTGAACCTTGAACCTGGACACAGACCGACACGGACTCCAAATGCTTCAAAACATACACGTTTATTTACAAATTTCAAATTCACAGTGCACAATTAGTACCAATAACGTTGTTACTCTCTCTCTTCTGCTGCCTCCACTCCTTGCACGCAAGCTCCGTCCTCCTCCACCCAACTCCGGCTCCTGGAATGGAGTGAGGCCGGCCCCTTTTATAGCGCATCCGGAAGTGTTGCCGGTGCTCCATAATTAACAACCGGTTGTAGCAGAAATGCTGTGGACCACACTTCCTGAGCTGTCCGGACGCCCCCTGGTGGTGGCCGCATCCCCCCATAAGGTTGAGCTTTCAAGCTCTGTGGCCCCCATGCAATCTAGTGAGGTCGCCCTCTTGCGTTCCGGGGAAGATATAACCCCTCTTCCGGTCCTTTTCCGTCTCCAGGCTTCCCAGTGGGGCAAGGTCCCCGGACGTCTATCACAGGTTTTAGTTCTAGGCTTTTGTTGAACCACTCAAGGATAGTCAGAGACTTGTCCTGAGGCCACTCCACCATTGTCTGGGCTGTATGCTTCAGGTCATTGTCATGCTGAAACTTGAACCATTGACCCATTCTGAGGTCTTGTGCAGGTCCAGGTTGGAGGACAATGGAAGTGGAACAGCTGTCAGTCGTCCATTTTGCAGAGGGAGGAAGAGAGAAGGCATTAGCACACAGAGCCAACCCCTGGTTGTTCGGCCATCACCAGATCCCAAGCACATGAGCCAGCTGAGATTTACACAAGAAGTCAAGGATTTCTCTGTGGTTTCAGGTCCAAGTTCAGCCACTGTGACAGTTGCTTTTTCTGTGGAGAACTTTGGAGCAGATAGTTTAGGGCAATTAAAATGTCATCCAGTTTCTTTTCTTTGAGGACATCAGCAGGTGTTTCAGGCATTATTACTTTTTCCACTTATATAAATAAAAGGAACATTTTATGCATTTTTTTTGTCTTTAGAATAAAGAGTGGTTATTGGAGACATATAATTTATAAAACAAAAAAAAAATATATACCATTCGATTGTAGTTGTAGCTGCTCTTCCTCCTTTTTGGTAATTCCAGCAATTATTAACAAAGAGAAGATGTTTTAACAATTAGCACTTTGATACGCTTGCGGAGAAATTGCGAGGCATTTTCATGCAGCATCCCCGCTGCTCCGCCAACAAAGTGCCATGGGTTCAAAACACTGATGCAAATTTCAGGCAAATGGTGAAAGCATTTTTATGATCAGCACTAATTTTCTGGATTGCTTCCTCTTTAATGAGCCGTTTTGGGCTATCCGCTAATCACCGGTGCAAACCTTCACCCGTTTTGCTAGCGCTCTCCTTTGTTGACAGAGAGAATGATTAAAACACTCCTTCTGCATAGTCCTGCTTTCAGGTGTCCTAATTCCTCAAAGCTGTTAATACAAAGAGGTAGTTTACAATTCCCTGTCGGCTTATTACCATCATATTTGCAATTCAAATTTGTTTTAAGACTTCAGAAATTTTTAAATGCATTGCCAGCAGTTGAGATTAATGATCATCTAGAGGTTCACATCTGACATGAACTGTGCTCCTCTATAATACAAATTGCAAATAATGTCTTTCTTTGAGTCCAAATGTCACTGCTTTTAAAGAGCTCTGTTGCAAAGTTCTGTCCGCTATTTAAAAACAAAAGAGCGCAAATATCGCTGAACATAGATGACACTTTTATACACGTGAAATGTTATTTCCTCCTCTCAAGCAAGAAATGAAGGGAAAGGGAAAAAAAAAGAAAAAGAAAAGAAACCCTTTTGCTTAACAATAGCCCCAAATGGAATCTTTCCTAAAATCTTAATTGGATAGTAAAAGGCCTTGGGGGCACAAGTAGGGCTCAGTTGCCTAGCAACCCTCAGCAGGTACCAGGGATTCAGCCGCAGCTGTCCTGAATCTTTCTTAAGAACCTCCTTATTCCTGGTGGTTGTAATCTTTACCCAGGCTTTCCAAGTGCAGCCGGTTTCTTTAGTTCCCAGTCGTTAGGCTACATGGGCCCTGCTTAACTGTTCTCCCAAAGGTAACGGCATTAAGGCTGCCTATTGAATGTCTGTTTAAAGACTGATAAGCACTGACGGGATTAAATTTACACGTACTAAATAACTGCTGCTTTACATTTTGTAATACCTTCAAAATACGTCCTGAAGTGAACAATATGCAATGTTTTACCTCCAGTTTCAAAAGGTGCTGCTTGCTAGTGAACCAACAACCTTGCTTTTAGGACTTTGGGATATGTTGCTGTTTAGATAAAGCAGATTTTGTTAAGAGAGTTATTCATACAGATCTAAAATAAGAATATTGTTTATCTGTCTTTTTTTTCTTCACTTTAAAATGTATTATGCACTTCATATGCTAGTACAGATTTTATTGAATTTATTAAAATAAAACAACATTCCATACAAGAAAGCCAAATTTTACAAAACTAGTTTCAGATTAAGTCAACCCCCTGCCCAGTAATCCATTATGGCAACAACAACAACATTTATTTATATAGCACATTTTCATACAAAAAATAGCTCAAAGTGCTTTACAAAATGAAGAAAAGAAAAATAAATGACAAAATAAGAAATTAAAATAAGACAATATTAGTTAACATAGAAAAGGAGTAAGATCCGATGGCCAGGGTGGACAGAAAAAACAAAAAAAAAAAACTCCAGACGGCTGGAGAAAAAAATTAAATCTTTAGGGGTTCCAGGCCACGAGACCGCCCAGTCCCCTCTGGGTGTTCTACCTAATATAGGCCATGGCTTCCTGACTGGGTATGAATCCTTTCTTTATCCCATCCAGGAGGCCTGTCCTTCCTTTCTTGCACCTATGGATGCTAACAGGATTGACTCGGCCATGACCCTGAAGGGGTTTGAAAATGTAATGTCTTACAGTTATCAGATATGTTTCAGTCCAAGCCCTCATACACTGCACTGTAATTATGTTCACTGATCATTCAGTTCATGGATTGTTCTTCTTTTTAACAGTGTTACATTCTTTGTATTCATTTTGAGAACTTGGTTACTTCAGTGGTACAGTCCTGCTTTCAAATCATGGACTGTGGCAAAGTGAGGTCTGCGGCCGATTGCCTTTTAAATAAATAAATCATCGCACTCGCGGCTTAAAGGAGAGAGTGGGACACCGTGGCGGGAGCGGTTCCCGGGCATAATGCAGCACGGGCATTTCCACACTTAGGTGCACAGGTGCGGGTCGCCTGTGGCCATAATTGATGCCGGAAGCTGCTAATCACCACATCTGTGCCACATTCCCATGTAAAAAGGAGTAGCGTGAGTGCAGAGGGAAGATCGAAGGAAAAAGAAAGAGAGAATCCAGAATGGAGGTTAGTGGAGAGAAGAGGAAGGTGGGAGAAGAAAAGAGGCGGTGCAGGAGTGAGCGAGCAGGAAGAGCAGGCTCGTTAGTGTGAAGGCAGACAGCTCGGAGGAGAGCCCTGGAAGAGTGTTTGGCCGATACTCGGGGTGGAAGGATTGGGTCGCTCCTGCTGATCGTTTCAGAGGAACAAGAGTGACCAGGATTATAAATGGCTCTCCGTGGAAGGAAGGGAGAGCCCCAGTGTGAACGCCTTGGTCGCTGGAGACCCAACTCTCATTTTGATAAGGTAGCTATACGTAGCTAGGGGACAGAAGGCAACCAGATCAGAGGAAGGTCAGCTGCACCTGCTAATAGGCAACTCCCCTGCTGCAAGGCCTGTATGGGATAAGCAGGGGAGTCTCCAGTTAAAAGGGAGAAGACACCGGGTTTTTTTTTAAAGGACAACTTCCTAGCAATGGTTTTAGCCTCATTTGTATTTTTGGATTTTAATCTCCACGTTTCACCTGCTTTTATGGATTCTTTTATTTATGGATGACTTTTGGAACACTGCATTATTTATTTGAACTTTTCTGGTTTGTTTTTTTTTGTTAATGAAAGCACTTGCACTTTGCATCTTCACTTTGCTTCATGTGGTGTCCTCATTGCATAGCTCATCCGATTAAAGAACCTATGGTGTCGGGTTCAAGAGGCTCCCAAAACCAGAAGAGGGAGCAGGACACGCACTGTCACGTGGACCTGCGTGGATTTTGCACTGCATGACGTTTAGTGTTATCATCTCCCTGTGATGCCACATACAGTGCCACCAATGCACTTGACTTGGACTTCAGGCATCTAGACTCATACCTGATCCACCACAATGAGAGAGTGAGAGACAAAGATGCAAATGTTATGGAAATAATATGCAAGCTGTTTATTACAATGCGTGCCAAAATCTCCAGTGTCATGCTTTAAATTATCGATAAACACTGTTCATGTGTAATGACGCTTTCAAAGCAAGGTACTTCAAAAACAACAACAAAAAATGTTTTAAAACATCCATCCATCCATTTTCCAACCCGCTGAATCTGAACACAGGGTCACGGGGGTCTGCTGGAGCCAATCCCAGCCAACACAGGGCATAAGGCAGGAACCAATCCCGGGCAGGGTGCCAACCCACCGCAGTTTAAAAAACAATTTGAATCCTTTTCCACAAAAGTTGCTCAGCGCAATGATCTTCACTATGCACGATGAAAAGCTGATGTTTAGCTTACCAAATCAATCTGTAGTTCTGCTAGCACTTCAATGAGTTACTTGGAGGATTCCACCTCAGAGACTGCTCTACCTTCTTTCCTTTTTGAGATTGTGAGAAGGTTCCTCAAACCAACCCCAGGTTCTAACCTCACTTCAAAGAGTAACTATGAGGTCTCCACCTCAGGTACTGCTTTACCTTCTCTCCTTTGTGGAGCTGTCAGAAGGTTCCTCACATCAACCCCAGACTGTCCCTCCTGTTCCTGTATCCCTTACATGGAGGATTCCACCTCAGGAACTGCTCTATCTTCTTTCCTTTTCAAAGGTTACTCACACTGACCCCAGATACTATCTCCACTTTAATGAGTAACTCCGAGGATTCCACCACAGGTACTACTCTACTTTCTCTCCCTTTTGGAACTGTCAGATGGTTCCTCACATTAACCCCAGATTCTACTTCCATGTCAATGAGTAACTCTGAGAATTCCACCTCAGGAACTGCTCTTTCTGTTTTAGTTTTTGTAGTTGCTAAAAGGTTACTGATGCCAACCCCAGATTCTACCTCCACTTCAATGAATTACTCTGAGGGTTCCACCTCAGGAACTCCTCGTAACATTTCTCCCTTTTGGAGCTGTCAGAAGGTTAATAATAATAATAATAATGCATTTTATTCATATAACACTTTTCTGCCTTCATGTGATGTCCACCGCAAACACTGTTGCTCTACCTTCTCAAGAAGTTACTACGGAATGACACACTGGACAATAAAAAAACGATGACAACACCCCTTCTAGTAACTGCAGTGTCATTTTATACACTCGCAGGATTTCTGCAGTAGGTGACAGCAAACACTTCTCTCATACCCACAAATCAGCCAGACTTGCGACACTGCACATATCATTTTGGTTCCTATATTATGGTATATTCAGACTCGCGCATGTGCACATGCAAACACACGAAAGGAACCGCAGCTCATGAAGTCCACTCAGGTAGCTCTCCTGAACTTTCTCGCAGGGCCGTTTCACACTCTTCACCCCCGGCTCTTTCCTAGCTGCCGACTAACCTAGATGGTGAGGAGCCCATGTCGTAAAGAGCAGAAGCAGGTGGTCAGGAGTATGCTCCTAGGAAGCAAGTGACAGGTCTGTGCTCAAGTGTGGGGCTGGAGATGGAGTTCTCCTTACAGCAACGAAGGGGAGTAGGAGCAGCTCTTCCGTGCAGAGTCTCCTGAGGAAGATGTGTGTGGGGTTTGGCAAGGAGTCCTACAGGTGCCAATTGGATAAGTGGATGACTGCACCTGTCGGCCAGCGACTCCTCGTGCTGCAAGATCCTGATGGCATAAGCTGAGGAGATGCCAGATTTTAGGAAGAGGTTATTGGGGGACTTGTGACTGTTTTAATAAAAACCTGCCTGGGAATTTAACCTCATTTTCATCAGCTTATTTATTGGGTTTTAACCTCCACGTTTCACTTTTCTTTTGTGGATTACTTATTAAAGATCGTGGTTTTTATTTTTGGCCCACACTTTGGACACTGTTTGATTTTTTTAATAAAAGCCCTTTTTCACCGACCCTTTTCTGACTATATGTGTACTCATTTGCCCGGCTCATCTCGGTTTACGACTATCGGTGGTTCTGGGTTCAAGAGGCTCCTGGAAGCAACCAGGGAGTGTGGAGCTGATCTGGACAGTCACAAGACGTAGAATTTCTTACACTTGCATTGGTTTTATTTGTTTGAAGCTGGAAAAAAAAGAAAAAATGCATACTTTACATTTTACATTAGTTTCAGCCACTTTTTAAGTACATTGCTTGTATTTTTTCATATACTTTTACTGTTCTTGAATATTACTTTAAAAAAAAACAGTTTATATTAAAATTTCCAACACATTCAGCTCTTCAATTCTACACTTTCCCTATATTCCTAATTCCAAAGCCAACAAATCAAGAAAATTAACTGTGGGAAGATGACAGTCTTGAATAAGTACAAGACTTGGCATGCATGTGTGACCTCTTCGTGAAATATTCTATTAGTGCAAGTTCCCGCCTGTACATTAGGGCCTTTTAGACTCCCAGACTTGACTTTGATGTATAGTTCTGAAGTTATGTATCTTATGATGTCTTCATTATTTTTTATATTGAATATTTATGTTAGGTTCAACTGTCATTTTTAATTGCCACTAACACTTGAAAGTGTTAATAATTCCGGCATCACATATGATAAATTCAGACCAGCTAATCCACATTCTGGAAATCAGCTAAACAGAAGAAAGCACTTCTGTGAGCAGAATGATGTGTTTCCTGTAAAATATTTAAACGGTTAACTTAAGAGTAGTTTGATATGAATGCACTAAAATAATTAACTAACAAATCAAAGGATGCACTACAAGGAAGCTAAAGTGTTAAAAAAAATATTTTTGATTCCTCAAAATGCAAAGAAATAAGTACAAATCAACTCCACACTGACAAAAAAAAAATACATAAGAAAGTTAAACTCGCAATCTTTCCACTGTTAAGCCCTCATCTGGTGCGTCTTCAAAGAAATGACTGTATAAAAAAAAAATGATGCAACTGAATGAATGTTTGCTTGCAGCTGTTATGTATTACAGAGGAAAGAAATCGTCATTTTGAACAGTCTGTCATTTTTTGTTTATCTACAAAGGTCAAAATGTGTACAGGTTTGACAGCACATCATTTAATATTGACATTCCTATTCAGGCACTTCTTACAAGATAAAGATTTGTGAGTAAAAACAGAAGCGTAGATTATATCCACATCAGATATCAAATAAAGATTTTTATAGGGAGCAACTTCCAACTTCTTTCCCACAAAGAAAACTGTTGTCATGTAATGAAAGGGAATTTAAGATAGCAGAGCTGCCACTGAGGCAAGGAGCAGTGGACGAAGAATTGGCAATGGAACAAGCAAGGCTAAGCAGTTTCCTCCAATAGCACAAAAGTGTAATATATTATGGTGTCAGCAGTGGGATGGATCAGTGGCAGTGAGGGCTTTTTTATAATATGGTGTGTGTTATCATGTTGGAGTGTTTAGAAATGTATGAAGAAGTTCAAAACTGGTTAGACAAGGGTTTAAGCTTGAAATGGTGTGTAGTACCCATCCATGTCCCCTATTAACAACAACATGGAGCAAGTCTATACCGTGATAATGATGAACTAACAAGAAAGGAAGAAGTGGAGTTTGACTTCTGCTGCTACAGGAGGGAGGACACTGACCTTCAGCTCGAACGACTGCATTCATTTTTATAGGATTGATTTTGGTGTATAAGGGGGGTTAATATACAGGTACTGTAACTCGAAAGGCATAATAGGTAAGTTTTGTTTGATGGGGATAAATGAGCATTTGGTTTATATTGTTGAGGTGTGACACTAATATCAGTATATGGGTCTAAGTATTGAAGGTATTGGAAGATATTGTCAGGTTGGGGTCACAAAGTTACACAGGAAAGTACAGTAGGTTTTCCAGGGAGTAGGAACATTATTGCTGTTTTGGTAGATACAAACACAGTCTCTTTCAGAGGCGATCTGGCCTCACAAGGAACAGCGGTCAAATGTGACGCATCAGCTGTGACTCCTGCTGAAAAGAAAAGTCAAACAAACAAAGTCTTCTTCACTGAGAGGGTTCAGCGGCTTGGAAGCAGCGGCCAGAGCAGAGGGAGTCTCGGGGAAGAGAGACAGGAGAGCAGAGGTGGGTAGTAACATGTTACATTTATTCCGTTACATTTACTTGAGTAACTTTTTTAAAAAATTGTACTTCTAAGAGTAGTTTTACTGCACCACACTTTTTGCTTTTACTTGAGTACATTTGTGAAGAAGAAACAATACTCTTACACCGCTACATTGGGCAACACTTGACTCGTTACTTTTTTCCATTTACATATTACACTACATTTTTGCCAGAGAGAAGTCGCCACTTGATCTACTGCATGACTATGTTTCACCAATCAGACTTAGCAACAATAATCACATGACTCCGTTTCACCATTCAGACATATGACCACACGCAAACTTCCTGCGTCTTGCAGCCTGTGAGAGACTTTTTAGTCATGCGAGTCTCCTGTTCACTGCTAAATGGTCACAGCTTCACTGCAAGAACATTGAGAGCCAACTCTTGCTGAAACTTGACCATCACTTCACTGAGTGAAGAACAAGCATGTTTTAACCAAGCATGCATAGACAGTCAAGGTAAAGTGAGACTTCTTGTATGTGCACAAGCTGACTTGTACTAATGTTATTTTCTATCAGCTGTGCTATTTGGAGGGCAAGTGTGTGACGATGCCGATCCCTCTTCCCACATGGGAGTCTGCTGAACCCACACCAAGGTCGACTCTCCTCCCTTCTTCCTTCGCGCTCACGTTGTCGCACCTCGGAAGCTTAGCGAGGGCACCTGCCTTGCTTGCCACACTCTACTCAAATGTTCAGTGGAGTGAACTAGCCCCTAGAGCACCACAGCTAACGCTCTTTCATGGGGCCCTAGCTCGCACTGCTTCCTTCCTCCAGGTGGCCAGTTGGTCATTCCCAAGCCTGCCTTTCATGTCTTGTAACCTCTTTTCTTTTTTCCTTTTCTTTGATTCCCCCTTGTTTTTTTGTGCTGACCCGTATATATACACTCCCATCTCCGTGGGCCTTAATCACACGCTGCAGGAAGCCAATGAAGCAATTGAGAAAGATCGCACCCACATGTGCAGGTGCGACTCACTCCAACTACCTCATTAACTCCCTACGTTCATGCAATTGCGCCCATGAAGAGTGACACAGCTTTATGGATTAGAAAATGGCCTTTTTTTTTTTTTTTTGAAGCCGCGGACCCGCTACACCACAAAGTGAATATACAGTATTATACTGTCAGTGTACAGTGTATCTTGTCACTGTAAGTAGTTTGCACTGTTCAAACATACATGTTACCTACTGTAGGTGTTGGCTTCAAAGCTTTGTTATGAAAAACTGAGATTTGGAACTTTGTGTTATTTGTGCATCTTTATTTTGTAAAGATGTTATTTATTTTTACTCATTTTTTTATTTTATTATTTGAAAGTAGGAGATTCTGCACAATATTACAACATTTCTAAAAAAACAAATCATTTATTATGTTTAAACAGTTACTCAGTACTTGAGTAGTCTTTTCCAAATACTATTTTACTCTTACTTGAGTAATATTTTGGATGACTACTTTTTACTTCTACTTGAGTAATATTATTTTGAAGTAACGCTACTCTTACTTGAGTACAATTTTCGGCTACTCTACTCACCTTTTAAATGTTCAAAACCCCGCGTGAAGAGAATTTGTCCTAGCAAGCCGGCCCCGCAAAGAGGAGGTGTAAGAGTGTGTTTGTTTCCCATTGAAAAACTGTTTAAGTGGGAGTTTCTGAAGGGCAGCTGTGTCCCCCCTGCGGAAGCGGTTACAATATTTATGGCATATTGGTGGTTTATCTTTTCTTTAAATGGACTGTTTGAACCTGGCCATATCAGCAATACTTAATGTATTGTTGTGTAAGAGATACACTATAGATATGACAATAGCGTTACATTTCTCTTTTATTGTTACGTTTTCTGTGAGTAGATGTAAGTTCTCATATTCTTGACGGTTGTAGTTACATCTGTAAATCTTTTCAGAGCGTGTCATCCACAAAAGCTGGGGGATCATGCAAGAAGAAGACAAGTGAGGGAGAACACCAAGAACCTGTGAGAACTCTGAAGGAGTGACAAGCCAAAGAAGACAAGACTGGGAGACTCCGCAGACGACAAGTTTTTTCCCAGTGCTTCACCAGTCACAGCTTTATTGGGAAGTCGCAAAGAGAAAGCCCCTGTTAAAAAAACACACCTCAATTAGAGTTTGCCAGAAGGCCCATGGGAAACTGGAAGAAGGTTCTATGACATTTATAAGACCAAACTTTAGCGGCTTAATAAATTCCATGTTTGAACTATACACATTATCAAAAACACACCATCCCCATCATGAAGCATGGTGGAGTCAGCATCATGCTGTGGAGATGCTTCTCTGCAGCTGGCCCTGGGAGAGGGGAAAACAAATGCAGCAAAATACAGAGAAATGCAGGAGGAAACCCTGATGTAGTCTGAAACCTGCACCTTGGGAGAAGATTTGTTTTCCAGAAAAATGACATTGACAAGCAAAGACATAGCAACATAGCAATGGCTTCAAAACAACAACGTAAATAATATGGAGGGGCTGGATGGCAATCCAATGGAGAATTTGGGGCTGGACATCTAACCTGACAGGGAACAAAGAACGTTGTTCACCGAACTGTTCTTGGATGGTTGGGAGAAGTTGCTCTCTGAGGACGTTTTGGTCTTTATTCTTGGCTGTGTTCTTAGACAGAATTGTGAGTGAGCCGACTCCCTTGGCTGAGAAGCAACCCCACATATGAATGGTCTCAGGATGCTTTACTGTTGGCGTGACACAGGACTGATGGTTGCACAGCTCACCTTTTCTTTTCTGGAGAATCATTTTTATGGATACCTCAAACAATCGGAAAGGAGATTCATCAGAGAAAATGACTTGACCCCAGCAGTTCTCAGCAGTCCAATCCCTGGACATTTTGCAGAATATCAGTCTGTCTCTGATGTTTTTCTTAGCTTCTTTGCTGCCCTTCTTGACACCCACCAGGCCATCCTTCAAAAGTCTTCCCCTCACTCATACCTGCCTGCTGCCATTCCTGAGCAAGCTCTGCACTAGTGGTGTCCTGATCCTGAGCGCTGAATAAAGAATGAGACCAAAACATCCTCCAAGAGCAACTTCTCCCAACCATCCAAGAACACTTTGGTGACCAACAATGCCTTTTCCAGCATGATGGAGCACCGGCCATAAGGCAAAAGTGAGAACTAAGTGGCTTGGGGTCCATGGCCAGGAAACTCCCCAGATCTTAATTCCACTGGTCAATCCTCAAGAGGCAGGTGGACAAATAAAAAACCCACAAATTCTGACAAACTCCAAGCATTGATTATTCAAGAATGGGCTGCCATCAGCCAGGATTTGGCCCAGACGTTGATTGACAGCATGCCAGGGCGAATTGCAGGGGTCTTGAAAAAGAAAGAAGTGCCAGCACTGTAATTATTGACTCTTTGCATAAACTTCATGTAATTGTCAATAAAAGCCTTTGAAACTTAAGAAATGCTTGTAATTCTACTTCATCATACCATGGAAACATCTGATGAAAAGATCTAAAAACACTGAAGCAGCACACTTTGTGAAAACAATACTTGCTTTATTCTCAAAATATTTGGCCACGACTGTACAAGAAATGTCCCCCTCTGACAATATGATGAATTATTTTGTATTTTATTGTTTTAGTAATTTAGATCCCTTTGCATACATCTATTATCACTTTGACATTAAAGACTCTTATTCTGCTGCTTAGTATCAAAAAAGCCAAATTAAATTTACTGTGATGCCATATTGTATAACAATAAAATTTGAAAACTTCCAACAGGGTGAATATTTTTATTTTTTTTAAAGGTACGGTAGATGAAGACGAAACACCGAGAAGAGCAAATTGATTTCTTTGTGCTAAAGGTGATGACAACAAGGTGAACCTTTTCAGAAAAAGTACTTCATAAACTTTATAATAAAATGAACTGCCAAAAAGAATCAAACTACAAACTGCAAGTAGAAAAAATCAATGTATTGATCAAGTCTGAGACGTTCTGCACTCTACCACACTGGGCTCGATTTTATAAACAGTAAATTTCACTAAAATGTCTGTTTTTTTTTGTTTTGTTTATCACTTGGGGGAAGTGTGAAAACATGAAGGAAGCGATTTGTTTCAGGTTCTCTGCTGAGATGACGTGGTGGTTAGTTAAACAAACAGATGCTCAGCCTGATAATGGCCTCGTAGTAACTGAAGACTGATGAGAGTCCGGTGTCAAGGCAAGAGAAATGGGTAGATGTGGGCTTCTGATAAAGCAGCGTTTACTGAAGCCCGCTGAGAAAGTCATACATATGTGTGTGTCTCTTTTAATTGTTGATGATAGACTTTTAAAGCAAGCAAAAACAAAAAAAAAAAGAAAGAAAGATCAGGGGGCTACGGAAGTTTTATCTTGGCACGTTCTCCCGTCAGGTCTGCATGATGCCCTTCTTATTGTGTATCCTGTTATACTTCACTTGCGGAGTCAAATCAGTTGTTGGTATTAACTTTATGCACGCAAGAGACATCGTGTCTGCTTAACCTTGGATGTTGGTTGTCAATGTAAAGTCTTATCATAGGGGTTGACGGTTTTGTGAGAAATGTATACGGTTGTGCTTATCTGTTTGCATTTGTTTTTTTGTAGTATTCATTTCTTTCCAGCTTTAGAAACATGGCAGTTAATTGAATACATAGTAACATTTAATTTTATGATTAAAACTTGCTAATTTGCCCACAGGGCTGGCATTGTGGCGCCAGAGGTAGTGTGGTGTAGAGTTACGTTTTTGGAATTCAAACCCTAAGGTTGTGGGTTCAAATCCCACTACTGACACCATGTGACCCTGAGCAAACCACTTGACCTGCCTGGGCTCCAATTGGAAAAAAAGGGAAATGTAACCAATTGTATCTCAAATGTTGTAAGTCGCTTTGGATAAAAGACGTCAGCCAAATTAAATAAATGTAAATGCTACCTCACAGAAAGGAGACCAGGTTTTCTCCCACTGAATTTGTCCACAGAAACAACAGTTACATTATATGGGAAACATTTTCATGTGTGCTGCCACCAAGAGCGTCTGAAAAGTCGTTTATAACAAGTGTATATAAGACAGACTATAACAATCTTGCAGTTGTGTATGTATGTTGTCATCCAGTTGACACTCGGAACGTTTACTGAAGTACCATCTGTTGCCTGATTAGGAAATTGACATGTAACTATCTCTTTATATATAAAATCCAACAGCTGTATGTCTGTCTTGTGACCCGACATTTGCGCGATAGACATATGAGCGCCGACAAAATAGCGCCGATTAAAACGCGGCGTCAAAATCGTGCAGACAAAATCGCAAAACTTTCATTAAATATGAATTACTAGTTTAAAGCACACATAATAATGTTTATTTTAGAAGTCAATATTATGAGACGCAGCATGCCATCAGCACGGCACGCAGATAGTCCTTAAGATCACGCCCTGCATGTGTAGGAGGAATTGCAGCAAGACGTCTTGATAGTTGAGCATATTTAGACTTGCTGGCTGCCTGACTGCTGGTAATTCCGCATTGTATACGACGCGTTATGCCAACCCTCGACTGAGTTATTTGTTCGCGGCATGCAATCAGCAGTTATAACAGTTATAACCTAGCACATAATGTGTACATAATACGCACGTACGCGTCCCACTCTCTTGGTCTCTCACGCGATTTTGTCAGCGTGCATTTATCGAAAACCAGTTAGTGGGTTTTTCGGCGCTCATTTGTCCGTCGCAGTTTTGTCAGGGCGCATATGTCTATCGCGCTTTTGTCGGTGAACCGTCTGTCTGCTTTTCACGAGAGAACTACTTAATGGATTTAGATCAGGTTGTTTTTCTATAATTTGCTTGGACATTCCAGTTGATTTTGGACTTCTCTCATCACTCTAAGAATCATAGTTCACCTGCAGGAACAATATATTTGCACTAATCCAAGACAGAGACTGCAGGCCAAGGAGAGGGGGCAGCGTGATGTCAGGAGTGGTGAGCCATGCAGGGCTCTCCTCACTCTCTCAATGTTTTGCAGTGTACCTTGCCCCCGCTTAGCTAGCGATACCTGTTTGTTTATTAGTTTTTAAAGTTTGTCGTGTTTCACTACTACAGGAGCCACAGGGGATGGCTAGTATACATATATATATACAGTATATATATACATATATATATGTGTGTGTGTGTGTATGTATATATATATATATATATATATACACACACTAGGGGGTTTGCCCCCTGCCCGCTTACTTCGCTAACCCCCAGCCACTTTGCGTCTTTGCCATTGCTTGCTGCTGCTGCCAGGCCGCATAATCAGCATCTCGCCCGGCGCTTCGAACATTTAAAAGTCTGTACAGCAGCTGTCCTTTTGTCTCTATGACATTCTTCTTTGTCATCTACACTTTGCCTTTTATTTCTGGCCCCAGGCGTGGTTAAATCTCTTGGCACAAAGTCTTGTCTCATGGGACGTGAGTTCTTGGTATTTTTTAGTTTATAATTTAAAATCGGAATAAGAATCTGAAAATCTAACAACATCACATTAAAGTTCAATAAATTCTGAAAATAATGATACCAAACATATATATGTAGGTTTTAAAATACGCCTGACAGAGCATAACTCTGTGCCAATAAAGAATTGTTCTGCATCTGGGCTCACATCTGAGATGTGTTGAGGACTTGATTGGAGTCCACCTGAAGCAAATGGAATTGATTGGAAATTCATCAGAAAGGTACAAACTTGTGCATTTAAGGTCTCACAATTCAAATTCCATGTTGGGACAAAACCAGCCACGAAGTCCAAGGAACACTCTGTAGATCTCAATTTCTACAATTTCTGGTGAGGCACAGATCAGGGCAAGGGGTCAAAACCATTTCTGAAGCATTGAGTGTCTCTGGGAGCATAATGGCCTCAACAATTGTGAAATGGAAGAAGGTTGGAGCCACCAGGACTCTTCATAGAGCTGGGCATCCAGACAAACTGAGTAATCCAGCAAGAAGGGCCTTGGTAAGGGTGGTGATCAAGAACTCCGTGGTCACTCTATCAGAGATTCAGAAGTCTTCTGCTGAGATGGGTGAACCTGTAGGAAGGACAACCGTCTCAGCAGCAGCATTCCATCAATCAGACACATTTATGGTAGAGTGTTTTACTCATGTTCATGAAATGACATTTATAGGACCCTGAGAGCGTGAGGAAAAAGGATTCACTGGTACCAATGAGACAGAAATTGAACTCTTTGAGCAGAACTCCAAGCACTCTACCTGGTGAGGAGGCACTGCAGCACGCCAGGCGTTTATGGCCGAATGGCTAGACAGACACCACTCTTGAGTAAAAGGCATATGAGGTGGAGTTTGCTAAAATGCTTTTAAAGATTTTCTAATGTGATGAATCAAAATAGAACTCCTTGGGCAGGACTCCAAGCCCTATGTCTGGTGAACATGAGGAGCTGCTCATCACCTGCCTAATGCATAGTGGTGCAGCATTATGCAATGGGGTGCTACTCAACAGCAGGGACAAGAAGACTCTTTAGAACTGAGGGGGGATCGACGTAGCCAAGTGCAGAGATCACCTTGAAGAATACCTGATCTAAAGTGCACACAAACAGAGACTACAGCGACAGTTCACCTTTCAGCTCGACAATGACCAAGCATACAGCCAATGCTGGGGTGACTTAAGCACAACTCTCTGATTGTCCCCAAGTGGTCCACAGCCAAAGCCCAGACTTTAAAATCCATAGAACATCTGTGGAAACACCTGAAGATAACCATTTATAGACACTTCCCATTCAGTGCAATGGAGCTTGAGAGGATCTACCTGGAAGAACAGGATAAACTTCCCAGATTCAGGTGTGCAAAGCTTCTGGAGATTTGCCCAAGAGGATTTAAATCTGGAACTGCTGCCAAAGGGGCTTCTACAAAGTACTCAATTAAGGATCTTAACACTTATATGAGAGCAGATTTCAGTTTTTGACTTAATACATTTCTTTAAACACATTTTCACTGTCTATGGGTTACTGAGTGTAGACTGATGAGCAAAAATATGACATTTATCCATTTAAAATAAAATCTACAACAGATAGAAGAGTGCAGATAGTGAAAGGGTCCAAATACTTTCTTATCCCACTGCGCATATGGTTAAAGTTATGCTTGTGTGACGTGATTGGGACTTCCATTGGGTGATGCGATTTTGCAAATGTTTATGTGCTTACTTTACACTTTTAATTAGTCCTCTGTTTTGAGGACAGGCAAGCAATAAAAGGTCACGTAATAGCTTTTAATTTCTTAAAACACATGTTCTGACTCATAAAACATTGATTATTCTGGGATAAACTCAAATCCTCACAACCCTGAACTGGATTATGTGGGTTTACTAATAGGTGATGAATTGACAACTTCTTATTCTTATTTTCTGAGAACTACGGTGTGCTTTCCTTTTCTTGTTGGTTGGATACACTTGTCCTTGGTCTTTTGAAATTGAATAACACATTCTTGTCTTTTACTCTTCACACTTCCATCTTCTTTTAATTTTTCAATATGTTATCTAAATGTTTGAAGGTTCCTATTCACAAAGCCATCTGGCCAAGACAGGAGAAGATGCAGTGCTATTATAAGGCTTTCTTCTTTCCTGTTCTCAACTTAACACTAATTTAAAAAGGAAAGATGATTTGACATCCCCTACCATGTTCCACAATAAAATAAATGTGGAAACCAATATTGCATTTGATGGAAGTGCAATCACACACTCACGGTTAGGACCACGTAGTTAATTTATTACTTATGAATGCTTTGAAAACACCTATTGACTCACCAGTACGAGAAAACCCCAATATATGATACTAGCCAACCCGCGGCGTACCATACGCCGCATAATCAGGCCGGTTTTTTAATGATTTTTAAGCACAGGGAGAAAATTAACATTTTAAAAATCGGTAATGTAATAAATCAGCAAGAAAAGCAACATTGTAGCAATGCACGGAACGAACAAACACACAAACGTCCGTGACTGAAAACTGGCGGACCACCATCGCACATGTGTCCACCTCCAACTCGTCACTTGAGTCGTTGTCGTCTTTGCACAGTCCAGACTTTCCGTGTTCCTGCAGGAGCATCTAAGAAGACGCATGTTTGTCGCGGATGCGAATTGCTGTATGTAGCGTGTAAAACAGTTTGCTATGGTGCACGACTTCATGCGTCGCAACCGAAAACTCGGTTTTTAAAGACTGCTTACTTCATTGTGTTTTAACCTCAGGTGTAAAGGATTGTTTTAAGGATCCCATGGGATACCCCTCGCAAACCGTTTTACACGCTGCATATGGCGATTCACCTCCGGCGTGGCTCTTTCCTGCGTGCGCCAAAGGTGTCTTACTTGTCAGCGGCCTAGTGAATCCACGCCCCTTCCGGCGTGCTTTTCATGGGTGTCTTGCCTTAGTGAATTATATATATAGATGCCATTCAACTCGGCTTGATATCTAATTATTGTCACACACGTGTGCATGGGTGGCAGCTAACGGGCTTGAATGAGGGCAATTCTGAATCAGACCAGGATGTGGCAGAGTGCACTGATTCTTTTTCTTGCTTCCCTGCAGACCATTCACGCGAAATTCCAACTGGCCCTGGTGACGTCACTTCCGGGTGCGAACCTATAGATGAAGACCTTTCTGATTTTGGCCCCCTTGATGTCATGTCCGAGCCAGAGCCTATGGTTGAAGACCCTTCCAATCCCGACCCCTTTCACATCACTTCCTATCTTGACCTTTAAAAGCTACCATCTTTCCCCTACTCCCTCTGTTCTGTTTTGGACTTGATTTGTGAGCACCAGTGCTATCCTTTTTGTTTGCAATTTTGCAGCCAGGAAAATAATATACGGGTGGCTGCCCCAAACCTTGCTATGGCTCGTGATCAAGTTTGTGACATTATTTAAGACATCAAGCTTGTTGGTTCTCTCCCTATTTTATGCCTGAGAAAACTCTTCTGTTTAGGCCATTTTTGGAACATATTTTGTACAGGAAATTACACCCTTCTGGTAAAGATTAAACCAATAGGCATCTTGAGCAAGAATGAACAGAAGGATCTGAAGTTGTGCAGGCCACATCAACCAACCCAGAAGTGCAGTCATAAATTGGACATGAGGGGTCAAAGTTACTCCCTTGCACAAAACTTTGAAAAAGTGGGGATTGGTAATCGAGGCATATGGAGTGTCATTTTGTGCCACTTTGAGGTTGCTGATCAGTGTTTGTAATTTATTGAATCTTTTTGTTGTTTATAACATACTGGGGGTTCGCCCCTTGCTCACTTCGCTCACCAACCCCTCCTGGCTTGCGCTACATGACAGCCACTTCGCATCTCACGTTGTGAATAGAGGAGCTGAACGCACCCTAAGGAGACGCAATCGCTCCTCCGAAACTTCCTCTTACACGGTGATACAATGGGAAACAAGTACAGTTGTTTTTTTTTTACCTCCTCTTTACTCGATCAGCTGCTGGATTGTTGCCTCTGCCGTGACGTGTGATCTGCATCTCACATGCCGATTCGAACATTTAAAAGCCTGTACAGCAGCTGTCCTACTCTTTGTCTTTTATTTCCGGCCCCGGACATGGTTAAATCTCTGGGCACAAAGTCTCGTCTCGCGGGATGTGAGTTCTTTAAATTTTTTAGTTTATAATTTAAAAACAGAATAAGAATCTGAAAATCTAACAGTATCACATTAAAGTTCGATAAATTCTGAAAAGAATGATACCAAACATATATATGTAGGTTTTAAAATAAGCCTGATTTTAAAACTTGACCAAAAACGTGACATAAAAAGTCACATAAAATCGTTGCACATTTAGGCTTAGGATTTTATATATACACTGTAGACAGTAGATTATTTTGTAAATATTTTTGATTTTGCTTTCTTCATTATTATAAGTTTTATGATGAATATTATGTTTATAAGTTATTTTGTGCCTAGCCTTTTAAATCTTATTCCTTGTATCTTATATGTTGAGCCCACCTGACACAACAGCTGGTGAACCGTCCCCAGTGCTATTTAAGAAGAAGCAGCCCATGCAATGACTGAAGTGATGTTATCTCCTATTCAGTGGCTCCTGATTTTGCATTTCTACTTGGATTCCTTAGTTTCCAACTTCTGGCTTTTGTTTAACCCTTGTATGGTCTTGTAAGTCAAAAATGACTCATTTCTGATTTTACCAGTGGAAAAGAAACCGTAAACTGTGATATTTGATGACTTTGTCTGCAATGAACTTAACACTACAAAAATCAATTATTGCTTTTTAAAATATTATTATGAAGTAGAAGCAGCACCCAGTGTTGCACAGGTAAGTAATTTTAAGCTCTGGTCCGTTCATCAGTTCTGATGTGTCACTCATTCTGAGCCACCAGGTGGCGCTGTCATTCAAACTAAAGTAAAAAAAAAAAAAGATCAAAATTTTAGGTCAAGACATACTCAACGGTCTTCCTCTGATCAAGTGAGGGAGGTGTGCAATTTTTGTCTTTTTTGTTTTTGTACATCTTATATATATGAACGTCTACGCGTGGAAGTGTGTGTGTCTGTCTGTCCGGCCTGGAAGTAAGAGGTGGAGTTGGGGTAAGAGCTCTGCCTCCAAGGAAACAGAAAACTTGCTTAGCCACTAATAACACAGGCCATGCCAGCACGTCAGCAAAATGAAACCACAGAAGAAAGACAAAGTCGCTTAACATCGGCAAAACGGTATCCCTTTTTCTTTTCCTCTCGCTGCTAATACACAAGCGATGCGAGCACGTCGGCAAACGAATCCCCTGAAGAGAGAGTCACTCGCATAGCCGTAATTACAAAGGCAAGGTGAGCACGTTGGCAAAACGAAACCTCCAAAGAAAGACAGTCACTTAGCCGCTAATGCAGAAACTATGCGAGCACATCGGCAAAATGAATCCTCCTAGTAGAGAGACGCCCAGAGTAGTTCCTTTTAAATTACTTGACATCTCGGCATTTCAAGTTTTTTTCTGACGATTTCAGTAGTTTCTAGAACCCCAGGCTTTTTACAGCACAGGCTTACACAGCTAGTTAAGTATAAATGCATGTCGGTTTGAAAGATGAACTCCGTATTCTGTGATGGCAAAAAAAACAAGGTCTTCAAAAAGAAAATAATAAATGATGTCTTGTTCAGACAGGGAGCCTTCTTCAGACTGATCCAAGATGGCGGTGTGGCCAGTTATCAAGGTTGCAACCTGGGCTCAGGCAGGCAGACAACGGAAGTGACATCAGAAGTAGTAGGACCGTTAATATCCATTCTACAGAGGGAGGAAGAGAAAAAGCATTAGGTAACAGCACCACCCTCTGGTTCGGAGCTCACCAACCATTACTGTACATTAGCCCTGAACTTATCTCCCAAATGCACATGTGTGACAATATATATATTCTGTATATACACCCACAGATTTTGAGTTTTATATAATAGATGCTAAACACAGTCAAAGGGCAAAGATTTTCTACACAGTCTAGGTACAAACATTTTCTTTGGGTCATTTTTGACCCTTGAAGGTAAAAAAAAAAATAATAATTTACAGGCAGATTGATTCATAATTAAATGAGCTATAGCAAATATAAATCATAATACATAACCTCACACTTTCTCTTTATATATTTAGCGAAAATCACCTGTGAGCATGTGTACATATACAGCTTTAAAGAGAATTCCAGTATTTCACTCTCCCACACATTGCCTTCCTCGTATCAACTCACACATTGTAGCATGCGGCCGGGGCCCTTGCCTGCCCAAACTGCCTCCACACTGCAGTGGTGCCTCAGACTCCTGCAGGGCTTCATGGGAGTTGGAGTTTGGTACAGCCCTGTTGGGATCCGTGGGCGCTGCCAGGGGGTGCTGCAGCAGGAGCTGCTGAGCCCTTATGGCAGTTCTTCTGCCACACCCGGAAGTGCTGTGGGAAATGAGTCATGAGCACTACTGGGTGCCTTATAAAAGGAGCCAGCAGCCACTACTCAGGGAGCCAGAGTCGGGAGGAGGAAGAAGAAGCTTGACTGGAGTAGAAGATAGAAGAAAAGTGTTGTGTGTGTGCTGTGCTTTGGACTGTGTTGTGCCTGTGGGAAAAAAAAAATAAAAATAAAACGTGTGTCCCTTGAACCTATGACCCATGCTTGTCTGTGTCGGGTTCAGCTGGCGGTGCCAGCCTGGGTGGTCCACAACACATACAAAGAAGAAGAGAGAGAGAGAGAGAGAATGTGTGTCTGCTTGAGCCGCTTTCTCGTACTTATATGACATTATATGGCACCCCACCGACACCCACACCTGACCATGCATCTTGTGGTAAGGCCTAGTATTCCCATGAAAAGCCTGCACCTTCTGTGCATTCAGATTCATAATATTCCCATGAAGCAGACGATGAGAAAGAGAGTGTCACAGACACCATTTCACACAGTGAAATCAAAGTATAAATATATCTCAGGGGAGAGCACTGTTTTCCTGCATGGAATTGGTTTTGGGTAATTGGGGGTCCTAATGCTATAAAAGCTGCTACCCATACCATCATACCGCACTTTACTGAAGTATGCATGTACACAGTATGTATTGTATCTGGCCACCTATAAGGCTTTAATTTTTTCTCAAATCATTAAAATGGCAAGCATAGTTACAAATGCATCCCACTGTGATTGCACAAAGGAAGTGCATCTTTTAAATAAAATACCATATACAGTATAGTCCACAGCCTAATTTCAAAACTCTTTCCTTCTCTTTCAGAACCATACCACACTGAATCAATGGTTTAGATGTTTCTGCAAAATCAGGTTGTACATATCGTGGTTTGCTTTACAGTTACACTGCACAGCACCTCCCTATTGTCATCACCGGGAGTGTAAAAAGTCGACTGTAATTGGGGACACATTACCAAAAATCCAGTTCCGGCTACCAGACAATGCCGTTACATGTGTATGTGGAAATGTTGAATTTCAGCCCCACACGTGCAGGGTGTCATAAGATCAAGTAGTCTATAAGTGACTGGGAAGCCAGCAGCCACTCCTGGCAAATTTCCAGCCCATCTGGGAAAGGCCTGAATATTTTATAGTAAGCCCAGGAGAAAAGGAAATTCCCTCTTCTGAAGCACTGGCTGCTGATCTGAAATCCTCAGAAAGTCTTGGTACTACAACAGCAACAAACGGAGAGGAGAACGCTGGAAGAAACCTACTCGGGGATGGCTGCTAAATCATGAATCTGCACTTGTGGATCTGCAGTTCTTGCCTTCCGACTTTACATTTTTTTATCCAGCCCCTAATGATTGTCCTTTTTAAGAAAGGCTGCTGAATATTTTAGAGAATATCTAAACTTTTCACAAAGAATGTTAACTTGGCATTTACAACTTATTACTCACATGTACACCACCCCAAGCCATTTTTCACATCACATAGACATTATTTTTTTATAATAGCTTTTACTGATTCGGTTTAAGGTCCCCCTACCCACGCCCCCCCAAAAAATCCCAATCTCTTTTTTCTTTCAAGACGCAGATCTAAAAGCCCTTGACATCTGGAGAAAATTTCAACTTGCCCTCACCCTGTGAAATGGAATCTGCAAATTTTTTCTTTTTTCTTCTTAAGGAGAGGAGGGATCAGTCAGCGAGAGACACAATTAGCTTTTATCTGACAGACCCATGACAGCATTCAGAGCTCCCTGCCAAAGACCTTGCAAGGGGCCTTTGATTTGCTTGAAAGGTTTGTCCTAAGCACTTCAGGTCAGAAAGGCCTGCTTTGCTTTTGAATAAAGGCAGACAGAATGTTTGCTGTGTTCTCTTTTGTCACTTGTGGCAAGGCTTGCTTACAGAAAGAAGGGGGAGTGATGCCTTGGAAGGTGAAGATTAAATCTCGGCTCCTATGAAGCTCAAAAAAACGCAAATGTTGAACTTTTATGTCCACTCTCTAATCCCGGTGGCATTAAGAATTTTTAAAAAAAGAAGCCATTTTGGTAAGTTATGTTGCTTCTTTCATAGTGAAGAATTGTACTTTAATGCAATAATAATGGACACATAAATTTTTTCTCTAAAAAATACTTATCTAGGTAGTCGTCGACTTGCGAACACGTTCAGTTCTGATCGACCAGTCGTAAGTTGATGGAGAAGTAAGAAAGAGCAGTATATGTATTCAAACCTGACCGTATGTACAGTATAGTACTGTATAATAAGACCCTTAAGTCATATTGTGTGTTTTATAGCGTTTTCATCATCACTCTTAGCACATTATACATTTTTTTCATTATTTTGTTTTGTTATTACAGTTGCTCGCATGGGTGCCAAACCTTTAACAGCTTCACGACGAGTCTTTTCTTTGTCTGTGTTATGTTACGTCATCGGTGTGAGCCTCTCCCAGTGTTCGTTGTGTTAGCTGTGAGGGGAGGAATTGTACCAGGAGAGTCTGAGAACTCATATATTTTCTGTTTTATCATTTCATCCTGTTAATAATAAACATCCATCCATCCATTCATCCATTATCCAACCTGCTATATCCTAACTACAGGGTCACAGGAGTCTGCTGGAGCCAATCCCAGCCAACACAGGGTGCTAGGCAGGAAACAAACCCCAGGCAGGGCGCCAGCCCACTGCAGGGTGTGCACACACACCTACACCAAACACACACTAGGGACAATTTAGAATCGCCAATGCATCTAACCTGCATGTCTTTGGACTGTGGGAGGAAACCCAACATGAGGAGAACATGCAAACTCCACAAAGGGAAGACCCGGGAAACAAACCCCGGTCTAATTGCGAGGCAGCAGCGCTATCCACTGCGCCACTGTGCCGCCCTAATAATAAACATTAACAGATAAAGGAGTTCAGTGTGGTTTCATTATCCCTTCGTGGCGGTGCACAGGAAGCGGCACATCATGAGTCACAATTCAGAAGCTTCAGAGGTTAACTGGATTGAAAGCCAGAGCACAGCCGTACCATGCATGTTGCGAACACCAGTTACAATGAGATAACTTAAAGTCCCATGCGATTGCATTCATGTTCTTTACCCCCTCATACTGCTTAATCACCTTCATTTTATTATTATTACCAGTAAACTCCCGATTCTCTAAGGAATCGCAAATCCAAGAATGGCAATCACTTTCTGTTCCCTCCGATCTTTGGAGGGATGAAAAATCATGGAGGTGGGCTGCATCCTGGGAAAGTTTTCATTTAATTAAATAAATATATATGTACTAAAATTAACCAATTTATTAAAACTAAAATTGAAATGTAATTGTTATATCATTTAAGTCCAAAATGTCTTTGAGTTGCTGCTTTGAGTAGTTAAAACCTTTGCTTTAATGCCACACGAACGCCAGACTCTTGAAAAGGCCACATAAAGTCCAAATACAGGCTCAGATAGGGAAATCTCTACTTTGTCCATGGTTTCCTCTGATAATCTTTGTGATGAACAATTGCGCAAGCCTTCCAAACGCTTCTCTCGTTGTTCTGTTGTCTCGTTTGCATGCCTATCCGATACCTGAGCTCTTTCTTTTTGGAGCCGTGCCTCTTTAGCTTCTGCTGTGTCGGAAGCGTGTTGTAGGCGCCTTCGTTCATTGTTTTCATCCATGCGGGCTCGTTTTTGTTTTTCTGTGGCTGTGTCATTAGACAGAAGTCATTTGCTGCTAGGAATCATAATTGAACTTACTTTTACCACTGAATTACCCTAATGTGATTCAAATAAGCCACACTGACAGCTGACAAACTGACTGCTGGTACTGTGGATTAGAGCACACTGACTGCTGGCACTGTGGAGTGGAGTAGCTGCTGGCACTGTGGAGTAGCTGACTTCTGGCTCTGTCAGTAGTCACTACTACCTTAAGTTTAAATATGTCACCATGGCAACTTGTCAGCGTGCATGCTTTACCTCAAGTTTACTTTACAGGTTGTGTTGTGTTGTTTGGGCGCCACCTACTGACTCTGGGAAGCCGCTGAGTTTGACTCTGGGAAGCCACTGGGTTTGACTCTGGGGCACTGAGGTGCTGTGTGCGTGCTCTGATGGTGACAGCGGCGGATTCGCGTGCTGAAGTGACCATGGCGGCAGATTCCGGCTTGGAGATCTACATTACTAAACAAAGCGTTCGCGTTGTATTGTGCGCGTTCGTGTTCCGGCGGTAGTTGTATTGTGCACGGAACGAAGGTTGTATACGCATATACAACTTTTGTTTACTAATGTAGATTACCACGCATATTTTAACTTCACCTGTTTGTAGTCTGGTACAAATCTTGGAATCGATATTTAACCCTCTTCCTATTGTCCAAATGACTTGAAATTTTGTACTCTTACTCACTTCTGATGACAATACATGAATCAATAATCAGTTGCACAAATTGATCAATTAATCCAAGTTAATTAAAAAATGAAATGTTCATATGAAGAATAGTTCAAGATTTTACCAATAGGTGGCGCTAGTAACGGATAGAAATATTAAAGAAAGTGTTAAAATATTGATTACAAAATTATACTAAAACCAAACCCATGACTAAAAAGTTGAAAATATATATATATATATATATATATATATATATATATATATATATATATATATATATATATATATATATATATATAAACTGCTCAAAAAAATTAAAGGAACACTTTGAAAACACATCAGATCTCAATAGGAAAAAGAAATCCTCCTGGATATCTATACTGATATAGACTGGGTAATGTGTTAGTAACGAAAGGATGCCACATCGTTTGATGGAAATGAAAATGATCAACCTACAGAGCCCTGAATTCAAAGACGCCCCAAAAATCAGAGTGAAAAAATTATGTGGCCAGCTAGTCCATTTTGCCAAAATTGAATTGCAGCAACACAAAATTGTACGCAGCACTTTGTATGGCCCCTGTGTTCTTGTATACATGCCTGACAACATCGGTGCATGCTTCTAATGAGATGACAGATGGTGTTGTGGGGGATCTCCTCCCAGACCTGGACCAGGGCATCACTGAGCTCCTGGACAGTCTGAGGTGCAACCTGGTGGCATTGGATGGACCAAAACATAATGTCCCAGAGGTGTTCTATTGGATTTAGGTCAGGAAAGTGTGGTGGCCAGTCAATGGTATCAATTCCTTCATCCTCCAGGAACTGCCTGCATACTCTCACCACATGAGGCCAGGAATTGTCGTGCACCAGGAGTCACTGTACCAGCATAGGGTCTGACAATGGGTCCAAGGATTTCATCCTGATACCTAATGGCAGCCAAGGTGCCTTTGTCAATCCTGTAGCGGTCTGTGTGACCCACCATGGATATGCCTCCCCAGACAATCATTAACCCACCACCAAACTGCTCATGCTGAATGATGTTACAGGCAGCATAATGTTCTCCATGGCTTTTCCAGACCCTTTCACTTCTGTCACGTGCTCAGGGTGAACCTGCTCTCATCTGTAAAAAGCACAGGGCACCAGTGGTGCATCTTCCAATTCTGGTATTCTATGGCGAATGCCAATCGAACTGCATGCTGCTGGGCAGTGAGCTCAGGGCCCTTTAGAGAGAGATTTAACCACGCCTGGGGCTGGAAATAAAAGACAAACAGTAGATGACAAAGTAGAACGTTGTAAAGAATTTAAAAACGTTGGCGCGATACACATGCAGAGCAGGTTTGAGATAATGAAAGTACTAAAATTCAAAAGTCTCAAAAAAATGATAGTAAAGATTGCATTAGCGCTAACAAACAGAAATTATTACTCAGTGAAATATCGGAACAGTGAAAACAGATCGAATATATTGTTCAGATTTAAACCTTAAGTCGGAGTCTTATAGATCGTCTAATTCGTGTTGCCATCAGAGAAAAGTAGTGTTTCTTCCCAATGAAGAGGTGTATCCGTGAGAATTAAAAGATTTGTTGTTTGGTGAAAGTGAAATCCAGATACACGAGTGGCAGATACGTGAAGTGGCTGGCGCGTAGCTCAGACCCCTGGTTGGCGAGCAAACCGAACTGGGGGTGAAGCCCCCTAGTTTAGTTAACAATCCACAATAATTGAGCGATAGGTATATAAGAGGTGTTACTGCTGGAGGTGAACTTAGCAATTGGCAAAAATCAAAGCCACAGCCTCTCAGGGGTACAAGAAGTTAATTTCAGTGTGCTATTGACAATTTAAAGAAATATACCATCCAAAAATGATATGTTGCTTACTTCGTGCTGAGAAAAAAAATGTTATATCATGTTTTCAAGCAGAATGGAGAGGAAAACATTTTTTCTTATATAATACGCTACAGTGGCTGTATGTTTCTGTCCAGGATTTTAAATCACCTGTAGCTCACAAACCGTTCGATCTATTGACCTATTGACCTGAAATTTGGTACACATACACTACGTTACCTTTACTATCTATCTGCTTTCAGGGTGATTGACCTCCGACATCAAAAGTCAACCGAGTAAAGTCAATTTTAGTGTATTCACTGCACGGTTGCATGCAGTGTGCCATTACAGTCACCTACACCTCCCAAACTTTTTGACCTATTGAACTGAAATATGGTACACATATACAGTGGTGTGAAAAACTATTTGCCCCCTTCCTGATTTCTTATTCTTTTGCATGTTTGTCACACAAAATGTTTCTGATCATCAAACACATTTAACCATTAGTCAAATATAACACAAGTAAACACAAAATGCAGTTTTTAAATGATGGTTTTTATTATTTAGGGAGAAAAAATCCAAACCTACATGGCCCTGTGTGAAAAAGTAATTGCCCCCTGAACCTAATAACTGGTTGGGCCACCCTTAGCAGCAATAACTGCAATCAAGCGTTTGCGATAACTTGCAATGAGTCTTTTACAGCGCTCTGGAGGAATTTTGGCCCACTCATCTTTGCAGAATTGTTGTAATTCAGCTTTATTTGAGGGTTTTCTAGCATGAACCGCCTTTTTAAGGTCATGCCATAGCATCTCAATTGGATTCAGGTCAGGACTTTGACTAGGCCACTCCAAAGTCTTCATTTTGTTTTTCTTCAGCCATTCAGAGGTGGATTTGCTGGTGTGTTTTGGGTCATTGTCCTGTTGCAGCACCCAAGATCGCTTCAGCTTGAGTTGACGAACAGATGGCCGGACATTCTCCTTCAGGATTTTTTGGTAGACAGTAGAATTCATGGTTCCATCTATCACAGCAAGCCTTCCAGGTCCTGAAGCAGCAAAACAACCCCAGACCATCACACTACCACCACCATATTTTACTGTTGGTATGATGTTCTTTTTCTAAAATGCTGTGTTCCTTTTATGCCAGATGTAACGGGACATTTGCCTTCCAAAAAGTTCAACTTTTGTCTCATCAGTCCACAAGGTATTTTCCCAAAAGTCTTGGCAATCATTGAGATGTTTCTTAGCAAAATTGAGACAAGCCCTAATGTTCTTTTGCTTAACAGTGGTTTGCGTCTTGGAAATCTGCCATGCAGGCCGTTTTTGCCCAGTCTCTTTCTTATGGTGGAGTCGTGAACACTGACCTTAATTGAGGCAAGTGAGGCCTGCAGTTCTTTAGACGTTGTCCTGGGGTCTTTTGTGACCTCTCAGATGAGTCATCTCTGCGCTCTTGGGGTAATTTTGGTCGGCCGGCCACTCCTGGGAAGGTTCACCACTGTTCAATGTTTTTGTCATTTGTGGATAATGGCTCTCACTGTGGTTCGCTGGAGTCCCAAAGCTTTAGAAATGGCTTTATAACCTTTACCAGACTGATAGATCTCAATTACTTCTGTTCTCATTTGTTCCTGAATTTCTTTGGATCTTGGCATGATGTCTAGCTTTTGAGGTGCTTTTGGTCTACTTCTCTGTGTCAGGCAGCTCCTATTTAAGTGATTTCTTGATTGAAACAGGTGTGGCAGTAATCAGGCCTGAGGGTGGCTATGGAAATTGAACTCAGGTGTGATACACCACAGTTAGGTTATTTTTGAACAAGGGGGCAATTACTTTTTCACACAGGGCCATGTAGGTTTGGATTTTTTTTTCTCCCTAAATAATAAAAACCGTCATTTAAAAACTGCATTTTGTGTTTACTTGTGTTATATTTGACTAATGGTTAAATGTGTTTGATGATCAGAAACATTTTGTGTGACAAACATGCAAAAGAATAAGAAATCAGGAAGGGGGCAAATAGTTTTTCACACCACTGTATGGTCAACAAAGGTCAAGGGTCAACAGAGTATGGTGAAGTCAACTGTATTCACTGCACGTTATCATGCAGTACGCTGTTACTGGTGTGGAGGATGGCCCGGACACAGACAGGCAGACACGTTCATTTCACCCAACAAACGTTTATTTACACTATTATTTACAAAAGTCATACAAGTGCCATACAAACCCCACAAGTCCCCAAAGTCCTGGCCCCACAATGCCTTCACTCTCCTCTTCAGGCCGCCTCCATGCCTCCTCCAGCAATCTCAGTCCACTCCACTCCCAACTCTCGCCTTGAATGAAGGGGGGGGCCCCTTTTATCCACACCTGGATGTGCTCCAGGTGCTCCCCGGCAATCTCCCACCGGCACGCCCCCGTGTGGCGGAAGTGCCGGCTCTATCCCCGGAAGCACTCTGGGTGTCCCTGCTCCTCTTCCCCACCAGCACTTCCTGGTATGGCGGAAGTGCTGAGGTCCAGGGCTCCAAAGGCATGGGGGCGCCCTTTGGCGGTGACCATGGGCCCCTATAGGGTGGAGCTTCAAAGCTCTGTACCCGTGGCCCCCAAAGGAACCAGGCCGGTCGCCCCTAGATGGTCTGGGGAAGGCGCAAGACCTCCTCCGGTCCTCCTGAGCGTCCCGGCCACCCCAGCCACCAGCAACACTGGCATGAAATAAAAGAAGTCAATAGTGACAATTGTAATACATTGTGAAAAACAGCCAAAAATATCTCATGATGCACACTTCAGTTATCAATTTGTATGCTCAAAACGTGTAAAATGTATGCTTTTTTTGTAAAAAAAAATATTGTTATATTGTTACTTCCAGAATAATTCGCAGACATCGTGAACACAAAACTGAAGCCTTATGGGAATCACATTTTGAATTAAAGACAGGACTCTGGACTAATGAATTAGGGAGAGAAGCAGGTCTTCAGTTTAAAAAGTCATTCCCTTTAGTTTTGCATTTACGATGTGCGCAGTTTATTCCAGAAGTAGCCAATTAACAATGTTTTAGCAAACAAGCATGCATTTAGCATGTTTTGAGCAAACCACTGGGTAACTGACATGTGGGTTATGTGACATGAGTAACATCAGATTTTTCTTTTCTGTTTTCATGGATATTTTTCATGTTGTTTGCTGTTCTACAGCACTGGTCACTATTGACTTCTGTTATGTCTGCCATTTTCCTCCTCATCCTGCATGAAAAAATGAGATTTAAAACTTTTCTCAACCTCAAGTACATGGGGTACGTAACCTATAAAATATATCATTTTTGGGTGGAGAATTCCTTTAAGGGGAATTTGATGAAATTTGACAAGCACCACTTATCTAAGGCGTCTGAAGCCTGAGTGCTATGAAATGCCCCAAATGGGGAAACACCAAACCCAAAACAAGTTTGGAATCACAAACATTCTTGCTACAAAACATTAGTTGTGTAATTGATTGAATTAAATTTTCCTAAAGGAAATAAAAAACATGAATGCAAAATTTCAAAAAAAGACCACAATTGAAAAGATCAATTGTAAAAATACAAACATGCAAAATCTCAAAAAATTAAGAAATGAGTACAACAGCTCTTGAGACTGTGTGTGATGGTGCAGGTCCTGCTCCGTGATCCCTCTTCCTGTTTTGGAAGCCTTTTGGGGACAAATTATGCTAAGCAATGGGATGGTGCAAAGTGCAAAAGTGCTTTTATTAATAATAAAAATCAGTGCCTAAGGCGCAGTTCTCAAAGTTCAAGAATGATCCATCAAAACAGAAAAAAATCCAAATGTTTAAAATCAGGCTAAAACGAGAATAAAAACTACCATTCACAGGGTCATACGAGCTGAGCCCGACTCCTTCCAGCTCACCCATTGCTCGTTCATCTGGAGAGACTTCGTCAGCCACAGTCCTCTCAATCCCAACCACCATCTTGGCTGCCTCCGTTGGCGTCTGCCAGACTATTCATGGTTGCTTGGCCCACACAGCCATCCCTGGGATCCCTGGAGAGGACGCCACTTCGATCACACCCACTCCTCAGCACAATCAGTGGATACAATCTATCCCTAGAGCGCCGATCCCTTGTTCCGTCATGGGACCTCTGACCACGCTGCCTTCTGTCTCTCTCAAGCTGGCTGGGTTGTTCTCTCTCTCTTTTTGCCCCAATGCCACACTCTCGCTCTACATGCCCTTTTTTTCCCTCAATCCGTGTATTTTTTCTCTCTGTTGTCCCCTCTTTTTGTACCGGCCCATACTTATATGGCTCCATGGGCGCCGGGTCTCAATGACGTACTGCAGGAAGCTAATGAAGCAATTGAGAATGATAGCACCTTCACATGCAGATTCGTCTCGCCCCAATTACCTTATCAACTCCCCACAGTTGTGCTAGTGTGCCCACGGAGACTTACACGGCCAAACGGATTATTTATTAAAAACTGGCCATTCGTTCAGAGCCACGGACTCGCTATATCACACTGTGCTAGGAGATACAGCAAACCTTGCGACGGTACATATGGATGTGCCAGCCTGGACTACCTGGACAACCTGAATCAGCGGCAGGTACCGCTACCAGTAGTGACACTAGCAAAATGCAAAACTAGAGACGAATCAATCAGGAAGGATAAGGAGAGAGCAACTGTCTGTGGCCACCATTCCCTTTTAGGGGTTGTCTTGCTGTCGCCTCTCCAGTTCACCTGTTGTCACTTTCATTTGCACCCAAGCAGGTGACGATGATTCACAATCGCTTGTGCTTCCTAATTGGACAGGTTGATCTCCCTGAAGCTTCATTGACTTGTTGTTACACTGGGATGATTAAGTATTCCCATAATTTTTTTGAGCAGTGTATATATCTCCATCCAACCATTTCCGAACCCACTTATACATACACAATGGAATTCAGAAAGTATTCAGACCTTTTTACACATTTTGTTATGTTGCAGCCTTGTTTCTAAAGCATTTAAATTCATTTTTCCCCCATCACACTCAATAACAAAATGACAACGGTAAACAGGATTTTAGAAAAGTTTGCACATTTATTAAAAATAAAATATTAAAATATTACACTGCTACAAATATTCAGAGCCTTCACTCAGGACATAACTGAAGCACCTTTGGCAGCAGTTCCAGCGTGGAGGTTTTTTGGGTATGACGTAATAAGCTTTGCACACCCGGATTTTGGGATTTTCTGCCATTCTTGTCTGAATATGTTCTCAAGCTTTGTCAGGTTAGATGGAGACCACCAGGGGATAGATATTTTCAGGTCTGTGCAGAGATGTTTGTTTGGTTTAAGTCCAGGCTCTGGCTGGGCAATTCAAGAACATTCCCAGAGTAGACTTTGAGCCACTATTGTGTTGTCTTTGTTTTGTGTTTGGTAGGTGAACATTTGGCTCAAAGCATCGTGGAATGGGTTTCCATTAACATTAATACTGTACCTCTGTACTTTGCTTTATTCATCTTTTTCAAGACCCTGACTAGTCTCCCAGTGTCTCATGCTGAAAAACAGCCCAGCAGCATGACGGTGCTACTACCATATTTCAAGACTGGATTGGTGTTGCTCGGGTAATGGGCAGTGCCTTGTTTCCTCCAGAGGTGATGTTTAGAATTAGAACCTTGGTTTCATCACACCAGAGAATGTTGTTTTTCACAGACTGATAGTCCTTTAGTTACGCTTTCACAAACTCCAGCTGGCCCTTGATGAGTCATCTGGCCAATTTGCCAGAAAGCCCAGAGTAGTGGAGTTTTTTGGGGACGGTTGTCCTTCTTCACACAGGTTCTCTGGAGCTTAGTCAGAATAACAATTCCTCCTTCTTCCCCCAAAAGAACAGTGCCCACTGCCTCCTGCTTTGACTCAACTTAAGTGAGACAGTGGGCTTCCTTTTAAGATTGTCCCGGGAACTGCTTCTGTTCTCCTGTCCAAGTCCTCTGAAGCACTTCTGGGTCAAATGAAAATCAGGACAGTTCTCCCTGGGTAGCCCCCTCTGGTGGTCCCCAAAGACCCTGACAGAACTGCATCTCTGGACTTCAACTCCAATGCCACCCTAGTTCTGAGGAACACTGCCACCTGGCGTATGCGGGAATGAACTCCTCCCAGTGAGGCTGGAGCCCCAGTGTTTCCATTATGGCCTCCTGGCTGGGTATGAATCCTTCCTTTATCCCAGCCACGATGCCTGTCATTGCTTACTGGCACCAACACATGCTAAACTAATTTATTCCTAATAACAACAAAAAATAATGTATTTTTATAGCTATTAAGAGTCAGTTCAGTTAATCAGATTCATTTAGCTGACTAATCACTTAGGTTCTCAGCATCTCCTCCAGCCTGATTTTCAAAGCTCTCGTGACCTCCATGTAATCTGCATTAATGCATCAGACTTGTGTGGCCCTTTGTGTGAGACACTGCTTTGTGGTTTCCATCTCCAACACACTTCCTCTTAATTACTACTGGTGTCCTCAAGTATGGGATTCATTATATGAGTGAAAGAAGTTTGCTGCATTTACATGACCAATTCTTTGAGAATGTTAAAGCCCGGATTAGGTCTCCACTTTGTCGGTTCAAGGGTAAAATATTTAAACTCCCTCAGGCTTATGGAGTAGGACGTGCTCTCTGAACGTATTCACTCCTGGGATCTGTTGTTTCCTCGCCTCTGCACAGTTACCAGTCCTGTCCTTGCACTTCTTTAAAAAGAATATTTTTTTACATAAATAGAACAGTTCATCAGTGTTGTTTAAATAATACATAAATATTCCAACAATACAAGGTGTGTATAAAAAATAACTGGACCAATGTCATAAATTATTTTATTATTTTCAAATTTACAAACTTCACTTTTTATCTTCAATATACTCTCCCCCTTCATCGACACACCACTGGAGACGCTTGTTCCTTTGCTCAAAGCAGTGTTTAAAGTCTTCTTCTTTGAGCGCTTTCACGACAGCCATGACTACTTATTTCATGACATCTGTTGATTCAAAATGCTTCCCTTTCAACGTGCGTTTGTCTTTTTGAAACAAAAAAGTGACACAGTGCCAGGTCGGGTGAGTACAGTGGGTGATCAGTTTTTTTTTTCACTTCTCTCATTCCACTCAAATATCCGAACAAATTACTCGGTGATTTCCCTTCTGTGGGACAGTGAGAATTCGCGGAAGCATTTTTGCACAAATTTTCCGCGTGTTAAGTTTTTCAAGCAAAATGTTCCGCGCAGTCATTTTATCAATATTAACCGTTTTACTAATCGTCCAAACACTTAGTTGATGGTCACCAAACACAATTTTACTGATTTTCTGGATGTTGTCGTAGAAGTTAAACAAGAAATTTCAAGTTGATTCGTTGATCAAGTTTGGGTGATGACATTTTTCCGACAGTAGCAGAAGAAGAAGGCTATCTTAAACGACTGCTGGAGTCAGACGGTTTGAGATATTAAGTTGAAACTGATAAGAGGCATTGGTTAAGATCTAAGATAAGAGAGCATTGACCCGTTTTGGCCCTCCCTTCCCTAGAGTAATAACAACAAGAGCAGTCCGGTTATTTTTTATACATACTGTACCTCGTATTATTCTGTCGTCCCTTTCAACATGCTTTTGACTTTTGGAAACAGAAAAGTCACACAGTGCCAGGTCGGGTGAGTACGGTGGGTGATCCATTACCGGAATGTTTTTTTTTGGTTCAATCAATCCGCTCCAAAACATCTGAACAAATTGTTCAGTTATTTTCCTTCTGTGGGACAGTGAGAACTCACTGAACCAGTTTTGTACGATTTTTTTGCGTGTTAAGTTTTTCATGCAAAGTGTTCAACACAATCATTTTATTAATATCAACTGTTTCACTAATTGTTCAAACACTTAGTTGACGGTCACCAAGCATGATTTTCCTGATTTTCTGGACATTGTCATTCATCATTGAACTTTAACAAGAAATTTCAAGTTGATT
Source organism: Polypterus senegalus (assembly GCF_016835505.1). Lineage (NCBI taxonomy): Eukaryota > Metazoa > Chordata > Cladistia > Polypteriformes > Polypteridae > Polypterus > Polypterus senegalus. The sequence continues at coordinate 121,479,252 of NC_053168.1, forward strand.
CGTTGATCAAGTTTGGGTGACAACATTTTTCCGAAGGTAGCAAAAGAAGAAGGCTAACTTAAATGACTGCTGAAGTCAGACTGTTTGAGTTATTAAGTTGAATCTGATAAGAGGCCTTGGTTAAGATCTAAGATAGGAGAGCATTAACCCATATTGGCCCTCCCATCCCCAGAGCAATAACAACAAGAACAGTACCTCATATTATTCTGTCTTTTCTTAAAAGATGGCTGGGTATCTATTTTATGTGTTTGGCAAATATATAAAGATATAGGAGGTAAGGTACTCAGGGGTCAGAAATTATTATTTCCTTATGAAACAAAAATTAATTGTTTCATTCAGATGTTTTGGTGCAAAATAGCTGGAGATAAATAAATTGGAAATGTCATGAAAGTGAAACCCTATTGGCACTTGGACAAGGCCAGCACCCCAGTCGGGATTGTTTTCTTTGATTTTTCCAGTGCCTTTAACACTATGCTGTGCCATCGACGGGATAAAACTCAAAGCTTTGAATCTTGTTGCTCCCAAAATCTCATGCATCGTGGATTACCTGACCAACAGACAGCAGTTTGTGAGACCCAGGGACTGTGTGTCAGAAATAGTGGTGCGTAATAAATTCTCAGATAACTCCTCTTTCATTGGCTGCATTAATAATGGAGACACGTTGGAGTACAGGAAGCTTCTGGAGGATTTTGTCTTGTGGAGAACCACCAGCAGCTCAACGTCAGCGAGGCAAGAGTAGGCTGTGGTCTTTAGGCCAAAGAGCCTCTGAGACCAGTCACCAGACAAGAGAGGAAGTACAAGTGGTGCAGAGCTACAAGTACCTAGGGGGTTCACATAAACACCAAACTGGACTGGTCTGACAACACAGTGGCACTAGACAAGAAGGTCCAGAGCAGACTGGACTTCCTGAACAAATTTGGGTTATGGTGTGTGCAGCAAGTTGCTGGAAATGTTCTACCAGTCCATAGTAGCCAGTGTGCTGTTCTACACTGCAGTCTCCAGGGGAAGCAACTTGAGTTCAAATGACACAAAATGCCTGAACAAACTTACCAGGAAAGCCTGCAAACCCTGGACACACTGGAAGCAGTTGTGGGAAAGGGAATGGTAGCAAAATTGAATGCCATCATGAAAAGTCCCCTCCAGGAGGTGCAGTTTGGAGCACTTTTAGCCACTGGCTCCTTCCATGGTGTTCTAAGAAGCACCTCTGTGGGTCTTTTCTGCCCATTGCTTTCAGGCAATTCAGTGTATCCTGTCGAAATCACAGACTAAATGCTTATACTCTTTAAATTCAGTTGTATTTCTTCATAATACATATTTATGATTTATTAATCAATTGTATTATTTGACATGTGAGTTTATATCATAGTTTTTTTTTTTATTTTTCTGCTGCTTCATGCCTTCAAATTTTCCAATGGGATTAACAACGTTTATCATTCTAAGATAAATGCTGTGCCTACAACTGTACACAGACATCGGTGTGGTAGCAGCAATTTTACGAGCATGCTATCAGACCATGGTGCTGAAGCAGGAGCGAAGTCCTCAGCTGATCCTTTTAGTGTATTGGTCAATCTATATCTCCGGTCTCGCCTAATATCACAAGTTTATGTGAATGGAAAAAACAAGTACAAGAAGCCAAAAGAATGAATGCCATACAGGGTTGCTGGACTCACTTTTCATGATAGAATGAGGAGCTTGGCAATACGAAAAGAACTGAGTAGAGCTGCTACTTGGTTGCATAGAGAGCTGCCGGATGAAATGGTTTCTATTGTTCATTTACCTAGATAGATAGATAGATAGATAGATAGATAGATAGATAGATAGATAGATAGATAGATAGATAGATAGATAGATACTTTATTAATCCCAAGGGGAAATTCACATAATCCATAAACCTAATCCCCCTATCCAGGACGCTACCTCTGGAATGCGTAGTTACGCCAGCACCATCTGGTCATCTCCAGGGACATTGGCCAGGAGCCACCTTTTCTTGACATTTAGCTCAATTAATCTCTTGATAGTGGGGCAGTGGACATAACCTGCTACTGGCATTAGGCCGCCATTTCTTACAGGTGTTAACCCTACTCTGTGCTCACTGCAGAGCTCTCTACCGTCTGCTTATCAAATCCAGCTGCTCTCACATCACAAGTGTTGCCCAGTTCTTATCTCTCTTCCATAGCCAAAGCCAGAAACTTGCCAACTAATCAGCATCTTCTGATGCTTCCAGTCACTACAACACTTCTGCAATTCCCTACTAATCTGTGCTATTCTTTGCTGTCTTTTCCAGCTCTTCTGCAGTGGTGATCTGTGCCACCACCACCTGATCAATGTTTGATGCGGTCTCCTGTGTTTATGGATTGAATGGCGGCTGTCCCAGATGTCCACATGACCACCATCATCTTCAATTTCTTCCTTAAGAAGCCTAAAAACCATAAGGACTGATTTAGAACATCTACAGTATGTTAGATAGCATGCCCAGTGGCAGCTTACCTTTTTCTTTGTTAGAGAGTTTTCTTTGCTAGTGAGTAACATATATAAACCCTTGAGACATATTTTTAGGAAGTCACTGCGCACTGGAGAGATTCTGAAGGACTGGAAAATAGCAACCCATAATATAAAAAGATTGACAGGGCAGATCCAAGCAACTATAGGCCAGTAAACTTAACATGTATCACAGGAAAATTAATGGAAGGAATTATTAAGAATAAGATTGAGCAACACATGGCAAGGACAGGAGTTATTCTGAACAGTCAGCTTTGGGTTCTGAAGAGGGAGGGTGTGTTTTACTAACAGGCTGGAATTCTATGAGGAGGCAATCAAACAATCAAAGTGGAGCAGATGAGATCATTTATCTGGACTTTCAGAAAGCATTTGATAAGGTGCCACATTGGAGGTTGGGCATCAAACTAAAAGAAGTGGGAGTTCAGGGTGATGTTTGTAAAGGGATGCAGAGCTGGCTCAGACACAGGAAGCAGAGGGTGATGGTGCCGATGTTAAGAGTGGTGTTCCACAGGGGTAAGTGATGGAGCAGCTGCTATTTTTAATATACAATAATGATTTAGATAGGCTGCGGTGGGCTGGCACCCTGCCCGGGGTTTGTTTCCTGCCTTGTGCCCTGTGTTGGCTGGGATTGGCTCCAGCAGACCCCCATGACCCTGTAGTTAGGATATACGATGTGGATAATGGATGGATGGATGGATGGATTTAGATAGGAATATAAGTAACAAGCTATTTAAGTTTGCAGATGATAGGTGGATTAGCAGATAATTTGGAATCCGTTATATCATCACAGAAGGACTTGGACAGCAGACAGGCTTGGGCCGATTTGTGGTAGATGAAATTTAATGTCTGTAAATATAAAGTATTACACATAGTAGGTAAAAGTGTTAGGTTTCAATACACAATGGGTGGTCGGAAAATTGAGAGTACACTTTATGAGAAGGAGTTAGGAGTCGTTGTAGACTGTAAGCTATCGACTTCCAGGCAGGGTTCAGAAGCCATTAAGAAAGCAAACAGAATGTCAGGTTATTAGCACGGTGTGTGGAGTACAAGTCCAAGGAGGTTCTTCTCAGGCTTTATAACACACTGGTGAGGCCTCATCTGGAGTACTGGGTGCAGTTTTGGTCTCCAGGCTACAAAAAGGACATAGCAGCACTAGAAAAGGTCCAGAGAAGAGCGACTAGGCTGATTCCAGGGCTATAGGGGTTCAATTATGAGGGAAGATTAAAAGAGCTGAGCCTTTACAGTTTAAGCAAAAGAAGATTAAGAGGAGACATGATGGAAGTGTTTAAAATTATGAAGGGAATTAGTCTAGTGGATCGAGACTGTTATTTTAAAATGAGTCCATCAAGAATACAGGGACACAGTTGGAGATTTTTTAAGGGTAAATTTCGCACAAACATTAGGAATTTTTTCTTTACACAAAGAATGACAGACACTTGGAATAAGCTACCAAGTGGTGTGGTAGACAGTAAGACTTTAGAGACTTTAAAAACTTGACTTGATGTTATTTTGGAAGAAATAAGTGGATAGGACTGGCGAGCTTTGTTGGACTGAATGGCCTATTCCCGTCCGGATTGTTCTAATGTTCAAATGTTACATACTGTAGGCCTGTGAGCTAATGGGACGTCACTGCTTGTGGTTAACAAAAGCAGCTTCATTCTTGCTAGGTGCTCTTATTGGATTTTGAGTTCTGTAAATTAGTCCAATTGCATCAAGAGAACTGGACACTGCTGCCTTTTTATGTTGGCAAAAACATGTTATATTTTATGTATGTGCACCTACACCATAGTATCTCGCCAGTCAGTTAATGGCATCCAGTACCATAGCCACGATGGAGTAAAGTTTGAGTGAAATATTCCTGATCTGTCAGCTACTTGTTATGTTTCAGCCTGCATTTTCCCCCTGGCCAGTGTTCATAATTGAGTTTTGTGCCTGTATTGTTTCATTTTGTATTAATTTGTATAATTTTTTTTTTTATTTATAATGTACCATTTTCTGTTTGTGAGTTGGAAGAGGGGCGTGGCCTGGTAGTGTCCTTTGTGTTTTGTGAGTAGCTCCCCAAGGGGCGGGGCCACCTGCCAATCACCACCCAGAACGACCCTCAATCTTAATTTAAGGGGGGGCCTCCCATAGTTCCTGGCAGTTCATTGAACACGCTTGGAATGGAGTGTTTTCTTGTGTTTCTGTGCTTTCACTATTGCTTTGTGTTTTCTGAATTTTGAATCCTTGCTCCGCTTTTGACCTTGACTCTGGATTTTGTATTGGGACTGTGTTTAGTGATATAATTTTTTTCAACCGATGCTCTGTTTCAACCACTGCCTTTGGATTATGATTTGCTTGGTGTGTGGGTGTGTTTGTGTGTGTCCTGCAGTGGGTTGACACCCTGCCCAGGATTGGTTCCTGCCTTGTGCCCTGTGTTGGCTGGGATTGGCTCCAGCAGACCCCCGTGACCCTGTATTTGGATTCAGCGGGTTAGAAAATGGATGGATGGATGGATGGACTTGTTTTCTGTGTCTGCCTTGCTTCTTCGGGTATCTTCTTCCTGCTCTTTGGAGCTTTGGGACTTGAAAAGCCTTTGTTAACATAAACCATTCATCTTTAATAAATTTTTATCTCTGCCCTTTGGGTATGTAGTTTAGGTATTCGATGGTGTTTACCCCGTCTAGTGGGGAACTTTTGAGAGAGTTTTGGCACCTATGCATTCGGGACTCCCCAAATCCATCAACAACATCAGTTCTCTGACTAATGACAACAGGTAGCCAATATAAACTGACAAAAACCCAAAAAAGTTCTTCAATGTACATACGCATCATTGGCCCTCTAAAAAGGGAACTGAAATGGAGTCTGTACATCAAAATTCATCACTTTTGAGGTGTAATATGTTTGTCACATTAACATATGTTATAATAGCAGTTTAATGATATGCATTATAATAAATGTGAGTCGTCATTTAGCTCGACCTGTGGGGTGCACCCCCCTAGGGTGGCACAAAGTAACAAAGAAGGGGCACAAAATATGTGAAAAAAGAAAACAAGAATTGAAAATGTGAAAAATACATCTATTGAAAACAAAACAAATTAACTTAAACTACATTCTGATACTAGAAAAATAAATATAGAGTAGATAAATGTTGATAAAAGTTAAGTAGGAATAATAAAACGCGTGGCTGTGTATCGGCAGCAAAAAATATAGGAATAAATTTTATTAGGGTTTCAAAAAAAGTTAGGGGGACGCGATTAAAACTGTTATAAAAACTTGGGTCGCAAATACTTAGAGGTTGAGAAACACTGATTTAGCTAGTGTGACTGCATTTTGCTATTTGAGCGCGTGTGTCCTCAAGATATCTCATTATGTATATGCTCTGGTCTGCAGGTACCAGAAGAAATATTGGGGAACATCCCTGTTTAATTACAAATAAGGTTGCTGTGCACACCTCTATAACAAATAGTTGCAAACAAATAAGTGGATCCCTTCTGGCAAATGGCTCTTTAAGATATTCGACCTTCACCTCAGTTGAGTCAAAACTAACTGCCTCTCTCTGGCACCGGTAGGCTTTAAAACCTGAGCGGGCAGATTCAGTTACTCTTGATGGGGGTCTTCTTGCCACTGTGAAGAGAAAAGGAGAAGGTTAATGCAAGTGCCCCCTTACGGTCCAGGGTGGTATTAGCTATTTTAGGTGGGTGATTCACAGACAAATATGCGTAACAAAGCATACGAAAATATCCAAAATACTTCTGGTCCCAGGCATTTCAGATTACAGATATTCAGACCCGTAGTTTTGTTTTCTTTGATTATTTTCCGTATTTTGTTTTGTTGTTTTGAATTTTGTATTTTTTTTTTAGTTCTTTTGTAGTTTTTGGAATTTCTTTATTTAATCCAAATCAAAAAACATCTTGCCCACACTTGAACATTTTTAATTTTTAATATAATAAAATAAAATTCAACATTTCAAGTTTGGGTTTTTGCACAGATTTGGCCTTCCCCATTGGAGTAAAATCATAATAGCATCAGTGCCTGCTAAGGATAAAATTGTCCCAACAAAAGTTTCATTGATTAAAACGGCTTAATATGGAAACTCAGTTTATCACGTTGTTCCCAGGGATGGAAGCCTCCCAGTTACCAGTAAACTAAAAAGTCATGCTAGTATTTTTCTCGAGTCTGGCTTCTTCAGCTTAATAGTAGTTCTTTTATTTTGAAAGCCTAATCTGCACAACGAGAGATATTTTTGTCTCTAACTAAAAGCTTTCTGTCTTTTTTTTATGTTAAGTGAGGAGGAGGAAGAGATTTATGAGGCTCACAATTTATGAAACCATATGGAACTTCGAGACTTTGCAGGCAATGTGGTTTGACAGTTCAAAGTTTCAGTGTTATATCTTTCATTAGAGAAAAAAAAAATCTTTTTTTTTTTTTAAACTTCAAGTGAAAGTCAAAAAGGAAAAAAGTAGTTAACCCTACATGCTAGAAGCAATCCTCTCACATGCTTTTCATATCTTGTTTGACAGCTGGCCTTTGGCCGTAGCCTGTAAAGTGTTCAGCTCAGATGGCGGCTGCAGATCTTTCTTTCTTTCTTTCTTTCTTTCTTTCTTTCTTTCTCGTAAACAATAAATGTTGTGATAAATCTGTTAGTCTGATTTAGTCAATTAGCTGATTATACTGCAATCATTTTAATTTTCCAGTTTTGTTCGTTTTTTCTGACGGACATCTGTCCTGTTTAGCACCACAGACCTGAAACTGAATCCTGCATCCTGTATGTTTAATATTTACAGTATTCCTTCTGGTGAATTGGTCATTTTACAGTAGTGAATTGTGTGTGTGTGTGTGTGTGTGTGTGTCCTATAATAGACCGGTGACTCTTTCAGGATTGGCTTCCTCTTTTTGCCTTATGTTATGTTTCTCGGGTAAGCTGTAGTTCCCTGTAACCTTTGATTAGAATGATTAGAGCGATTCTGAAATTACCTATGGATCTATGAGTGTGATGTGATGACTGGTACCGCCAAACCATGACTGGCTCCTGTTATGTCACCAATGCAGCCAGAATAGGCTGTGGTGCCTGTGGACCCTACAACCGAATTAGCGAATTCAGAAAATGAAAGGATTAAATTGAAAGCATGTTACCCAAACAAAACTAGATGGGTCACACTTTAGCATATGTTCCAACATAACAGTGTCACTACTGTAAGGGATCTCCGGCAGTCTTATTGACCTTGGCATGCAAGGACCAAGGGAGAGGGTGTGCCCAAGGAATTATCTCCCCCAGAGCACTAGATGTCAGCCCCCCTGGGTGCCTCAGATTCCCATAGGGCATCATGGGAGTTCAGTGACTCAGCCCTGTTGGGTGCCGTAGGTGCCACCAGGGGGTGCTGCAGGGACCGAGGAGTCCAACTTTGTGGAACTCCAGTCTTACCCAGAAGTCCTACCGGGTCAAGCCTTCGAGACACTGGAAGTACTTCCAGAGATGCCTGCCACTGCTCCGGGAGCTAGAGTCGTAAGGTGAAGGACAAAGATTGCTGGAGGAGGAGTGGAGGCTGAAGCAGAGAGAGGCAGAGTGAGCTCCAGGGGAAGAGAGGAGTGCTTTATTATTGTGCTGTGGTGCTTTATTGTACTGTGCATTGGTGGGAAACGATTAGGAAGCATTTCCCATAGCTAAATAAAAGCCTTATGTGTTGCTGGACTTGGGCCTTGTGTCTGTCTGTGTCGAGTTTGGGGTGCTGGTGCACCCACTGGTGTCCATACTACATTGGTATTATTGTATGATGAGCATAACATCCACAAAGCTGCTTAACCAAATTCAGGGTTGCTGAGGGCTGGAGTCTTTAGTAAGCAACACTTGATTTCAAGACAGGAACCCTAACAGCATGCCAGTCCATCGTGGATCACCACTAAGGCATACACATAACCAGTTCAGCAAACATGCAAATCTTCGGGAAGTGACAGGAAAGCCAGAGTACCAGGAGGAAAATCTACACAACCACAATGAGATCACGTCATGTCATGCTGGATTCATATTGAGCCACTCAAACTACTGTGCCACTGAGCCATCTTATCATTGTATAATGTCTAGAATGAAACAGAACAATGAGTTGCTGCATTGTGTTTCCTGTTGACTCAAACAAACAATCAATCAAATATTTTTCAACGGTATTCCACCCCTGAATATACAGGTGCTCCTCCATAATAATTGGGGCAAAGACACGTTTTTCTTTGATTTCACCCTCTACTCCACAGTTTAAAATTACAGATCAGACAATTCAGAGGTGATTAAAGTGCACATTGCCCTGTAGGAATGACAACACTTTTGTCCCCTTTCTCTGTGACATCTTGTAAAGCACTTTGAGTTACATTCTGTTGTACAAAAATGTGGTATAGAAATAAATGTTGTCGTCGATGTTGTGTTCTTCCTACATTTGTGGGGATTTGTCTTCGGCTAAGCAGATTTGCCTTCCACAACCCAAAGGCGTGCAGGTTACATTGGCTGACAGCTTCATAGTAAACTTGTATGTGTGTGGGTGTGTGAATGAGGAGGTCCAGGGATAGTGTCCAGAATTGATGCCCACCTTGTGTGACACATGTATCATCTCCCCATTACCTTAAACTGGATAAGTGGGATAGAAAACAAATGAAGAAATGATAACAGTGACAGACATTTTGCTCAACTCACTACAAGCAGATGCCACTCATGCACATCTGAAGTTTGTCTTCCAGGCTGATCTGAGGTAATCACTGCCACTCCTGGACATGAGGGGGTGCTCTCACTGATGGTAACATCTCCATTTTCTCCCACAGCCCTGAGAAACTGCCCATGGAAGGGAAACTGACTCCGCCCCCTCTTGTATAAAAGTGAGATGCTCCAGGCATGGCGCATCTCATTCACGAAAGAGGCAGACCCCTGAATGGAGCTCCTACCTGAACTGATGAAGTCTGAAGAAGCCTTTTGTTTCATTTTTAGTTAACCCGCTTTTTCCGTTTGCTTTACTGGACATGTGATTGAGCACCTCTTTCTGTTTAAGGACTTTATAAATACTAAAACTGGGACCAGTGTATTCCCATGGTCGACACACTAACCAGCCAGCAGCTTTGAATGTTTGTATATTGAATGAGTTAATCAAATTCAGCACTGAAAAGAGGAGATAAAGGATATCATAATCCAGGAAACATTTTTAAAGGTGCTGAGTGATGAGATGCACAATTGGATTATCTAACATATTCTTGGCATTCCAAAATGATGCATGAACTAAAAGAAGTATATCTCATAGCACATTCTGGACTGAGCTGTGCTAGTCCAAGGATTACCTTTCTTACAAAGTGCAGAGGGGGAGCCACATCAATCACCACTAAAGTCCACAGTCCACTTGGATGATGTGACGGCAGCCATTTTGCACCAATATGCTTACCACACATTAGCAGTTAGGCAGTAAAGGGGTGAGGGATACTATAGTTAGCCTATTAGAGACAGGGGGTGATTAGGGGGCCAGAATGACTAGGCTGTGGTGGGTAATTTAACCAGGACATCAGGATACACCCCACTCTTTACAAAGGATGCCCAGGGATGTTTTATGACCACAGAGAGTCAGGATCTTGATTTTATGTCTGATCTGAAGGATGACACCATTTTTACAGCAGGTCACTGTACTGGGGCATTGGGATCCACGTTCAGACCACTGAATAAGCATCCCTTGGTGGCTTCACCAGCACATCTTCCAGCAGCAACCCAAGGTTTTCCCTGTTGGTCTCCCATCCAAGTACTGGCCGGGTCCGATCGTGCTTAGCTTCAGGTAGACTGATGTAGCCTCTGAAACGACAGTAGATCAGAACTTTGCTAGTACTTCAATGTTGAGAGTGATGAGCTCAGTGTTACATCATAATTTGGTCAATTTGGATTATCTCTGCCACTTGGAATGGTGTTTACACTCAATTCAGTTTACCTCAGGTGGGCTGCAAGTAGTGAACACATCTCAAGGAGAAACAAACAGGCTGCACCTGAGCAAATTTGGAGTGCCACAGCAAAGGGTCTGAAGACTTATGTGAATGACAGATTTCAGTTTTGGATTTTTAATAAATTTGCACACCTTCCAGAAAACAAGTTTTCATTTTGTCATAACGGGTTATTGGGTGCAGATGGAAGGGATGGAAGTGGCAAATGGATCCATTTTAAATTAAATCTACAATGCAATAAAGTGTGCAGAAAGTGAAGGGGTCGGAGTACTTTCTGAATCTACTGCATAATAAAAGAAATGATATGAGTCAGGGTGGTCTGTGGGTTTCAGATTACTGGTAGTTTACAGTGTGAGCTTTCTAGAGTTTACAAAGCTTTTACTGCCATTTGCATAAAAAATAGTATTGAGGTGCATGTTTGACATCTCTGTATACCTTAAGGCTGAACCTTTCCACTCTGAGTCCACAACAAACTCAGGCAGCCTCGTTCATATGTGAGGAGCTCTGCTCTTTTACTTTGGCATGAATAATTTGAGGGCAGACAATTTTGTCTTGACAACCATGCTTGAGTCTGGTCTTGGTGTGTCTTTTCACCACTAATCCACCTAAATCCATCTGACACAAATCTTATTAAAGCTCAGCTGGCTTGCGTAGTCTTACTTCTTCAGTTGCCACCCCCTCTTCGCAGAGTTTTTACACATGTTTTCTATGAGACGGCTTTGATCTTGACTAAACCTGCTCTTTTTAAAGGAAAGACAATGAATTGTTTCAGTCCTTAATTATCTTACTTTTTTACTGTCGTTTAACCTCAGTGTTTATAATAATCCTTCAGTATTATCCTATTAAAAGAAGTTGTGAATAATTAAAAGTTTTCTTAAGTAATCAGGCAAAATTTTAAAAGGTGTGGTGTATGCTTGTGGCCAGCTGGCACAACATTGTTTTACAACTCCACGGACTTGGGTTCAAAGAAGTTCAGCTAAGTCAACTGGTTTGAGTGTAGCTTGAGGTAGGTGGACATACTGTAGAGTGCACTTCATAATGTTTGGGACAAGGACTGTGGTCGAATAAACGTCACAAAGCACAAAAATAAAGATTTGGGGACCGTCCCCGTATATTGTCGTCAGACAATAAGAAAATGAAATGATTCAAAGCCTTGAAAAAGTACAATGAACAATTTACTGTTTTTAAAATGGCGGTTATATAGGAAGCAAAACACATGTGACAGGAAATGGTTGGCAATGTGGTGATGTGGCAACAGGATCTGGAAACAAGGTTTTTCTGCTGAGCCGGAAGTGAGGTGTTTTGTGGGGGCCGGAAGTGACGTCATCAGTGGTGGCAGGAAGTGACGTCATCGCGGCCATTTTGGAACCAGGAAGTTGCGGTATTATTTTTCTTCTTGTTTTCTGTTGATGAGAGAAAAGAGTTCAAGTAAGTACCACATGACAACCCCTTATCTCGTGATGTTTTACTCACTTTTAGGTTCTTTGACTGCCTCCTAATCGCCCATGTGTAACAGACACATTTTTCCTTGATTTACCCCTCTGTGTCCAGCAGATGCTTAGTGTGACTACCACAGCATTCACAATTTCAACCAGAAAGCACTGCGTTTCTTGTAGTTAGATCGCTCCTGTGTCGGATCACATTCATACCTCATGGTTCACTTGGTACCACTCTGAGACCTCCCTTTTGAACAGTCTTGGTCCGTACCCGAGTATAAGTGTTCGCATCCACGCGAAAGAACTGTTTGGGCAAATCACACCACAGTTTGGTTAAGTTTGAAAGTACCTTTACTTGGTTACAAGAGCCTAACAACGCCATTATGAGTTAGGGAGAAATTCACTAAACAAAAGAATCTTCAAATGCTTCAGGAACATATTGAGGAATTAGAAGTTCAAATGGAGGTGGTCCGCTTGTTCCACCAGCTTAGGGCGACACATGGAAAGAGTCTGGATTGAGACTTGATGCCACAACAGGTGCTGTTCACTAACAGACCTTAGTGAGTGAAAAAGGAGCATAGAACCTCACAAGTGTGTCCACACTGTATATGTACTCTGTAGGTGGACGTCAAAGATTTAAACTTAGGAGATAAAGTCAGGTCCAAACGTTTACTTTAGTCTTTGACTTGTGAGAAAAATTTCTCCGTTCTAGTCAGTGCTTATTTTGTAAACAATAGATGGCGGTACATGTACATTGCATTTGGGTACTATGAAGATATGCAGTGTAGAGGCCAAGAGTCCTAGAGCTTCATGTTCTGTTTATTTGGTGAAGCATAACTTTTACAATTTGGAATTGACAAATCGTCAAGTGCATATTGTGCTTGACAGTTTAAAATTACAAGCACAGAATGTCCTAAATCAAAGAATATCAACCAGAAGTTAATAACGGGCTCTGAGTTCTACAAAAAAGTTGTAAAGTAGTCCCGCAAAGCAATCAATGCTTAATCTGACTGAAGTTTAAAAGAACACTCCAAACGTTTTGCATGTTTTCATCAAATGTGGTTCTCCTAATTCATCCTTTGCTTTGAGTGTCAATGGTTGATAGTCGATCTCACAGGATCGAAGCGTGTGAGTGAAGGACCAACAAATCGTATGAAGAGAAAAGTGCGGAGACAGTAGTGGTTCAGTAACGAGGCCCTCGTTGGAGAAACAATTGCATTAATTTGCGAAAATCCACATTTGCATTCATTTCATGAAACTGGAATACAATTAAGAGCATGCAATAGAGGCTGTAGTTTGTTGGGCTGTTTTTCGATTAGGTAGTAATGGAATCAGTGAATCACATCTCCTTCAGTTATCTGTGGTTTTCTACAGATATTCCTAATATGGACAAATGTAGTACATAATGGATTGAGTTAACGTAGAATGCACAGCAATGGGTAAAAATATACAAATTTGGACAGCACACAATTGATTATAGTAATGTGTAGTCAATGCCATGACCAGTTGATGTGACTGAGGTGCTAGTACATTCTACCGACATGTACCATCCCAAAGAAAAGCCCTAGTCCTAGTGACTATGAATGATGACATCTCTTGCAGATTTATGTACTTGCCCATTTATAGTAGGCTTCTGGAAGATTCTGGAAGAAGCAAGTGATGAAATGCAGATGTATGTGACAACTCCAAGAATCATGCTACAAACCTCAAAGTAGAGTTCCACCATGAGTCTTTCTTTGTATAAAATAACAGTAAAGGACCTATGGACAGGGTCCTGGCAATGACTGTTCAAACAGCCTCAAAATTAAAAGACTGTAGGACAAATATGTTTGCTCTGTCACCTCGCCAATTGCATTTTCAACTTTTCAAGCACATCACCAGTAGGAGCTAGATGGGACTGTTTCAGTCACTTTCAAAACTTATCTATACGTAATTTTTGAGATCTGCAGGCAGTGATTAGCAGTAACTTGCACCCTAAGAGAAGGCGTAGCAGCAGCAGAAATGTGATAGACTTCAGTTATGATCTTGGTCATCATGATATAAAGAATATTAAAACCTTGAGTCGGTGTGGGGGCATATGTGTATGGGATACTTTAAACTGGCAGTCTGAAGTGTGAAGTGGGATTTTAGTGTTTTACATGTTTTGGTTATAAGTTTTGAGTCCCAGAGAAAATAACCTTGAGCTGGATGTGGGAAGAGATGTTTTGCTTATGACCTCAGTGATAATGATTATGTAACATTTTTTAAGCTTATTTTTGGACATACTCATACTTTCAGTGTGTTTTGAGAAAATGTAAAGTGTCAGTATGCTCTTCTAGCAGTGATGTGAACTTGTTGCTAAATGAGCCAGGGTGTCTTTTTGTTTACATTTGCTCATTGAGTTACAAAGGAGGCGGCACTGCTTTGTTTAAAAAAAAAATTACATTTTTGAAGAATCTAATTTTTCTTTCTGTCTTTTCCGCAGAAAGAACTATTTATCTTTATTTTTCTTGAGAGCACACAATCTGCAACTAAGAAAAGGAGCCATCAGGGAATGTTCACCTGTGCCTTTCTGTTGCTAATGGGACTGCATGAAGACTTAACCCACCCAGGTTGTACTTTTCTCTGGATTACTTTGTGCTTACTACTATTGATTTTGATCTAAATAAATATAGTTCTTGAGTGAAAGCTTAAGGTCAGACTCTATCTTACTGTTACAAGTAGGCCGGGAGGCTAGATTGTTCATTCCTTGTTTAACTTTGGTCTGTTAAAAGCACAATGGGATGCCTTAGTGAAGTGCCTGCCATAGAGGTCCCTGTGGAGTTCCAAAGCACAAAGAGAGTCCCGTAATTTCCAAAAAAACCCACAGGATGGGGGTGGGGGTTTGATGGTAAGTAAGATATAAGGGCAACTGCCCTCCACCCTATAACTTGGAGGGTCTCCAACAGTTCCTGAAGGTTGATTTTGAATGTGTGAGGTGAATTTTTGGTGAGTTCTTGTGTTTTTCCTGTGGTTGTGCTTTTTGATCTCTGTCCTCTGTTTTATGACTTCACCTTGGGGTTTCTGAATTGACACTTTGTTTGCTTTTAATTGCCTTTGTGTTTTTATACAATTCCATCTTGTCATTGTGCTCTATGGAACTTCATAGCGTGACAGAGCATTTTTGTGAAGAATTAAATCTTTTTCATTTTTATGAAGTTTCTGCATTTGCTTGTTTATCTAGCCGGAGTTTGGCAGCATATCCCCCTCTTGTGGACATTATTGAAAGTGCTTTTGCATCTTTTTGGGACTTACAGTAAATGCTGTGGGACTCCAAGTCATAACAAAAGGGTTTATTTTCATAAAAATGCCAAGAATTTAACAAGAATGAAGCTCCGCTGGAGCACAAAAGGCAAAAAGGAGTTACCTAAAACAATAAGGCAATACAATGCAAAGTCCCAATGTGAGAATCCAAAGGGTAGTCAAAAGATGGCATAAACAGGTTAAAAATCCACAGTATCTCACCAAAAACTCTCAAGCTCATTGAGTTGAACCGCATGGAACTGTGGGTTGCCCCCACCATTATATGGCTGAGGCCAGACCCTTGAGGTGATGGGCAGGCGGCCCCGCTTCTTGGGAAACCACAGAGAAAACACATGGGACATAACACAGGCATATTGAACGAAGCAGATAATTCTCAAAAGTAACATCAACATATATAAATGACACGCAAATGAACAAAAGGGACATAAATCAACCACAGCCAGGGGAGGAACCGTCCCTAAAATATATAAGAGCGTTGTGCTGCATGGACAGTGAGACAGGCAAGAGGTTACTGGTAACAGTTGCTGGTTTTGGCCTTTCTGCCTATCCTCCTTTAAGAAAAGGACCAAAGAAGTTAGTTGGTGTTATTGGTGTTAGGTGCTTGTCCCAATAATAAGATGCTTTTTTCTACAACTGGGTCTAATGATATGGCCAGTGGATTTTCACTTTATATTATTAGATAAGATGCAGCTTTTAGTTGAACATATGGAATTACTAAGGAAGCATATCACAAGAATAGGATAAGTAAGCATTTTCCAGGAAAAAAACAAATGAATGGTTTGATGGTAAGTATGTAAATAGACTGATGGACATTGGGATATACATACTGTGACCTTTAGGGGGCATTACGATGCCCCAAATCTCAGACACAACTACACAGACACAAGTCCCAGATGCAAGTGCAAGGTTTATTATGATAAATTACCTTACAAAAGGCTCCTTATAATAAACACAACCATAAATACAGTTCTTCTGTCTTTCTCTCTCTCTCTCTAGCTTGGTTCTCCTTCACTGCTTCCAGGCGAGCTTTGTCCATTCTCCATACTCATCTCTAGCTCCCCAGGGTGAGGTAGAGTAGTTTCCTTTAGCTTGGACATGGAAGTACTTCCAGTGACAGGGCATAGCCTGTGGGAAGCATGTCCGGGTCATGGTTCCTTGCAGCACCCCCTGGTGGCACCCATGGAACGTGACAAGGCTGCCCCATGGGGCTACAGTTCCTTGTTCCGTGCCTTGTGGATATCTGCAGAGATACTGCCACCTAGTGTGCTGAAGGGAGCACATAGTCCTGACAGGTTGTCTCCCCCAGGTGCATGAATCACTCTGACACTCCCAGCCGGGTAAGGGTCTTCAGTCTTTTTCTGCCAAGAATCCAACGTGCCCAGTTGTATTTTGGCATTTCGTATCAGTCTTCTGGGTTGGGCAGTGAACATCTTGCCTTTCTTTAATCCCTCTCATTGCTATGGCCTCCTGGCTAGGTAAGAGACCAAAACTCATCCTGATAGGGATGCCAGCGCATGCATCCCATCCATTACAGCACATACCAAAAAGCAGCCTCAGGCATCTACTTCTATAGTGGAATGGTCAACAGATTGTTCACTACTTTTGTGTGTTTTCTTTGTTTCCGGTAGTTTGTGGTGGCGCTATGCAGGCTGGCATAAGTACGCCACTTGAGATGCTGGGAAGTTGACAAGACCTCCACAGAAGTATCCTGTTAATGGTGACACATTCATGCACTGTAGAAGGCCCAAGGGTTGTCTGGGCAATCTTTTAGCCTTGGGACCCCACAGGTTTATTTTTACTCTCAACATCCTGCCAAATGGCTTCTTTAGTTTTCTGTGCTCCCTGGGCATCCAACATACAGTTTTTTAACTTTTTCTTGTCTGTTTAGCTACTACTGTTATAAAGCTACTAGCACTGGAATCTGCTATAGAAATAAATGTTGTTGTTTGAGCTTTAAGCTTAAGATAAAATACTGTAGAGTGTACAGGGTAGAAGATATAAGACCTTTTCAATTAGTATATCATTGTATTAAATGACCATTATATATGAACTAGCTGTGTAAACCTGTGCTGTAAAAAGCCAGGGCTCCTAGAACCCATGGATTCTGGCACTTTAAACAATCAATCACATCGGTTGTGCATTAGCAGCTAAGCAAAGTTCTCATTCCTCAGTGGGTTCGTTTCGCCAACATGCTTGCCTCACTTGTATATTAGCAGTTAAGAGAGTTTCTCTTTCCTCGGCGGTTTCGTTGTGCCGATGTGATCACCTCTGTTGTCTATCAGCAGCTAAGCGAATTTCTCTCTCCTCAGAAGTTTCATTTTGCCGAGGTGCTCGCCTCACTTGTATATTAGCAGCTAAGCGAGATTCTCTTTCCTCTGTATTTTCGTTTCACCGATATACTCACGTCTGTTGTCTATCAGCAACTAAGCGAGATTCTCTTTCCTCTGCAGTTTCGTTTCGCCGACATGCTCGCCTCCATTGTCTATCAGCGGCTAAGTGAGTTTCTCTTTCCTCTGAGGTTTCATTTTGCCAATGTGCTCGCCTCGCTTGTGTATTAGCGGCTAAGCAAAGTTCTCTTTCCTCAGTGGGTTCGTTTCGCCAACATGCTTGTCAAACTTGTATATTAGCAGTTAAGAGAGTTTCTCTTTCCTCAGCGGTTTCGTTGTGCCGATGTGATCACCTCTGTTGTCTATCAGCAGCTAAGCGAATTTCTCTCTCCTCAGAAGTTTCATTTTGCCGAGGTGCTCGCCCACTTGTATATTAGCAGCTAAGCAAGATTCTCTTTCCTCTGTATTTTCGTTTCACCGATATACTCACCTCTGTTGTCTATCAGCAACTAAGCGAGATTCTCTTTCCTCTGCAGTTTCATTTCGCCGACATGCTCGCCTCCATTGTCTATCAGCGGCTAAGTGAGTTTCTCTTTCCTCTGAGGTTTCATTCTGCCAATGTGCTCGCCTTGCTTGTGTATTAGCAGCTAAGCGAGTTTCTCTTCTCTTGATGGTTCACTTTGGCGACAGAGTCACTTTCTTTGATCTTCATGCTGTAGCCTCACACTTCTGGGCTGGACAGACACACACGCACACTTCCACGCGTAGACATTTATATATAAGAGAAATGACCATTGATAAGTTATCATTTGATCAAGTTTTAGCATGGTGCAACTAATGCTTTGTTTCTGCAATGCTTATATGACCAGCCACTAAGGCACTATATAAAAGAAAGACTGTAAAGAGAAATTAGGCTAGGGAGTGGTGAAAATGTACCTTGCCTAAGGTGGAATTATTTAAAATGCCATCCTTGGTCAAAAACACTGGCTGTTGCTCTAATTGCACTCTGGTGGGCATCCAAATCGCACAAGGGTTACAGAGAGCTACCTGACTACACCAGCTCAGTACCTGAGAGCAGAATGGCAAGTACAGAGCATGATTTTAGGCCTCAATTATCCCGGTCATAGTCAATGGTGCATACCACACAACACCATGGTATTGCAATGCTGTACTATATCTGTATTATATAACACTAGATACAGTACCAGTCAAAGACAGATGATAGAATCATTTAACACCTGTCGGTGTGAATCCTGTGTGCTTTCATTCTTGAAATGCGAGTTGGAGTTATGCTTAGGGTTTGGGTTGGACATCATTTAGAAAGACACACACCCGTGTATATAAGGTTCACAATTCACACTGCATGCAGGCACAAAAACCAAGCCATGAAGTCCCAAGAGCTCTCTTACCTCAAATTGTGGTGCAGCATAGATCAGTGACGGAGATAAAATAATTTCTAAAGCTTTAAGTGCTCCCTGGAGAATGGTGGCCTCAATAACTCTGAAATGGGAGAAGTTTGTAACCACCAGGACTGCTCCAAGAATTGAAAAAGGGCTTCAATCAGAGAGGTGACCAAGAACCCAATGTCCACTCTAACAGAGCTTCAGAAGTTATCTGTTGAGATGGGAGAACCTGTTGGAAGTTGACTATCTTAGCAGCACTCCATCAATCAGACATTTATGGTAGAGTGGCTTACTCCTGCTTGGAATTTGAAAAATGACATTTACAGGACCCTAAGAACATGAAAAAGAATTCTCTGGTCTGACAAGACAGAAAATGAACTCTTTGTGTAGAACTCTAAGCAGTATGCCTGGTGAAGACCGACTATTGGTCATCACCTTCTTAATACCATTGCTATGATGAAGGTGCGTGGTGGTAACTTCTTGCTATGATGGGTGCATGGGCAGGGAGACTGAGGGGGAATTGAGGGAAGGATAAATGCAGCCAAATTAGAACATTAGAACACTCTAGATGAGAACAGGCCATTCAGCCCAACAAAGCTCGCCAGTCCTATCCACTTATTTCTTCCAAAAAACCATCAAGTCGAGTTTTGAAAGTCCCTAACATCTTACTGTCTACCTCACTACTTGGTAGCTTATTCCAAGTGTCTATCGTTCTTTGTGTAAAGAAAAACTTCCTAATGTTTGTGCGAAATTTACCCATAACAAGTTTCCAACTGTGTCCACGTGTTCTTGATTAACTAATTTTAAAATCACTGTCTCGATCCACTGGATTAATTCTCTTCATAAGGTTAAACACTTCAATCATGTCACCTCTTAATCTTCTTTTCCTTAAACTGTAAAGGCTCAGCTTTTTTAATCTTTTCTCATAATTCATCCCCTGTAGCCCTGGAATGAGCCTAGTCGTTCTTCTCTGGACTTTTTCTAGTGCTGTTATGTCCTTTTTGTAGCCTAGAGACCCAAACTGCACACAGTACTCCAGATGAGGCCTCACCAGTGCATTATAAAGGTTCAGTGTAACCTCCTGTGACTTGTACTCCACACACTGTGCTATATAACCTGACATTCTGTTAGCCTTCTTAATGGCTTCTGAACACTGTCGGGAAGTTGATAGCTTAGAGTCCACTACGGCTCCTAAATCCTTCTCATAAGGCGTGCTCTCGATTTTCCAACTGCCCATTGTGTACTGATCTTCAGACTGGGGTAATAGCTCATCTTCAGTACATCAATGACCTGAAGCATAAAACCAAGATAACATTGGAGCGGCTTCAAGACAAGTATCTGACTGTCCTTGAGTGGCCCAGCCAAGACCAGGACTCGGTGGAGTGACCTGAAGATGGCAGTTTACAGACGCTTTCCATCCAATGTAACGGAGCTCACTTAAGAGGATCTGCCAGGAACAATGGGATAAACTGCCAAAATGCAGGTGTGTCAAGCTTGTAGAAACTTACCCACAAAGACTATGAGCTGTAATCACTTCTAAAGGGGCTTCTACAAAGTACTGAATTACGGATCTAAATACTTATATAAATAAGAGATTTCAGTTTTTGATTTTTTTTTTTAATTTGTGAACCTTTCTGGAATCACTTTGTCATTGTGGGTTGTGAAATGTAGATTAATGAGCAATAAAGTATCTATCTATCTATCTATCTATCTATCTATCTATCTATCTATCTATCTATCTATCTATCTATCTATCTAATCCTGCCTACTACGCTAAAATTAAAATCTATCTATCTATCTATCTATCTATCTATCTATCTATCTATCTAAAAAATATATTTATTTAAAAATGCAATGAGAAGTCAAGCAGAATGACACCTTTTATTGTCTAACTAAAAAGATTACAATATGCAAGCTTTCGAGAAAACTCAGGCCCCTTCTTCAGGCAAGATTTCAAATTAAATCTAGAACCCAATAAAAGATATGGAAAGTGAAAGGATCTGAATGCTTTCTGAATCTAATGTATGTGGTTCCTGCATTTATAAATGTTTGCATGGTTTTGTAGATTTCAGATACGTTTGTATTTCTAAATCTATTTCAGCACATCTTCATTGAAGCGCGCTGGACATTTGGAGCTGAACCGTACCGAATGCTGCTAGCTACAGCGATGCCAGATTCCAATCAAGCATTACAAGAATATTTATTCTTACCACACTGTAGTAGACAAACTGCTTCATTTTGTGATTGTGCTAATCTGTTCAAACTGTTCATTCTATTTTTGAACGTTTCTCTTCAAGAGCTATGTTATGCAGAATGTTATTTAAAATATGTAACAGATTGCCAACTTTAATTTATGTAGAAGGCTGAACTTGTGTTAATAATTTGTGCTGAAGTCGGCGCTGCCCTCCGGTCCTGGGGCAGACCGTCTTTTGGTACTGGGGTGATTAACAAGTTCCAAATGCTGTGTGTGCACCTAGACGACTAAACCCCCCCCCTAACCCACGGCCCCCATCCCGCTCCACTTAGGCCTTCCTGGAGTCCTTCCTAAGCTGAAACATGCAGCTGCTACAGCTATCATTTGTTTAATCAACATGAAAAAGATTTTTTCCAGCTTTGCTAAAGATGTTGCGTGACTACTTCATATATTTGGCTGCCCCCACCCAACCAGTACCCTAGCAATTTGTAAAATTTAAAGAAACAGAACTGCTGAGTGAGTGCATTTATTTGGCTTTTGATGTGGCACTTTATAAGAAATGCAGATATGATTACTTCGCTGTCCGCTTGCTGCGGCTCCGCTGGGATTCATTACCAACCCTTGTGCACCAAACAAGCAGTCAAACACAGCACCTGCTCTCCTGGAATCCTTTTAAAAATGAAATGTGCAATCACCCACCCGGTTTGAACCCATTACAGTTCCACAAGGATCACTGGGTGGAAGGCTGAAACCAG
Source organism: Polypterus senegalus (assembly GCF_016835505.1). Classification (NCBI taxonomy): domain Eukaryota; kingdom Metazoa; phylum Chordata; class Cladistia; order Polypteriformes; family Polypteridae; genus Polypterus; species Polypterus senegalus. Next base: position 121,501,080 of record NC_053168.1, read on the forward strand.
TTCTGAATGGGACACCAGCCAGTTCATTTAACATGCCCGCCATAGAGCATATCTGCAGATGTAGTGGAATCCTGGAATCCAATCACAGATGGCAGATCCCTGGACGTGTGAAAGAGCACCACTAACAAATGGGCCACTATGCCACTCTACCCGTCATGCTCAGAGCAATAAGTGCAAGTATTATTCTCATGATGAGCGGAATAAAAATTAAAGATAAAAAAAAAAAATCACATGATATTGGTATACCAGAAACAAGTTAGAAAATGCACATCTGACATAACAATTATAGTTAGGAGCTTCAAATGGCCTTCACATAAATCACCAGAGCAGGCCAGAATCTCCAATGGTCAGTCTAAAATAGCCATCACTCCAAACCAGTTACCCCTCAACTGTAGCTGCAGGCTTTAGCATGAGGAAATATGTTAAAGTCTGAACATATGAAAAAAGAGGGAGAAACCATGAAAACTCTGCTTTGTAGAGACAATCCAAAACAAGTAATCTTTATAAAAACAAACAAGAAGAGTACAAAAGCAAAAAGTGTTCATAAAGAGCAAAAAAGGATGTGCCTAAAGAAGGCAGGGCAGTACGGTGGCGTAGTGGTAGCGCTGCAGCTTCAAAGTAAGGAAATCTGGGTTTGCTTCACAGGTCCTCCCAGCGTGGAGTTTGCATGCTCTTCCCGTGTCTGTGTGGGTTTCCTCCAGGTGCTCCGGTTTCCTCCCACAGTCCAAAGACAGGCAGGTTAGATGCATTGGCGATTCTAAATTGTCCCTAATGTGTGCTTGGCGTGTGGGTGTGTGTGCCCTGTGGTGGGCTGGCACCCTGCCCGGAATTTGTTCTTGCTTTGCATTCTGTGCTGGCTGGGATTGGCTCTAGTGGACCCCCGTGACCCTGCATTAGGATATACCGAGTTGGAAAATGACTGACTAAAAACGGCAATCCAGGACAACCAGTCCAAGAATACAATCCAGTAAGCAGTCCAAAGAATGAAGCAAAAGAAATTCAATTAGCAGTTCTTCTCGGTACTACTGCCCACCTGCCAAGTTGTTTTACCTGCCTAAGGTAAAGTCATCTGTGATGGAGGATCGCAGAAATTGTCAGGTAGAGGGGTCCTTTCATCAGATTGGCTGGCCCAGCACTGACTCAGCCTTAACAGGCCAATAGGGGGAAGCAGCTTGTTACCCGAGGTCTTCAGGACTCTGAACAAATCCAAATAATATTACGTGATATCATCTACTGTTGAATTCTGCTCTGTCTTTGTAATATTTCTATTGTACTATTATATAGTACCAGTAACGGCGTACTGCAAGATAACGTGCTGTGAATACACTTGACTTATAGTTTTCATCCTCTTTCTCTGTACATTTAGCATTTGTTTGCTCAGAGTTGACGCGCTTGCTGATCCCTGAGCAGCTCTTATTGTCTCCACCCTAGCAGCCCGCTTCTTCTGTTCTTTCGTCGGCATCTTTTTGTGTTAAAACTGACTAAGTCAGTTTTTGTGTTGCAATTACTTAGTACATTTTCCTTAATTTTTCACTTAAGCCTTCAATCTGCCTCAAGAATGATTTAAGATATGAAGAGGTAGGGGAAGTGACAGCGAAGGTGGTAGGGATGAGAACGGCGCCCGTACACATGCACCGCATGGCCTCCCTGCTGGCCGCTGCCGAGAGTTGATTCTACAATAAAATTAAAAGAGGAATAACCTTGGCGGTCAATCATCATCCCGAAAGTGGATAGTAGACATAATGTAGTATATGTGTACCAAATTTCAGGTCAATAGGTCAAACAGTTTGCGAGCTGCAAGTGATTTAAAATCCTGGACAGAAAAACTAACAGCCACGGTAACGTATTATATAAGAAGACTGAGAATGACTTGTGTTCTGTTCTGTGTATTGTAATGTATTGTATTGACCCCCTTTTTTGACACCCACTGCACACCCAACCTACCTGGAAAGGGGTCTCTCTTTGAATTGCCTTTCCCAAGATTTCTTCCATTTTTTTCCCTACAAGGGTTTTTTGGTAGTTTTTCCTTGTCTTCTCAGAGAGTCAGGGCTGGGGGGCTGTCAAAAGGCAGGGCCTGTTAAAGCCCATTGTGGCACTCCTTGTGTGACTTTGGGCTACACAAAAATAAAATAATAAAAATCGCTTACAACTTATTCAAATTTCTTCTGCTAGGATAATAACATGTTCTCAATCTACTGAACATATTACACCTATTCTCCCTTGACTTCACTGGCTTCCTGTTAACTGCCGAATACAATATTAAATACCGCTCTTAACATTTAAAGCTCTCCACAACCTTACTGATCTCCTCCTGACTTGCACATACTCTCGCTCACTCAGATCCTCATCTGCAGCTCAACTTTCTGTACCACACATCAACCTCTGTTCTATGGGAGCTCGAGGAATCTCTCATAGTGCTCCTCAACTCTGGAATTCTCTTCCCTCTCTAATATCCATCAACTGGATTCAATAACACATTTTAAAACTTCCCCACTATGAATTTACAGTTGTGCTTGAAAGTTTGTGAACCCTTTAGAATTTTCAATATTTCTGTATAAATATGACTTAAAACATCATCAGATTTTCACTCAAGTCCTAAAAGTAGATAAAGAGAAACCAGTTAAACAAATGAGACAAAAATATTATACTTAGTAATTTATTTATTGAGAAAAATTATTGAATATTATATATTTGTGAGTGGCAAAAGTATGTGAACCTCTAGGATTAGCAGTTAGTTTGAATGTAAAATTCGAGCCAGGTGTTTTCAATCAATGGGATGACAATCAGGTGTGAGTGGGCACCCTGTGTTATTTAAAGAACAGGATCTATCAAAGTCTGCTCTTCACAGCACACGTTTGTGGAAGTGTATCACGGCATGAACAAAGGAGATTTCTGAGGACCTCACAAAAAGAGTTGTTGATGCTCATCAGGCTGGAAAAGGTTACAAAACCATCTCTTAAGAGTATGGACTCCACCAAACCACAGTCAGACAGATTGTGTACAAATGGAGGAAATTCAAGACCATTGTTACCCTCCGCTGGAGTGGTCGACCGACAAAGATCACTCCAAGAGCAAGGCATGTAATAGTCGATGAGGTCACAAAGGACCCCAGGGTAACTTCTAAGCAACTGAAGGCCTCTCTCACATTGGCTAATGTTCATGTTCACGAGTCCACCATCAGGACAACACTGAACAACAATGGTGTGCATGGCAGGGTTGCAAGGAGAAACCCACTGCTCTCCAAAAAAAACATTGCTGCTCGATTGCAGTTTGCTAAAGATCACATGGACAAACCAGAAGGCTATTGGAAGAATGTTTTGTGGACGGGTGAGACCAAAATAGAACTTTTTGGTTTAAATGAAAAGCGTTAAGTTTGGAGAAAGAAAAACACTGCATTCCAGCATAAGAACCTTATCCCATCTGTGAAACATGGTGGTGGTAGTATCATGGTTTGGGCCTGTTTTGCTGCATCTGGGCCTGGACGGCTTGCCTTCATTGATGGAACAATGAATTCTGAATTATATCAGAGAATTCTAAAGGACAATGTCAGGATATCTGTACATGAACTGAATCTCAAGAGAAGGTGGGTCATGCAGCAAGACAACGACCCTAAGCACACAACTCATTCTACCAAAGAATGATTAAAGAAGAATAAAGTTAATGTTTTGGATTGGCCAAGTCAAAGTCCTGACCTTAATCCAATCAAAATGTTGTGGAAGGACCTGAAGCGAGCAGTTAATGTGAGGAAACCCACCAACATCTCAGAGTTGAAGCTGTTCTGTACGGAGGAATGTGCTAAAATTCCTCCAAGCTGGTGTGCAGGAATGATCAAAAGTTACCGGAAACGTTTAGTTGCAGTTATTGGGGGGTCACACCAGATACTGAAAGCAAAGGTTCACATATTTTTGCCACTCACAAATATGTAGTATTTGATAATTTTCCTTAATAATAAATGACCAAGTATAATATTTCTGTCTCATTTGTTTAACTAGTTTCTCTTTATCTACTTTTAGGACTTGAATGAAAATCTGATGATGTTTTAGGTCATATTTATGTAGAAATATTGAAAATTCTAAAGGGTTCACAAACTTTGAAGCACAACTGTAACACTGTTACTGCTTGTTATCTTTGTATATTTGCTACTACCTCTGTACCTTATTGCTTTTTGATTTATCATTCTCTTTGTTTTTATTTTATTAATGTTTAATTTCATTGTAAGGAGACCTTGAGTGTTAAGAAAGGCGTCTATTAAATAAAATGTATTATTATTATAATTATTATTGTAATTACCAGGAATATCCAAACAAGAAATGAATACATCCTTCACAATCCTATCCCAACTCAGTGATCCTCAGCTGGGTTCTCTATATGGCCGACATATAAAGACAGAAGGAGGACCCAGCAGCTGTGATGTCAGGGTGGACCCACCTCTTGGATTTCCACCCACATAGTTCACGAAATGGCTGCACACCTAAAAACATAATACATAATTAAAATGTAATAAACAAAAATAATAGAAATAATACAAAAAACATGAGAAATAATCATTCAGAAAGGCAATAAAATAGAAAATGAACATAAGCTATGGAATAGGACTTGGCTGTAATATAATAATAACATTCAGGGACATTTGAAGTCTTACTTAGCTAAGCTCAGTGGCACAAGGTAACTGAACGTTAATGATTAACGTGCAGTTTGTAATGAGTGTGGCGACAGAAAAGACAGAGAGACACACACGTAGACCACTGCAGGTACTTGGCTCTACGTGTTTGAGAGGTGCCTCTGTCCGCTACGCTATCTTTCTGTCATTTTGACCTCTGCATCACTATATGACATGGCAACAGCAAATACAGTTTAGAGAAGCATTGTGGTCTAGGGGCATACTTTGAGTTAAAACATTAGCAGAGAGTTTTTCTTTACACAGAGAACCACAGACACAGAAATAAGTGACCAAGTAGTGCGGTCGACAATAGGACTTTAGGGACTTTCAAAACTCGAAAACTCGACTTGATGTTATTTTAGAAGAATTAAGTGGACAGGACTGGTGAGCTTTGTTGGATTGAATGGCCTGTTCTCGTCCAGATTGTTCTAATGTTCAAAAGCTTGAAGGACTAGGTGTTTTAATGGCATTTTGCTTGTGTAAAACCATTGAGAAAGTACTTTTGAACTTGTGGAAGCTGTATTACGATGGATCGTGCTTATACAGTACTTTGTATTCTTGTTCAAGTCGTGTTCTATTAGTAAACGCTTCGGCGCATAGATCGAGGAAAACATTTACGGCAGGGGCGTAGTACAGGACATCACCAATGGTAGTGTTTGTAAATGTTATAAAGGCAATCTAAAATTGATTCATTCAAAGGATAAAATCAGTTAAAAAAGTTACAATACCAAAAATCTGCACTGAGTTATTATTAAGTGAGTTTGAGCAACTGTGTACCAACCAAACAACTAAACATTAGTCATTACTTTTACTGTCTGAAAAATACCATCTTCTTTTGGTCTGTTTTTTTCACATCTACATGAGCTTTAGAAAAAATGGAGGTTCACTGTGTTCCATCATGGCTTAGCTCCATTACACGTCACCAAAATACAAAGCCCAACGTAGAATGTGCTGTGCAACTGGATCATGCTCACTAATGAGTTAAATGAAGAGAATTAGTCCAGTGGATTGAGACTGTAATTTTAAAATGAGTTCATCAAGAACATGGGGACACAGCTGGAAACTTGTTAAGGGTAAATTTCATACAAACATTAGGAAGTTTTTCTTTACACAAAGAACAATAGACACTTGGAATAAGCGACCAAGTAGTGTGGTGGACAGAAAGACTTTAGGGACTTTCAAAACTCGACTTGATGTTATTTTAGAAGAATTAAAGTGGATCGGACTGGTAAGCTTTGTTGGGCTGAATGGGCTGTTCTCGTCTACAGTGGTCCAATGTTCAAAATACTGCTTATTGGAATTCCTTGTACACCAGAAATTTAAATAATTAAACAAACTTGGATGTCATGTCTTCCCTTAAGGCGCTTTTCCACTGCATAGTACGGCACAGCACGGTTCAGTACAGCTCACCTTGGTTCGGCTCAGTTCGGCTTGGTTTGCGTTTCGACTGCAGTTTAGTACCGCTTTAGAGTGGGCGGATTATTCACGTGTCGTTATAGTTGCGCCGCTTCTACTGCCGTGACACCGTGGAACTTTTACAACAACACGCAGACAACGACAACACTTTAGCTCGACGACGCGCAAGGGTAAGCATCTAAAAAGCACGTCACTAGCTAACTTTTATCACTGTTGCAAAGCATAAAATGAACTTAACTGCCAGTGTAACATTAAAATGCTGATTCTGTATATTACAGATCTTCCACATTTTGCAAAAAAGTCACCACAACAGACCATCTGTTTGGACATTTAACCGTGCTTCAGAGTGGTGGGATGTGATTGTTCCCGGTTTTACAAACACTCAGTGGCTGGAGAACTTTCGAATGTCTGAAGAAACATTCATCCACTTATGCAACAAACTGCGTCCAGCGATGGAGAGACGGGACACAAACTTCCGCGTGTGTGTACCTTTAAAGAAAAGAATAGCCAGTGACGCAGTAATGACGATTTTCTCCGGCCAATCAGTGACCAGCAGTTTACACGTCACATTTTGGTAACGGTTCGGCGCGCTTGGAACCTCGGCTGAGGTGGTACTAAAAAAAGGACCAGGTACCAGGTACTGTTCCCAGTGGAAAACCCCCCAAAAGTGAGCTGAACTGAACCGTGTCGTGCCGTACTATGCAGTGGAAAAGCGCCATTAGACTCTACTCTCTATAGTACTACATACCACACAAAAAATCTAACCAAATTTATCATCAGAAAGTATTTAATGATACAGAAAATACGACTCAAGACATCTTTTCACAGCTCTGCAGCTTATTAGAAGAGACTCTATATAAAGAGCACAGCAGTCCAACTAGTGTGAAATCATCTCGCTTGGAGTTAAAGTTAATAAGACGGGCACCGCAGGACCTTTTATGAACACATTTTACTCCAGTGGAGCTGATCTGACAACGATGAGTTTGCTGCAAGCAAATTGTTCTCATTCTGAAAGTCGCTATATGATTCAATGGTAGATGATAAAGCTGCTCTTTACAAAAAAGAAACTTTGGGTGCATGAACACAAAGTTTGGCTACAGTGAATAAAGGTTGTTTCTTTTTCTTTCATTCACGGGTCAGTCAAGTGCTTCGGTTCACACCTCAGAGTTGGCGACTGCAGCTCCTGTGTACGGCCACTGTTTAAAATGGAGCCTAGGAGACAAAGGTGGAACAAAGGTTAATGGAAAAGAAAGAGACAAGGAGAAAGGGAGGCAGGAGCTGTTAAAAGGGGAAGCAGGTGGTTGGGGAAAGGCCCCAGAAAAAGGAGTGTGTGGCTGACTAAAGAGGGGACTCCTATTGAGGAATATGTAGGAGTAGTAGAGGCCCATTGTTCAGTGTCTCCCACAGACGCCAAAGGACTGGCGGCAGGAGATGTGTGTGTGGCTCAGTGTGGTGGTCCATGGATACCAAAAGACTGGGGATGGGGAGCCAAGCTAGGTTTAATGGATAACAACTCCTGTCAACGGGCGTCTCCTCTTGCTGCAAGGCCCATACAGGATAAGCAGAGAAGACGGCAAGTTTTAGAGTTCTGCATTGCTGTCACACAAGGACGGTTCAAGGATTTACAAATTTGGGACACATGTTTCCAAAAACAATTTTGATTGCTCCACAAATCATAAATACTATCAATGACCAGCAGATCAGAGATCTGCTAGTAATCTGGGGAAAAAAAATCACATGGAAGGGATTTAAGGATGTTGTTGGGAATGTCCTTGGCAACTGCAGAGCACCAAACTGCGTCCAACTGGCTGATAGCAGGATTCAAGCATATAAGACCATGAAGTGCAACATGTCGCTAAAGATTCATTTTCTGCTTCCACACTTGGACTTCTTCCCTGCTAACGTTGGTGCAGTCAACAATGAACATTAAAACGATGGATACCTGGTATCAAAGCCAATGAAATCCATTAATGCCTGCCGACCACTGATGGACACTGAAAGAAGAAACATCAGTTGCTGAGTACAAATGACAATCGGCAGCAAAACATTTTTAGCTTATTTGAAATAATGCAATTTGTCAGCAATTAAACACTGTAAAGTTAATAAAAGTTAGTGAGGTGTTCCAAATTCCTATGTAACACCGTCAGAATGAAATTATATTAGTCTTTAGGCTGTCTATCATAATCACCAAAACTTTTTGAGGATGCAAAACCTTTGAACAAAATAGTTATAGATAGAAAGATAGGAAAGGTACTATACAGTAAGGACAGATAGATAGATAGATAGATAGATAGATAGATAGATAGATAGATAGATAGATAGATAGATAGATAGATAGATAGATAGATAGATAGATATGAAAGCAACTACAAGATAGATAGATAGATAGATAGATAGATAGATAGATAGATAGATAGATAGATAGATAGATAGATAGATAGATAGATAGATTTTGATTTGTCCCCATGGAAATCTGTTTTTTAACAAAGGCTCTTTAAATAAATAAATACATCAACAGATAAATAAGCATATATATTTACACATTATAGTCTGACCACACAACAGAATAACTAAAAAGGAAGAAACTTATAAAGGAAGAAAACTTCTGACTTGGCAGTCCCAGCCCCAGTGAGGCGTTATGCAGGCATATTGCTGATGCTATAAAGGAGCCCCATGGTGTTTATTGACACACTTCTGCTGAATAATTTGTTGGCTGGAGGTCCTCAGTGTTGATGTGCCAGAGAGAGGATGATGAGAGCAGCATTGTTCATAATGGCACTCAGTTTAGTTTTATTTCTCTCCTTTGCTTCATCCTCCAAGGCATCCAGAGTGTGTCCTATAACTGAGGTTGCCCTTTTTAATTAGCTTATTTATTCAGTGGGCATCTCTTGAAGTGATGTTACCAGCCCAGCATGTCACAGTGTAGAAAATCCCACTGGCCATCATAGAGATATAGAAGATATGTCACTGTCCTCATTAAAGGAATGTAGTTTCCTAAGTAAAAAGAGCCTGCTCTGCCTTTTCTTATGTAGTTCCTCTGTGTTCTGAGAACAGTCCTACCTATCATTAATGTGGACCCCTAAGTACCACCTGTACATCCACTCCCTGAATAGTGACCAGACACAAAGACTCTTTGGTGCAGCGAAAGTCAATTACCAGTTTCTTGGTCTTGCTGATGTTAAGATAAAGAGAAATTTGCTTTGTCACCATCAAAGAAAGGCACTGCATTTGTCTTATAAGTCCTGTTTAGTGCCTGACAAGTGGGTGTTCCTAAGGTCTCAATTACCTACCCAAAAATCAGATCAATTTTTACAAGCCAGCATTGAGTATATGAGCCTCAGCAAGCAACAGCAATAGGAAAAACAAATGTGACTTGCAGTTGTGCCTGAGGGGAAAATATACGTACCTCAGTGTAAGTGCATATCATCAGTGAAGATGCGAAAGTGGCATAGGTAACTAACACATTTTTACCCGTATTAATGTCTCCAGGGCCACTAGGGCACACTGCGGGCTTAGATTTGCAGAAGTATTGGGAAGGCCAGCCAGTCTGGTTCACCCCATTCACATCCTTTGATATGAAAAGTCTGCAGGGGAAGCCTAGTGCTGCTAGGGGTGCTTCTCAGGGGTACTTGCATATTTTTGAGTGCTGGCCTGGTAACCCAGAGTCATTTGTGAAGGCTAACCAGAAGGAGGTTCTGATCCAGGCTTAATGTAAAAGGATCCTGCAGTCACTTTACAGGGGGGCCTTGAAGTTGTGGCTGGACAAGTAAAGGAGGCCAGAGGTGACCTAGGAAGTGAGTGGTAAAGAGGCGCACCAGAAGGCTTAGCTTTTTTGTTAGGTGTTTATGGGATAAATGTTTTGACCGTTCACCTGCTTTGACAATAAAGCCCCCTTTTTTTGGATTCTTTTTGTTCATAAGTTCAGGGATGAACCACGAGTCCACAAAGGTAACATTTCAATTAGTAAAAATGTAATTAAATTATGTTATACATCACTATAATAGTTGAGCAGCATTGTTCATAATGGCACTCAGTTTAGTTTTATTTCTCTCCTTTTCTTCATCCTCCAAGGCATCCAGAGTGTGTCCTATAACTGAGGTTGCCCTTTTTAATTAGCTTATTTATTCAGTGGGCATCTCTTGAAGTGATGTTACCAGCCCAGCATGTCACAGTGTAGAAAATCCCACTGGCCATCATAGAGATATAGAAGATATGTCACTGTCCTCATTAAAGGAATGTAGTTTCCTAAGTAAAAAGAGCCTGCTCTGCCTTTTCTTATATAGTTCCTCTGTGTTCTGAGAACAGTCCTACCTATCATTAATGTGGAACCCTAAGTACCACCTGTACATCCACTCCCTGAATAGTGACCAGACACAAAGACTCTTTGGTGCAGCGAAAGTCAATTACCAGTTTCTTGGTCTTGCTGATGTTAAGATAAAGACAAATTTGCTAAATGTTTTGACTGTTCACCTGCTTTGACAATAAAGCCCCCTTTTTTGGATTCTTTTTGTTCATAAGTTCAGGGATGAACCACGAGTCCACAAAGGTAACATTTCAATTAGTAAAAATGTAATTAAATTATGTTATACATCACTATAATAGTTTTGTGACGCCAACTGATGTGACATTGTGCAGCCCGTCACTTTGGACCCTGGCCTAATCCCCACTGAAGACAACACACTTTCTGAAGTTTGCTTGTGTTTAATCCCCCTGTCTAGACACTTGCTGTTAGGTGGACTTGCCAGTTACTGACGTACGATTAACTGGTGACCAATCCTGCCCTTACTCCTGCAGTATACCCATAGAATTTGGTTTATTCCATCCTGCAGAATTTAAAAGTCCCAAAATTGAAAATCAGCATCTCTAGACAAGTATGGAAACTCCTGAATATCAGAAAACACTGCATATTAGCCATTCTTCTCAAGTAAACTTGTACTTAGACCTGTTTTGCACAATTAAATGGCCGCAAAAGACGTGAGAAGGATTTGTACTTTTCTATTTTTATTAGGGGCTCGCATGCCATCCACACAGATATATGTTTTCCTTCCATACAGACGGCACAGTTTACTTTTGAACTTTTTTTGGACTCTTTGCACATCAGTAGAGCATTGATCTTAATGCATGTTTCTCATTCTAATTCGATTTTCTCTTTGAAATTCTCATCTTCGGCTTCGTGAAGGTAGCGTATATCAGACTTTTTTTTTTTCCAATTGCTTTTTTTTTCTAATGTTAAAACTTCAGAGCCAAAATGTCTGAGCAGCATCAAAGATTCTATTTTCAAAGACACTGGCCTTCAACGACAGCAGCTGGCCTGTGGGAAAACTTTGAAATAAGAAATGTATTAATATAAAGCTTCATATTGAAATTGTTAATTTATAATAAGCAGGGCTTAAAGTGGGAAACAACAATTATTCACATCTCTTTTATTTATAGAAATTTGATCCAAAGTTCCATTTTCCAGAAAGTCTAAATGTTGGCAGTTTTATCCTTCAGACAAATATGGCTGAAACATAACGTTTAGGCGATTTTACCGGGAGGACAGCATAACGTGCAGTGTGCTCGTTAGCCAGAGCATAGCGTGGCCGTCTGGGTGAAGGTATGGAGGTTTGATTTAGAGTATCTATATATATAATTCACTAAGGCATTACACCCATGGAAAGCACGCCGGAAGGAGCGCAGATTCACTAAGCCGCCGACAAGTAAGACACCTATGGTGCATGCAGGGAGGAACCACGCCCACCAACTCCAAGACCATAGGATACGACAACAACTCGCAGAGCCACGCCCACCAACTCGGACACGACGACACAGAAAGAATGGCGTCATTTATATTCGTCTGTCGTAGAGGCCTCATGCACCTCCGAGCCACGTTGACTGTTCTTAGAGGCATGTTTCTCGCGGAGGTGAGTCGCCATATGCAGCGTGTAAAACGGTTTGCGAGGGGTATCCCATGGGATCCTTAAAACAATCCTTTACAACTGAGGTTTAAGCAGAATGAAGTAAGCAGTCTTTAAAAACCGAGTTTTCGGTTACAACGCACGATCGCAGGCACCATAGCAAACTGTTTTACACGCTACATACTGCAATTTGCATCTGCGACAAACATGCGTCTTCTTCACTCACGGACAATTATATGTTGCTCTCTCCAGAGTTCCATCTTCACATTCACTTTCTGTTGTATCCTCAAACCCTCCCTTTTTAGACAACTATGCCTTTCCAGAAGTGATGAACCATCAATAAATAATTATGCGGCGTTTGTTATGCCGCGGGTTCACTATTGTGTTGTATTTTGCTCTCTCTAGAGTTTCATCTTTTCATTTACTTACTGTTGTATTCTCACTCCAACCCGTTTTAGACAACCGTGTCTTTCCAGAAGTGTTTAGCATTCAATAAATAATTATGCATGAGACTGAGTGTGTGTCTACCCAGCGCAGAGAGGTGTGGGTAGGCCGTTGAACCCCATTCGGGCTGCAAACCGTGGAATTCCCACTAAATGTGACTCATACGCTCCCACTGGTTACGTCCCTACCCTTTGTACACACCCCCCTCCCACCTCACTACTACCATAGTCAGTTGTCTTGGTGGATTATATATAGAAAAGCAGCCAAAACCGCACAGAGCAATGAAACGTCTACGTGAGTCACAGGTGCATCTGGACTGTGTAAAGACGACAATGACTCAAGTGACGAGTTGGAGGTGGGCACATGAGCGGTCAGTGCATACTGAACGAGAAATCAGCAGACTAGCATGACGGAGGGAGCTGAATGGACGTCCTTCTCCTCTCCTCCCGTTCCACACTAAGCGCCTGAGTGCACCCCCATCCCTCTGTCTGGCAGGAGAAGGCGCGATTGCGGTTCGCCAGTTTTCAGTCATGGACGATTGTGTGTTGGTTCGTTCCGTGCATTGTTACAATGTTGCTTTTCTTGCTGATTTATTACATTACCGATTTTTCAAATGTTCATTTTCTCCCTGTGCTTAAAAACATTAAAAAACCGGCATGATTATGCGGCGTATGGTACGCCGCAGGTTTGCTAGTTTGAGGAATAAGGCCAACTTTAAATCAGTTTTTGGAGGTTTTGAAAGAAATGTCATCTGCCACAAGTACAACAAAGGGCAGAGACTAACACATTGACTGTATTTTTATTGTTTCACCCAGTTCGTCAAGCTTTGTGTGTTAAGAGTCCCCTTTCCATTTTATGCACTTGTGGGACTGACTAAATTGAAGCCATTTCAAGAAAGATCGTGTAAGCCAGAACTTGAGCAAATGGTTTCGATAAAAGTTGTGTCATGTAACGAGCAAAGAAAAAACTCAGAAGGCCCATTCTAATTTAGTTAGTACAATAATCAGGTCAGGTCCGTTTGGGGAGAATGCACAGCGCGTTGCCACACCCACCACATGTCAAAACAGTTTGGAACCCTGGTTGACAACTCTAAGCAGACTCACGGTCCAGTGCCACCCTCTGAAAATGACCCTTTATCTGCCACAGACAGGTGTTATGTGGGCGTCCCCTTGGCCTGGTCCAGACACTTGTGTTCTCAACAATGAGGGTCCTGCAAGCCAGATCACCTTCAGGGAATCACGCCACATGGCAGTAGTCCCATAATTAACGCTCCCTCATAAAGTAGGTAATGTGCCTCATTCGGGACTCCATGAGTAACCACTTATTTGACACAAAGTCAAACCAGTGGTACTCAAGGATTCTCCGAAGAAACACAGTACCAAAGGAGCCAGTCCTCATCTCAGGTAACTGGATAGTGTCCATGTCTCACAACCATACAGTAAGCTTACCAAAACTGCAGTTTTTTATATGCTTTGTGACCTGTCGGTACAGACCAGAAGGGATTGAAAAAGAGTATTGGGGCACCAGAAGGGACTGAAAAAGAGTATTGGGGCACCACCTGGGAAACACCATTTTATACATAATGAAAATGGTGACACATCAATAAAAGATGGCCGGCAGTACCACAAGACTTTTTTCCTCTGTCTGGGGTCATGTGGTATCAGTCGGAAACTCCATCCTCTGTGAAGGTCTGTTTTAAGTGAGACCCCTATCTTCTGGGAGACCTCCGTTTGTGTAGTGCTAGACTGGAAGTGCTGGGGTTTGTTCTGGGCATCAGAAGTGTGGTCAGTCAACCCATTATTGGTGTCCTTCTTAAAACTGCAGGCAAAGTAGAGGATATAGAGAGTGACAGTGCCCAACCATTGTTCCAGCGTGGTAATGCTTATCTTAACATAGCTTGGAAGATGGTCCCGTGGGGCACAAATGCAAGAATTTAATGTTTCAGCAGCACACTATCAAGGGTCTTTGATTTGATCATCCATATGTGCACATTGTCATCTTGTAAATCTGCTGTGTCCCGATGTCATGGTTCATGCTATTGTCCTCTCCCGTGGCTCGAAATGGCCACTGTTAGCATCAACATTGCCCTTAAAAAATAAAAATACAAAATTATATCAAAAAATGACATAAACCAAATTGGAACATTTCCTAAATAATTCTGGCAATTAGAACAGCACATAAAAAGGAATAATTTTAAACATTGAATAGAACAAAACATTCTTCAATGATAGTCTGACTGGATTCACTTGCCTTCTACTGTACGTACTGGAATTGTAAAGGCTAGTGCCACAGATAAGAGTCAATGACCTTTTTCTGAAGTCTGAAGTTGCTATGAAAATTCTTTCTGTAGAGGAGAATAAGCGTAGATGTTTTTGCATCTCCCTGAGCTATTATAAGGCAAAAACTCTCAATTCTCCTGAGTCACAAAATATCCCTTGAGTCTCGTAAGACTGATAGACACTTTTTGTGAGTTCAGGACCAGGAACAACACACAGGGCATGTTCACACTAGTCCATTTTCATAAGTTGGAATGGGATTAGTCCTAATTAGAAATGCCTCTGAGGAGCACCAATGTCACCATTCTAACGTCTCCTTGCTCTAAGGAGCACCGATGTTTCCACAGTATACCTTTTGCAGCATGCAGTAACCCAACCTTTTCCTAGTTGGTCTCCCATCAAACTACTGCTGGCAATATTGGCTAGCTCTTCCATAATTGCCTTCAATTTAAGACTCATAAGCCATAGTGATATTTCTGTTCATGCCTACTGTACATATAGTTTTAAATACTAAAACTGCATAATGCATACACAATTTTATTATGTGAATTCTATGTACAGCCTGCCTTACATATGGCATCTGTTTTAGGACATCATCATGTTTCACTTCTTCAGCAATCAAACATCAGTATTCCTCCACATCAAGTAGTAGTAATCATTTAAGATGTTGTCCAAGAGATGAGTTGTCCATAGTAGGCAAATAAGCAATGTCACACACGTGCTGTCAAACTTGGGTCACAAAGTTGGACAGGAGAGTTAGAACATTAGAACATTAGAACACTCTAGACGAGAACAGGCCATTCAGCCCAACAAAGCTCGCCAGTCCTATCCACTAACTCGCCAGTCCTATACACTTCAGTAGGTAGTTCAGTAGGTTTTCCAAGGAGTAGAAACTTTATTGCTGTTCTGCCAGATACAAACACAAGTGCCTTTCAGAAGCGATCCGGCCACACAAGGAACAGCTGTCATACTTGACGCAATGGCCCTGACTCCTGCTCAAAAGAACATATAGTCTTCCTCATCAAGGGGATCCAGTGGGCCGGTAGCAGTGGCCGAAGCGAAGGAAGTCTGGGTTATGAGAAACAGGAGAGCGAAAGACCTCAGGATGGCCACAGTTCAGTCATTTAAATGTTCGTAGCCCCACGCAAGAAGCATGTTGCGCGGTAAGCCAGCATCTGATCTTGCAAAGAGGAACTCTAAGAGTGAGTTTGTTTTTCATTGAAAAACTGTTTAAGAGGGGGTCACTGAAGGGCTGCCACATCCCCTTGCAGCAGCAGTCACAGTGCGAATGGGAGGCTACTAGAAGGACTAAAAGAAGGTAAATCCACGCCAGGCCAGGGCGTGGCGGGGTGCAGTAAACCTTTCTCTTTTATGTCTGCAGACTAGACACGGGAAATTCTACCTGATTCTAATGACATCACTTCCTGTTCCGGACCCATGACATCACTTTCTAGTTCCGACCCCCAAGGATGTCACTTCTGGTTTCGACCCTAAGAACCCACTTCCAGTTCTGCTCCCCCGATGACATTACTTCCACCAACCTGCTTTAAACGCAAGACAACTTTCACCTGTGTTCAGTTCTGTTTTGGACTCAACTCTGTACACATCTGTACAACCTATTTTGCCTTTTGCAGCCAGTATACGGGTGGCTACCCCAAACCTTTTTTCATGTGTCAAGGCTATTTATTTTCACAGGCAGCTTCAGTGCCAGTTGTACAGGAGCCAAAACAGATGGCAAGCCTGTCAATGTTGCATCAGAATACCAACTAATGCAGCGATGGTGAGTGAACTACCAAGGGCAATAATCCACTGGCACTTGGCTTCAGCAGGCACCACAGCAGCTTGGTGCTCCAATATTAAATAAGCCAATCTTAATGATTGTGCCTTCGCAATGATACGTTGTGCTGCATTCTGAACAATTTAACACGCAGACAAGCAGTTTATCATTTAAATGTGTAGTTTGATAACAGAAATAATGCAGAGCCTTCCATTTTTTTTTGTAGAATTATAGAAGACCCTTTGTGAACCAGGGTCTGGAAACCCCCAACTAGCATATCCATTGTGAGGACCAGGCAATAAAATTTAAATTCTACCTGTGGCTGCGCACCATGTTTTATGATTATCAAACTGCCACTTTGATATAATGCATAGCCAAAAACATATGTGTAGAAATGTAGTGTTAATTAAAATGTCTGAAAAATAAAAAAAAAACTGAATGTGTCTTTTTCAATTGATATCTTTGGCGCCTTTGTGGCAAGCAGCCTTCACACCCGTCTTATTTCAAGCAGATGCAGAAATGGTCAGAAGGCCTGGGAAAAAAAAGAAAGTAACGCAGTAACTCAAATCTGTTTTTTTCTTTAAGTACTTTAAAAAGAAATCTGATTATGTAACACACTGTAATGGATATCACACATGGGCGGGCATCCTGGCCAGGGCTGAGCAGGGATCCTTACCCGTTTGGGAGGCCAGTGTAATGGAAGGACCCGGGTAGGTATTGTTTGATGAATATTTGCTTCCCCAATATACTAGATGGCAGCATTCCTGGGCTTTGGTGTCCATTCACATACCCACAGGGCATGCTGGGAACTGGAGTCCCGGAGTACAGCCCTGTTGTGTTCCATGGGTGCCTCCAGGGGGTGCTGCATGGGTTTATATTCCCAAATTTGTTGGACTTCTGCCTGCTTCCAAAGGACTGTGTCCTTGCACCGGAAGAGCTCCCAGGTCTGAGATAAAAGAAGCCACCTCATTTCACCTCGGGAGACTCATCAGGGGATGGAAGTAGTCTATTTGTTCTGTAGTATTTTAACTGGTAATTGTATTTAAATGTAAACATTTTTATTAAAGCCTGGTATTGTGACATTGTGTCTGTGGTTTGGGGCTCAATGGTACCCCCTTGTGGTTACATCACATTGCTGTTGATGTATTACCCCCAACACTATTCAGCAGCAGCCTGCTGCCAGATTTAGTCAGAAGAAGAAGAAGACGACGATGGCATCACATTTATAAATCACTTTTCCATGCACTCAAAGCCTTTTTCATAGACAGCATGGTGCCACTTAACCACCACTGATGTGTAGCATCCACCTGGATGATGCAACGGCAGCCATTTTTGCGCCAGAACACTAACCACACATTAGCCATTAGGTGGTGAGCTGGTGAGAGACAGATAGCCAGTTAGAGACACGTGATGATTAGGGGGGCAGAATGACCAAGGAATGGTGGGAAATTTAGGCTGGGTATCAGGAACCCTGGTCTTTTCAAAAGATGCCTAGAGATCTTTTATTACCACTGAGAATCAGGACCTCAGTTTTACTGTATATCTCATCCAACGGACTGCGCCACTTTTACAGTACAGCATCACTGTTACTGCACTGGGCCACTGGGAAACAACAAACCGACCACAGGATAAGCGTCCTCTGTTAGCCTCATCCACACCTCTTCCAGCAGCCATCTGAAGGATGGCGCCATTTTTACGGCACAGTGTCCCCATCACTGTACTGGGACATTGGGATCCACACACACAGACCACAGGGTGAGCACCCCCTGCTGGCCTCACCAACACTTCTTCCAATAGCAACCAAAGCTTTTCCTAGGTGGTCTCCCCTCCAAGTACTGGCTGGGCCCGAATAGGCTTAGCTTAGGTGGATGATCTTGTAGCAGTGCCACATAGGAGGTTTAATTTATTTATAGGTATGTCTCGTTTGCTGTTTGTTGAATGTTAATAACAGTTTTTCTGCCCACTCCACACTGTGTGTGTGTTTTGCAGCTACAGAGAGCTTAAATAACTCAGCACATCCACATAAAAATGACAAGGTCGGCTTTCTTGAGGGTGTTTCCTGGACGTACCATATTGTAAAATGAAATATACACAAAAGAAGCATAGAGGTATTTACAGGTGTACAGCCAAGACAATAAATAAGAAGGAATGATTTACAAGGCAGTACATGCTGTAACAGAAAGTATACATTAAAACATAAAGCTTTAAGATAAGGTGAGTGATTGCCAGGGTTGGATCACGATGCACATAGACAGATATTCATATTAATGTGTACCACAACTAACCAGACCCAGGGGTTTATATACCTTAAAGATACATTTTGGATGTGACCAAAACAAGAGATAAGAGACACAAAGGGTGCGTTGTATTTAAATGTTCATTATGGGCTTCACATGAGCTTCATGGACATTCATAAAACCACTGTGAGTGTGGGACAAGACTGACAGATGTGTTAATAAATGACAAGACAAAGGGGGGATCACAACTCAACAAATAACAGTAACAAGAATCCACTTGAGCTCCATATGTGCAAAGTATACAATTATTCAACTCAAAATTATATATTGAGCACATCTGTCTCGCTTAAAATTGTCCAAAATGTTTCCAGGGCAAGATTCAACCTGTGAACGTTACAATCAAGCTCCAGCCTCACTGGGCCACCTGTTCTGGGCCTGCACCAAATTAACATGATTCTGGACCAAAATCTTTAAATGCCTCTCAAACAGCCTTGGTGTCCCAGTCCCTCCTAATCCATTACCAGCTGTCTTTGGTGGACTCCCAGAAGAGCTTAAAGTAGAGAAGGACAAACAAGCTGTACTGGACTTTACTACATTATTGGCACGTAGACTTATCATGCTCAACTGCAAGAATCCTAACTTACTTCTATTAAGTCAGTGGGTAACTGATGTTATTTATTATTTGAAACTGGGAAAAATCAAATTCGCACTTAGAGGATCTGTGCAGAACTTTTTCAAAACCTGGCAGGATCTAATCAATAACATGTTAGAATAAGCTATTAAAGCACTGAGGAAGCAGCCATTTCTTTTTCTTCTCCATTTATCTTTATTCACTTATTAATTCACCAATTTACTTATTTTTACTAGCTTTAAGTTTTACTCTGCTGGCCTCGCTCTCTTTCTTACGGGTGGGAGTTGATTTGTTTTCGATCCTATTTTTATAAATATTGACTTAGTTATATGGAATCTTGTGTGATTTCAATAACAGTTAACAGTCGGTAGGGCAGAATATCAGTGATCGTGCAGATTCCTCTTTGTAAATTTGGAGTCCGCATTTTTAAACAGGTATGCATGGATGCAGAGGGGTTTGTGGGATTTGTACTTTGGGGTTTGTCAGCACTGTAAACCTAAAACCAGAAAATAAGGATCTGGCAGGACATTTTGATTTGTTCATTTGTAGACCAACTTGATCTTAAGGAGGATCTAAGCTCCTTTATCAGCTGAACGTTCGCAGTGGAGAACAATTATGCATGGCCACCAGATTTTGAGATGGCGGTGGGTCCTTTTTTCCCCAATCCAGTCCATGGATGCTCTTTGTGAAGAGGTGCTCCTCAGATGACCATTTATCTTCTGGATTCTGGTGGTAGGACTGTGTTCACTATCCATGTTCCGGGAAGCAGTTTACTAAAGGGAAGTATTCCGCCACATCTTTCCATCTGTTAACCGGTGATTGCACTTCAAGATCCACCTTCATCACCTACCATAAAGACTTTTTCCAAGACTTGAAATGTCATCTGGGGGTTTGTTTGTGGTGTTTGCCTTGTACCTTTGTGTTTGTAATTAGTTATTAGAGTAAATAAGGATTAGATTGGATTAAACTTTATTGTCATTGTACAGGTACAACAAAATGCTGTTTAGCATCTAAACAGAAAGGGCAAATGGTAGACTAAGGGGCAATAGACATTGGGTGCAAATAGTGTATTAAAGTGCAATAAACAGTAAGGTGCAATAAGGCAGCATACAAATGAGAATATATATATATATATATATATATATTGTCACACACGTGCGCATGGGAGGCAGCTAAAGGGCTTGAGTGAAGGCAGTTCGGAGGCATGCCGGGGTGTGGCAGAGTGCACTGACTCTTTTTCTCCCTTGCCTGTAGACCATCCCCGGGGGATTTCACCTGGCTGTCCTGACATCACTTCCGGGACTGAGCCAATGGAAGTCGGCCACACCAGCTCCAGTCCCTCTGATGTCACGTCCGGCTATGAACCAATGGTGGAAGACCACGTGCCAGATCCATATGACCTCACTTCCTGTCTCCCCCTTTAAAACCTGCCCCTTTTCCTTTGTTTCCTCAGTCTTGTTCTGGACTCAGTTGAATGCACTTCAGTGCTGATTATTTGATAAAAATGACCTTTTGCAGCCAGGATACCACATTATACGGGTGGCTGCCCCAACCCTTTATCTGTCCATGTCTCGTTCTTGTGACAATATCTATATGATATTTGGATTTACAGGATATAATATATAAAAGGAAGAGTATATAGATGTGAATACTGATCAGTAGTACAGATATATGGTATGAATAAATAGAGATATATGAAATATTTGTATATACGGAATAGATATATGTAAACAGGTGATACAGCCAGAAGTTATTGATATTTAGAAAGGTCAGCTATTGAGTGTGTGGCCTGCAGAGGGCGCTCCTGCCTCCCAAACCCGACAGACAGACGCAGGACACAAGTTCAGTACACATGCTTTTATTTTTCTTTGTTTTTTTCCGTGGGAAACAGGGGAAGGTACAGCACAGTCACAGGCACGGCAGATGCAATTCAGTCCAAAACCTGTTCCTTCTTTTTTCTTCCTCTGTCGCCTCCACTCCTCCTAGCAAGCTTCGTCTTCTTCCATCTGACTGTGGCTTCTCGACTAGTGGCTGCCGGCTCCTTTTATAAGGCACATGGAAATCTACTTGTTTACTTTTGGCCGCACTTCCGGATGCCACAATCAAGGGCTCTGCAGCAGCTGTAGTACCCCCTAGCGGTGCCCACGGAACCCAACAGGGCTGCACCAAACTCCAGCTCCCATTGAGCCCTCTGGGAGTCTAAGGCACCACTGCAATATGGGGGGTGTGGGGAGTTGTGGGGGCTGCCACCTAGTGCTCCAGGGGAGAAAATACTCTTGATACACTCCCTCCTCCGGTCCTTCTAGCATAGACAGGTCCCAGCAGGGCAAGGTCCCTGGCCATATGCCACAAATGGTAAGGGTTAAGAGTTCAGAATGGTGATGGTGTTATGAAAGAAATTGTTCCTGAGCCTGCTGGTGCGGGACGGAAGGCTGCTGTAGTATCTCCTTTTGGAAAAAAGGGTAAACAGTCCATTTGTTTTGGTATGAGGCATCCTTGATGATGCCATGAATCCGTCGCAGACACTGTGTATGTTGCAGGTCAGCAATAGTCGGCAGCAGGATGCCAGTGATGTGATGGGCAGTTTTCACCACCCATTGCTGGGCCTTCCCGTCAGCTGCAGAGCAGTTGCCATACCACACCACAATGCAGTTTGTCAATATGCTCTCAACTGCGCAGCAGTATAAGTTCAACAGAATCTGAGGAGACATTTCATCTTGCCTGTAGAAGGGGTCTGAGTTGCCACACAAGCTTGCATATTGTAATCTTTTTAGTCAGTCAATATAAAGTGTCATTTTGCTTGACTCTTGCTGCATTCATAATGGCTAACACAGCACAACACCCTAGTACTTAACCCAGTTATGAAAGTAAAGTCGTTCTTGAGGTTTTTTTACCAGACTGGAAGTGTTTTTTGTCTGAGAAAGGTCCTTGGACATGTGGACGCCGAGGAATTGGGAGCTGGAAACACACTCCACCTCATCCCCATTTATTTCGAAGGGCATGTGTCTGCAGCACTTAGTTTTCCAGTAATCCACAATGAGCTCTCTAGTTTTATTGGTGTTGAGGGCAAAGTTATTGTCAGCACACCATGTTGCCAGGTGCTGAACCTCTGCTCTGTAGGCTGACTCGTCATTGTCACCAATCAGTTCTATTACAGTAGTGTCGTCTGGGAACTTTACAATGAAGTTGGAGCCATGCAAAGGGACGCAGTCGTGGGTGAAGTGGGAGTAGAGGAGTGGGCCGAGTACACAGCCCTGTGGAATGCTGGTAATCAGGATCATATATTTGTTGCTGAATATATTTAATCTATTTGGACATTTTTTCTGGTTTGGTGTTAATATTTGGGTGTCAGGGTGGAAGCAGTGTAGAGCTTTAAAAGCATAGAGACTTCATCGCTGACACGTCCACGCTCTCCTAGAAGTCTAGGTTTGCTACAACTTGTTCTGAAGGGCAGGTGGTATGGAAACACTAAGAAACACTAAGCTTAAGCAAACACTTGGGATCAGTTAGGTTGAAATTAGAACCAGCTGACCTAAAGTATTGAAACAATTTCTTTGTCCATTGATCCATTCCTGCTTAATTCAATTCAGGGTTGACAGGCTGTTATGAAGGCAGGAACTAACCCTAGACAAGGGTGTCTGTCAAAATACAAGGCAGCCATTTCTTTGGGAAACCTCTAGACATGCTGAGTGAAGGGTGCCTTTCATCCATTGTTGTCTATTTTAAATGATACTAAATTCAAAAGGATTGGATGATAAAAGTCATTCTGATTTTGTCAGAATCTCGCATTAAATATTCAGTTCAGTTGCCAGAAACAATTAATTAAGCACAAAAAGAGGTGATCTAACTAACAATGACTCTGACGAGCGAAGAAACATTAGAGTGATTTGGGAGAGTAGCAATCTGTGTAATTTAGCTGCCAAGCTGGAGGCAGACTTTTCAAACAAACAATAACAAATTAGTGGAAATAATTATCAACAGCAATTGTTGTGTGGTGAAGATATAACAAAAGTCTTTTGCTTTTAAACTCTAGTACATATGCATTAAGTTGTCAGCCCTGCACGTGTAAAGCAGAATTCAATGCGCCGATAAAACGACAAGGTGGAAATTGACTGATATTTGTGTGCATTGTGCACATGCAAAAATACGAGGGGGAGTCAAGCTAAAGTTAGAAAATGGGATTTATTAGAAAATGGAATGAACCTTAATAAGACTGATCATGTCACTTCTCAATGGAGTCTCCACCCTTTACAATGCACTTGCGCCACCTGCCTGGATTCCAGCAGAATAAAAGGTTGTGCCTTGTCCTTGCCAACCCTCGTGCAACGCTTTCTTCATGTCGTCATCTGTCTTGACCACCCAGATGTTTGGAAAGGTGGAAATCACCCGGTGCCAAATCTGGCGAATAAGGAGGACGTGGCAATACCTCAAACTTCAGTTTCTCCAGATAAGCCTTGGTGTTCTTAGCGGTGTGTGTGTCATTGTCTTGCAGCAAAAGGACTCCTTAAAGCAGCAGTCCCCGGCGCTTGGATCGAATGGGCTCCAGCAAGTCACAGTAACTTGCACTAGTGGCTGTGGTACCCCTCGGCATTTAGTGTTTGACAATAACTCGGGTGAACGAGTGGCGGCGAGGACAAGACAAAACCTTGTATTCTGCTGGCACTGCCAGGCAGGTGTCACAAGTGCATTGAGAAGGGTGAAGATGACACTGAGAAATGACATGATCAGTTTTGTTAAGGTTCATTCCATTTTCTAATAAATGCCAATTTTTAACTTTAGCTTGACTCCTCCTCGTAAGAATGTATAGTCCACAGCATAATAAATTCAATTTAAAATGGAAATGCTCCACAATATTTTAAGGAACTCTTTATACTACAATCCACTACAAGAAACCTCCGTTTTGCAAATACCCACTGCCTTCGCCCCCTGTGACCAAACTGCAGCTGCTACTCCACGGCTCTAAAATGCCCTACCAG
This sequence comes from Polypterus senegalus, assembly GCF_016835505.1. Taxonomy (NCBI): domain Eukaryota; kingdom Metazoa; phylum Chordata; class Cladistia; order Polypteriformes; family Polypteridae; genus Polypterus; species Polypterus senegalus. The sequence continues at coordinate 121,525,394 of NC_053168.1, forward strand.
AGAACCTGAGAACACGGCAGATTGTGGGCTGTTTCAAAAAACAGCTAAAGACTTTTCTGTTTAGGAAAACTTATTAACAAGAATACTACTAATTATTGTTGTTTTATCTCTGTTTTTATCTTACGTTGCCTTTGTTTAAACTTTTTATATAACACTTTGACGTTTACTACTAATGTAAAGTGCCCTATAAATAAAATGCATTATTATTATTATTATTATTATTATTATTATTATTATTATTATTATTATGGATTAACAATAGGTGGAGTAAGGGTGTAGGAACAAAGCATAAGAGCCCCCAATTCTGAAATGCTGCCATTTTACTTGTAAAGCCTTCATATGAATTACATTACTGTCCATGCAACGTCATCTACAATCTTTATATATAATACACTAACATGGCTGTCCGTTTGTCTGTCCAGGATTTTAAATCACCTGTAGCTTGCAAACCATTTCACCTATTGACCTGAAATTCGGTTCACATATACTACGTGACCTCTACTGCCCGCTTTCGGGGTGATGATTGACCTTCAAGGTTATTCCTCTTTTAATTTTAATTTTATTGTAGAATCAACTCTCGGCAGCGGTCAACAGGGTGGCTGTGCGGTGCATGCGTACGGGCGCCGTTCTCATCTCCACCACCTTCACCATCACTTACTCTACCTCTTCATATCTTAAAACATTCTTGAGGCAGATTGAACACTTAAGTGCCAGCTTAAGTGAAAAATTAAAGAAAACATACCACGTAATTCCAACACAAACAACGACTTATTCAGTTTTAACGCGAAAAGATGCCGACAAAAAAAGAGAAGAAGCGGGCTGCTAGGGTGGGCAAAAGAAGATCTGTTCAGGAAGCAACCTCTGAGCAAACAAAAGGTAAACGTACAGAGAAAGAGTAGGAAAATGGTCTGATAGACCGATATCAATGATCTGCTTCACATCAACTTTCAGTGTTTTAGTAATTACTAAGTCTTACCTGCTTTATGTGTAGGCTGATTAACGAGCTGTCTCAAATCAAAAGAGCCCAGGAGGTTCATAAATTCTTTTACTGTTGGGTCACACTGTTTATCGATATGAAAGTTAAAGTCACCAACTGTTAGGAGCGTGTCATAGTTCGTAATTATAATTGACACCAAGTCTGAGAATTCCTCAAAAAAAGACGCATTTATTTAGGAGGTCTATACACAGATAATACTAGAAACTGAGAAACTCCATGAATAGCAATGGCGAGATACTCAGAGGACTTGAATTTACCAAAACGGACATCTTTACACTTTAACCGGCTCGAGTAAATGTTTGCTAAACTGCTGCCTCTCTTTCCTTGGCGATCTGCACGAGTAAAGCTGTAATTTGGAGGCCTAGATTCAATTAAAACAGCCGCGCCATCAGAGCTGAGCCACGTTTCACTTAGTGCAATAAAATCAATTTTCCTATCACTAGGACATCTAGTCTGACATGCCTAGAGACTCACTCTAACTTGAAAATTACTCACCCTGACAAAACCAAACCGGTTTGATTTTGCATTTGGAGAGATGACAACCAATGAATGCTCACCTTGAAGTACAACTCATATAATGCAGCGACATAAGGAGCACAGTTGTACAGAAGAGCAGCTCGTCTATCTGATCTCTCGTGTTTTACATACCACAACAGAATTAGAAAAAAAGGGCAGAGAGATCGACTGAACTTGTTGTATCTGTTAACCCTTTGTATAGCACTGGCTCCATCAGGCAGCAGGCTATTGGTTGTCAAAAAAAGGAGGAAGCACTGGAAAGTTGTCATGCAATCTTTAAATTTGATATGCCCAGTGCTTTTCAGTTGTTCAAACTGATATGACCTGGCAGCAAGATCAGCAACTGCAACAGGCAAGTCTGACATACTCAACAACTAAAAGTCGCATAATGTGACAGTGGATTAAGTTTGTTTATTAAGCTATTTTCTATTATTTTTGGTTAATTTTTGTTAGGGTTTTTATTTGTCCCTTTCCTTTAGCACTTCCATTTAATGAACTTTGAATTTCTCATGATTGAGTTATTTTTCAGGTATGGTTATTTTGTAATTCTTTTGTATGTTTTTCTTGTGTCACAAAAACATGTGTGTAACACTTGTTTCTTATATATTGAACTTAAGGATGTGGGCCCCCTAATGTTGCAGTTAGAGGGCCACGTCTAGTCCTTTATATGGCCTGAGGAGTACTTTTCCTGTTATTGTTAATTGACTCATCTTTGGATTCCTTGTTTTTCATAAGTGCTCGCTTTGAAGTTTTCTTTTTCTTGTACTCTTGGCTGTGTTTTTTGCTGATATGCATAAAAATATGGCAACAACCAAGAGATGAGTGTGGGATGGTACACGATAAAAGTGTCAAACATGCACGTCTGAGGTTCACCTACTAGGCCCATCTGAGGTAAGTACTAGCACTCTGGGACATTGAGGGGGCGCTGTCACTGACCATATCATCACCTTTTTCTCCCACAGCCTTGAGCAACAACCTACAGAGGGAAAATGACCCGCCCCTTCCAGTCCATCCATTATAAAGCTGAGGCACTCCCAGCACGGTTCGTCTCATTCCAGAGAAAGCAGACCAGAGAGTGGAGCTCCCACCTGAATGCTGAAATCCTCTTGTTCATTCTTTAAGTTCACTCTGTTGTTGATTTGCTTTTATTTAGCACACCTGATTATTTTTTGGATCTTTTGGATGTTAAAAAGGGTGGTAACACAGAATTTCCTCTGTGTCCACTGTGTTCCCGTGGTCGACAATAAAAGGTACATCAAATGTATCTCAAAGCACCGTGTCATCTAAGATATGAAAAAGAACACAGTATACTTATGAAATGTTGAATTTTGTAAAGGGGCAACTGAACAGTTTAGGTACAATTTTGGCTTTCTAGGGAAGGTAAAGAATAAAAGCTGGAGCACAACATTGTCAGCTACTTATGAAATTCTCTTTTTTTTCCAGAGGTAAGTTCATGCCATGATCTAATATTGGTGCTGATCCTGTGGTCTTTATTTTGACTTTCTGGTAACCAAAGTATGCATTGGCACTTCTTTGACAATTTTGTAGGATAGATAGATAGATACTGCTGTGGGTTGGCACCCTGCCCGGGGTTTGTTTCCTGCCTTGCGCCTTGTGTTGGCTGGGATTGGCTCCAGCAGACTGCCGTGACCCTATAGTTAGGATATAACGGGTTGGATAATGGATAGATAGATAGATAGATAGATAGATAGATAGATAGATAGATAGATAGATAGATAGATAGATAGATAGAACATTTGTTTACATATCACTCCAGAATATCCACACAAGATGCTATCACCTTGAACACTCATACAGTACTGGCCCATCTGGACAACAGGGGAGAATATTATGTGTAAATTCTATTCATTGATTAGAGTTCAGCATTTAACACAACAAACTCCTCTAAGCTCATCACCCACCTTAGGAACCTACTGTACATCTGAACACTTTACTGTACACCTGGGTTTTTAACTTCTTATATGGCAGACCATAGGGGGTTTGAGTGGGTGGTCATAATTCCTCACGCTCAACACAGGTTCTCCACAGGGTTGTGCTCTGAGTCCTCTGCTGTACTCCCTCTACACATGTGACTGCATGGCTGCTTACAACTCTAACATCTTTGTCAAGTTTGCTGATGACACAGCTGATTCAGGACTGACCTCTAACAACAATGTACAGGCTTACCTGTATAAAGTGATGTATTTGTCACATTGGTGTGACACATTGGATAGATGTGAAAGGCACTATAAGATAGATAGATAGATAGATAGATAGATAGATAGAACTTTATTTGTCCCCAGGAGGTAATTTGGCTTTTTACATACAAAGTTTCTATAAACGGCTGCTGCTTGTACAGTGCCCTGAAGATAGATATCTAATAAACAAAATAAGCAATCATTCAAAAGGCAAACTCTTTTTTATTTTTCCGTTTTGTGAAAGTATCATTTGAATATTCAGGTTTCAAATACAACAAACATGAGACTTAGCAAATGTTTTTGACTACACAACTATTAATTCAATTCCTTCCCTAGTACAGTTTGTATTTTTAACAGTTATTCCACCTGTGCCATCTAGTGGTTTGGCACACAACAATGATCTTGAGAATAATTCCTTAATAATCAGCCATATACTCAATTGACCGTTTGGTCCTAGGTTCGGATACAACATTGTAAAAGCACAGTATTTTTTAACAATACAACTGAAAAGAAGCAGAAGGAAAAAGTCATAATAATAAAAAGTAAATGTGTATTGCATCGATTTATCACAAGTTCCAGGGCACGTGTCTTTTTTGCCCATGATCAATCTAAAATAATAATAACTAAAAAGAAAAAAGACTAAAAAAATCAATCTAAACAATATAAAGCTAATAATAATAATATAATAAATAAGTGAGAGGGACTTTAGTGCCACAGTGGCAATGCTTATTTACACCATGTGAGCCAGATGCTTCAAAACTCCCTGTGGTTTTCCCAAATTGGCTTTGGCACTTCTTAACTCCCAGTGTACCTTCTCTGAGGCATGTGAGGGCAAGCTACATACTGCTAAAAGGAAAAGAGGGACAGAAAAAAGTGGAAAATATAATATTTTTGGAAAAATGTGGGGTGCCTTAAAAATACAATTCCTCCAAAATGTTTCTGAAAAAAATACTAGAGTGTCCACTATCCAAATTGTTAGCTAAAAATCATTAATTTAAAAATACAAAAACTAGGTAAGAAGAATTCCCATTAAAACATCCCTTTCTTTATGTTGTTTATTGTTTTAGTGATGCAATATTCTTGCCATTTTTTTCATGGCTGATTCCACTTAGTGTTTCTATTAATATGGAAGTCTCCATTTTGTGTCTTTGATCTTCTGGAGTGCCACCATTTCACATTTCTTCTCACTATAAGACTGTGTGGTTGGTAGTCACATGATGCATATACCATGTGACTCATGACATCATGTTGGGCAAATTAGTCAAGTTAAGTGGTTTTACTGTCATAACACCCATACACTATATTGCAGCATACAGTAAACACGAAAAACTGTGTTCTTGGTGCAACATATGTATTAACATAGGACAAGTGCAAGACAGAGAAGAAACTATCTATACAATAAACAATCAAACAAACAAACAAATAAATAAAAGGTAAGTAAATATATATTAATTTATAATAGTAAAAATAAATATCATTAACTAAAAATAAAAAACAGCAGTAATAACAAGTCTAACAAATGTACTGCATATAAATAAGTACTCTATAATATCAAACTTTCATCAAAAACAAAAATATTACTTTCTGAGGGCTAATTGAGCAGCTTTCTGGTGCAGGATTTCCTAAACTTTTTTCCTTGCAACGCAACCTTTCAGTTCTTAGTGTCTTCAAGACCCATTCCTTCTCAATTGTCCGAACTTTCCACTTTGAGAAGGCGGGGCTCATTATGGTGTTTACCCTTTGAACATTCATTGCATAGTTGTCAGAGCAGGAGGTCCCCATTGGAGGATCACCGACTATCGTCATAGTGTGGGGTGTCTCCACCTTCAATGCTCATGGAGATAAATCAACCAACCAAAAATTGATTGCTTAATCGGCCATCTGTAACCTAGCACAACACACATGGCAAACCATCCTTGACCCATTCCTATTAAATACAATGGTGAATTGCAACCCTATGAGACCCTATAGCAGCAACCCATAGTTTGGGAAACCCTGTTCTAGTGTATAATTTTGTGGTATTGATTGTGTTTTTTATTGATCACAGATTTAGTCAACTTGTTATACCTGATGATCAATCTCTTTGGCTTTTTTGTTTTGACCAAGGCAACAACTGACTTACCTTTTGTAAAGCCCTCAAAATCTCTGTCACTCAATTCAACTAAAGGTGATCTCAACTGGCATTTACTGATGAGTGTACCAAGCTGAATTAGTTTCTCCTTGAGTTTGGCGTGAACACAAAAATGTTTGGGAATTTTAAAAATAAATGCAATTGAAGTCAATGGTAGAAGGAGAAACTGAACTACGTTTGAATGGATTACAATGCTTCAATGGTATGTTAAGCAACTCTTGGGGCTGGGGATGTCTCTGTCAACTACGCGTGTGATGGATTGATTATTGTGGGCAAAAATGTGACCTGAGCTGTGAGTCAGCAGTTCTAACCACTGTAATACCAACTCTACCTTAGATAAAACTGTATAAGTCCACAGTATTCAAAGTTCTTTATCTCTCTCTGCATCTCCAGATCCTCTATCACTACAACTAACAACCACAGATCCTGTGATGAAATGGATCAGTTTTAAGTACTGGGGCACTGTCTCTGTCACTACCCAGTCTGCACTACTTAGTGAAGAGCATAACATTCTTAATCCAACAGTGAAGACATAACGTACAATGAATCTATGCAGAACAACAAACTATTTTTTTCATCTTCTCATTATGGTCAACTTATGTACCACGTAAATGAAAATACTGTGTAAATTATTCTTGCATGTGTAAAACAGATCAGGCGTTGTAAATTTTGCGGTGGAGTACGCTTGTAGTACGCATGCGTGAAAGTTCGGCACATCTGTGCCACACATCAGGCAGGTATTTCAGACCAGGTAATGACTTCCCCACACAACATGGCTGCTACGGCTCTGTGATGTCACATTAACCTTCCAAAACATCATGGGGCACTAAGATAAAAAAGTTCATCTACTTTTTCATCAGACTTTTGTCACTGTCCTGCTCCACTGACAGACTAAAGAGATCGTTCCTCCCCCACACTATGCGACTCTTCAATTCCACCCAGGGGAGTAAATGCTAACATTAATTTTATTTTAATTTTTTCATTTTTATTACTATTTAATTTAATATTGTTTCTTTGTATCAGTATACTGCTGCAGGATTATGTGAATTTCCCCTTGGGATTAATAAAGTATCTATCTATCTATCTATCTATCTATCTATCTATCTATCTATCTATCTATCTAAGTTGGCCGCATGGCAAATTTTCAGAGAAAAATTTGGCCAAAAAGGTGATGAATGTACCCTTCCAATTTGCTGCAAAAAATGTTTTGAAAAATTTTACCTATCAACATTGTTGGCATTAATAAATTAAATTTTAAGAAAATGTTAAGAAATGACATGGATGTAAAAATATATCCGTACCATAACATAACGATTTACTGTATGTAAGGAATATTGATTACATATAACATTTTTGTTAATTTATAGTTCATGTTACAGATATGGTTGTGCACAGCTGATTTTAGCCATAGAAAATATCTTTATTTTGATAGTTTGTTCATTTCACTTTGCTCAGACATGATGTCCTCAAAGTTGATATTTTTATGACAGTAGGCAGTTAGAAATAAGAACATTAGCGACCAGGGAATTTACAAGAATGATAGCATCATGGGAGGTCAATACAATAATAGTGCATCTCCCAAAATGTCAAGTTTCACAAACGTTTTTATTTACATTGTGAAGGGCAGTATACATGGGCTGGCGTCCTGGCTGGGATTGGCACCATACCCTTAAGTGGCTGGGAGGCCAATTTAACAAAGAGATCAGGAGATGCTCCATTCCAAAGCAGTATACTCTCTGGTCCTGCTAGATGACAGCATCTCTGGGCTTTGGCACCCATTCAAATACTCACAGAGAATGCTAGGAATAAAACTACAGTAGGACAGCCCTGCTGTGGAGCTGCATGGAGTTATGCTCCCTACTTTGTGTGACTTACTGACTGACCCGGAAGTGCTTCCATTGGGCTATGCCCTAGAACCAGAAGTACTCCAGGGTCCAACATAAAAGTCATCGCTCAACCTCATCCAAATGAATTAGGGTTGGGTGTGGAAGATAGACAAAGCTGGCCTGGGAGGTGTGGTGGACAAAAAGAAAGAGAAAAAGAATTTTGCAGTGTTTATGCCACTGTTCAAGCCTTTTTGAAATGTATTTGTAAAAATAAACCTTTGACTTGAACTCATGACTTGTGTCTGTGCAAATGTGTCTGGGGTTTGGGGTACTGCTGTGCACCCTGGTGGTCACAACATTTACATCAAAGTTCATTTAAGTTAACACAGACTGTTGTCCTGACACCAGTGTGACAGATACATCACTTTATACTATCTATCTATCTATCTATCTATCTATCTATCTATCTATCTATCTATCTACAGTATCTATCTTAGTTCATTTGGCAGGGAAGTGTAGATATAATTCTTGACTAGCCTCTCAAAACACTTAATTGTTATATTCATTACTTCAACAGGACAGCAAGTCATTCAAGCAGGAGAATTTGTTTCTTAGGTACAGGGATAATGGTGACACTTTTAAAGCAAGTTGGTACAACAGACTGGGTTAAGAACAGAACAAACATTACACTGAACACTGCTGTTCGCTGATCAGCACAAGTCTCACAAACAGCCTGCGATATCCTGTAATGCCATATGGACTTTCTACCTTCCTGGTGTTCACTTTCCTGAAAGCTCTCCATACATTGAATTCTGACAATGTGATCTTTTTGTTTTATTTGTTTTTGGAATACCCTGTGGGTGGCACGGTGGCGCAGTGGTAGCGCCGCTGCCTCACAGTTAGGAAGCCCGGGTTCGCTTCCCAGGTCCTCCCTGCGTGGAGTTTGCATGTTCTCCCCGTGTCTGTGTGGGTTTCCTCTGGGTACTCCGGTTTCCTCCCACAGTCCAAAGACATGCAGGTTAGGTGCATTGGCGATCCTAAATTGTCCCTGGTGTGTGTGTGTGTGCCCTGCGGTGGGCTGGCACCCTGCCTGGAGATTTGTTCTTGCCTTGTGCCCTGGGATTGGCTTCAGCAGACTCCCGTGACCCTGTTTTAGGATATAGTGGGTTGGACAATGGATGGATGGATTGATGGAATACCCTGTATTGCTTTTGGGCTTGAATCACAATGTTCTAAAATGACACCATCTATTATTTATGTTTTCATTTCATTTGCTTTTCAGTTTCCCATTCTGTGTTTTCTAGGTCAAGATATCTGCTGTCCACAAATTATAAGTCTTTATGTAGAGACCTGACACAAGAAACATAATAATAATAATAACAATAATAATAATAATAGTAATAATAATGAGTGATGTACAAAAAGTTTCCGCACTTTTTTTTTTTAACTCAATTTATTAAGAATTTCAAAAATAAATGACATCACTTTTCTACATCGTCGCCTTCCTTTGCAATGCAATTTTCCTAGTCATGACACTCTCAGACATGACCAATTATTGCTCCTCCTGCCTTCACCGTTTCCAACGAAAATATAAAAGTACGGAAACGTTTTGAACGTCCCTCGTAATAATAATAATGTAATGATGCAAAAGAAAAATTCAGTTTAATTAAGTAATTGGTTGGACTCCACAACAGTCCCAGGAGAAGTGGTGCACCTGCTACATCGGAGCACTATTGAATATGTCAAATGAGGCAGCCCACCTGTAAACAGAAACGGACCAATCACTGTCACACAGTCAGCAAGGGGCAGACTCAGGATGCAAAGAGGGCAGCTGGACATCACAGGGGTAGACTCTCCCTGCAAGAGGTATAAAAAAAGAGGGGTGGGACATGTGCTCATTCATTTTGCCTAACTAAAGGGCTGACGGAAAGCTTAGTGCATGGCATGACGCAGGTGGCATATTTCAGGGCCATAACACTGGAGCAACTTTAGTAGTAGTAGTAGTAGTGGTAGTAGTGGTAGTAGTAGTAGTAGAAGAGTTTATGCAGTGTGTTCCAGGGCTGCAACACCGGACAACAAATGGGGTGTTCCTCTCGGCCACTAACAAGGGGGTTAGTTAAATAGTTCCAGCTTCACAAGAATTTCGTTACAGTGTCATTATTCATGGGGTTTATTTGCTATATTTGAATAAACAGCACAAATGCTGCATCTTCATCTTGGTGCAAGTGCCTTCTTTCATTACTGTTGGTTGCTACAATAATAATAATGATGATAAATTTTATTTTTAAAGCACCTTTCCCACACTCAGAGTACTTACAACCTGAAGGACATTGAGCAGAGAGTAGATAGGTTCATGTAGCCATTTTCTGAACCTGTTGTTTTTAATTGTGAGGGTCTAAACATTTATCCCTCTTAGATTATCTATAACATAACATAATTTTGCACAAGGCAAGGACCACCCCTGGACAGAGTGCCTGTCCATCGCTGGGCCCACTCACTCATACCACTACAGGCAAATTTGGAATCACCAGTTAATCTAATAAGAACGTCTTTGATGATGTAGGAATAAAATTGTAATATCCAGACGGAGACCCATGCAGGTGCAGGGGAATGTGCAAACTCCACACTGAGGACTGCTGGACAACATGCTTGATCCATGAAGCAGCAGTGTTAACCACCGTACAGCCGGATTGCCCTCTTAAATTCTTGTGCACCTCATAAGTGACATTAGCAAGTGGGTGCAAGGACAGGGATAAAGACATACTGAAGGAGGGAAGCTTTGTTTAATTACAAATAAATCAGGCAATTCTTTTGTCATTTCTGCCAGGATCCCGAAATTGTATTTTGTGGGTTCAAGCTCCATGTTGACCATGACCACTCAACAGGATTCAGGAGACATGTGAATGTATACACTTATTTTACAGCTTCTTAGTTTTATATGCACTTAAGGAGTAATTATTCTGCTGCTATCTGTGTAAGAATAGTTTAATTATGCATTACTAGGATGCACTTACTGTGCAGGAGAGTACTGTCAGAATAGGTAATTATACATTTAATAATGATAATACATTTTATTTATTTAACATACATAATTAACAGATTAATCTCAAAGTGCTTCACAATAGCAAAACAACATAATAGAAACATAACATTTTCAAACCTGAATAATCTAATTCAGGGTCACATCCTAGCAGTATTAGGCACAAGGCAGGAAACAGCTCTGTATGGGGGTCCACTCAAGGGACAGTTTTGAGGCACAGATCACATATAGCTTTGGATATTGGGGGGAAAAGCAGAGCACCTGGGGGCAAATCTGTTCAGACTTGGAGCAAACACAAATTCCACATGGATCTCAACTGGTCATTTGGTTTGAATGCCGGATGTGGGATCAGGCAGAGGCAGGTGAGGTGGTGGGTTTGGAGGCTACATGGTTTTTCCCTGATTCGGTGAGGTCTCTGTGGCTACAAGCAGAAGTATTTACATATATATATAAACTTCTCAAAAAATTAAAGGAACACTTTGAAAACACTTATAAAATGGGAAAACAAATCCTGCTGGCTATCTCTACTGATATGGACTGGGAAATGTGTTAGGAACGAAAGAATGCCACATCGCTTGATGGAAATGAAAATGATCAACCTACAGAGGGCTGAATTCAAAGAGACCCCGAAAATCAAAGTGAAAAAATGATGTGGCAGGCAGGCTAGTCCATTTTGCCGATATTTCATTGCAGCAACTCCAAATCATAGTAGTTTGTATGGCCCCCACGTGCTGGTATGCATGCCTGACAACGTCGGGGTGGAGTGGGGTCGTCATGCGCCTAATGAGACAACGGATGGTGTCCTGCGGGATCTTCTCCCAGATCTGGACCAGGGCATCATTGAGCTCCTGGACAGTATGAGGTGCAACCTGGCGGTGTCGGATGGACTGAAACAAAATGTCACACCCAGAGGTGTTCTATTGGATTGAGGTCAGGCGAGAATATGGTATCAATCCCTTCATCTTCCAGGATACATACTCTCGCCACATCAGGGCCTGGCATTGTCGTGCACCAGGAGGAACCCAGCACCCACTGTACCAGAATAGGGTGGGACAATAGGTCCAAGGATTTCATTCCGATACCTAATGGCAGTCAAGGTGCTGTTGTCTAGCCTGTAGAGGTCTGTGTGTCCCTTCATGCATATGTTTCCCCAGACCTTTACTGACCCACCACCAAAACGATGTTACAGGCAGCATAATGTTCTCCACGGTTTCTCCAGAACCTTTCACGTCTGTCACATCTGCTCAGGGTGAACCTTCTCTCACCTGTGAAAAGCACAGGACACCAGTGGTGGACCTGCCAATTCTGATATTCTATGGCAAATGCCACTTGAGCTCCACAGTGCCGGGCAGTGAGAACAGGACCCATTAGAGGACGTCAGGCCCTCAGGCCACCCTCATGAAATTTGTTTCTGATTGTTTGGTCAGAGACATTCACACCAGTGGCCTGCTGGAGGTCATTTTGTAGGCTCTGCCAGTGCTCATCCTGTTCCTTCTTGCCCAAAGGAGCAGATAGCGGTCCTGCTGAAGGGTTAAGGACCTTCTACGAGGGGCCCTGTCCAGCTCTCCTGATTCGTATATATATACTAGTAATATTTATGATTTGCATTATGTAGGCCATTTTGCTTTTCTTGTGCAATGAATAACAGAGGTACCATGAAAGTACAAGGGTGAATCAAAAAGTAAAGGCAATTTGAAAATTACACGGCAATGGCAATTAATAGAAGCTGACGCAATACAACACGTTTAAAATGGCTTATGGGTAATTCAACATGCAACAACTCCGCTGTTAGTCTACTTGAAGCCAAGGTGAAATGAACTTGGACGCTACACTGCGGGATTACACCGTTGTTGAACAACACACCATAGTGAGATTTCTTTGTGAAAAGGGAGTGTAACCTGCTGAAATTAACCAAAGGATGTTGACTTGTGCAGCTCAGAAACCTGCTTAGGTACCCATCTTGCGGCAACTTTACCGTACCCTAAGTCATCACTCGTTTTGGCATGTGTAGGTCTATAGTTGATGTCCAAATATGCACCAACAGCGGATAACGTAATCTGTCGGTCTTCCTTAGATGAAGGCATTCGCCATGTGGATGTTCGCTTGTGTGCATGATGTGGATGGTCAACCAGATAAACGTTTCATTGAGCCATGCTGTTTTCACTTCCATAGTGACCTGAAATGGACTAACTCTGTCCACAGCTGGTTCATTTCTTGTGATCAGTGTTGTCTGGCCCTGAATAAAATAGATTGATTAGACAGTAAATGGATGAACCAATACAAGGATGATGCAAGTTGTCAGCACTGCAGTCTTCCAGTTCCTTGAGCCTGGGACCAAGTCTTGTCAGCACAGAGATTGTCTGAGTAGAAAACTGTCACAATGCTATGCACTTCAGGTTAATTAGCAATTGCATTCTGACCCGGTAATAATGAGTATGCCTTTGAATGAACTGACATTCTTAAATCCCTAATCAAAATGGAAGAATGAACCAAGAATCACCTGAAATTGAAAGTTTAAAGTTTTGTTAGTAACAACAGACAGAACATTTAACTAACTCTGGTATCCATTAAGAAAAAAAAACACAGAACATCATCTTGTTTGTCCTTAAGTCTACCATTTCTCAAGGTGTTTCACAAAGTCCTTACATTGTCTCTTCCACGCCATTTAACTGAAGAAGGCCAGCGTGTCAACTGGGAACCAAGCTCTGCTAAATAAACCATCAGCCCCAGATCAATCTTTAGCATATGAAGTTATTCAGGGTGCAAACAAGCTGCAAAAGGCCAAATTTAACAGGTTCCTGTGGAGACACAGTAGGCTGACCTTCTCTTCAACTCTTTTCAATAACCTAGTCATTAAATGCATTAAATAAATAAATAATACACATATGCCAGGAGCTGTGTTTACAGTCAAACCAGCTCCATCCTTTCAATGCATTTGATTGTCATGCATGAACATTTGCTGGCAGATTCACCATTCTTTAATCGGGCCTGCCTGTCAACCAACACATTTTAACTGTATTTATTATTTATGTGATGGGACTGAGACAAAGCTTAACCTCACAGGATTTTCAAATAACACAAATGGAAAAAACTGGAAAAGATAAACTCATTAAAACTCTATTTGGAATGAAGGTTGGGTATTAATTTTAATAGAAATAAAAAACCTTACAAGGACAACTGTACTATCTATCTATCTATCTATCTATCTATCTATCTATCTATCTAGTTTGGGTAGTTTTTGAATTCCTCAATTAAAGTGCTGTTATAAAAAATACAACAGCAGCAATAATAATAATAATAATAATAATAATAATAGGGTATGCAATTAAGGTACTCAAGGAACCTCTCATCAAGGCAGAAACTACTCAAGTGGAAATAGAGTTTGTTATGTCGTTGACCGAGAGGAATATATAATCCCAAATGAAATGTTGGGGAAGTAACGTGGTCACCCGGTTTACAGAAATAATACTTTGGAGCATAATAAGAGGCACCCAATGACACAAAATAAATACAAAACAATACAATGCAACTTCAGCTCTTGGCTGGTGTAAAAAGGCTCTGAAGAGCAGTTAGGCTTCAGGATGGAGCTCCGTACCCAAATAAGATATCTCCCTCCAGGTGCGTCCTGCTTTTATGGTGCGGGGACAGGAAGGGGTGGAGTTAGTTGCACTCACTGGGCGTACTCTCTGAGCCGAGGGCTGAAAAAGGGACAAGACAGTCAGTGATCGCGCCTCCTCATGTACCAAGGTAGTAATACTTACCTCTTATAAGCCCAGAAGATGATCCTCTGATGTGCATGTGTGACAGCTGCTATGTTAAGCCTTCCATCCATCCATCCATCCATTCTCTTCCGCTTATCTGGGGTAGGGTCGCGGGGGCAGCAGCTTGAGCAGAGAAGCCCAGACTTCCCTCTCCTCGGCCACTTCTTCCAGCTCTTCCGGGAGAATCCCAAGGCGTTCCCAGGCCAGCCGGGAGACATAGTCTGGGTCTTCCCCGGGGCCTCCTCCAGGTTGGACGTGCCCGGAACACCTCACCAGGGAGGTGTCCAGGAGGCATCCTGATCAGATGCCCGAGCCACCTCATCTGACTCCTCTTGATGCGGAGCAGCAATGGCTCTACTATGAGTTCCTCCCGGATGACTGAGCTTCTCACCCTATCTTTAAGGGAAAGCCCAGACACCCTGCGGAGGAAACTCATTTCAGCCGCTTGTATTCGCAATCTCGTTCTTTCGGTCACTACCCTTAGCTCATGACCATAGGTGAGAGTAGGAACGTAGATCAACTGGTAAATTGAGAGCTTTGCCTTACGGCTCAGCTCTTTATTCACCACGACAGACCAATGCAGAGCCCGCATCACTGCAGATGCCGCGCCGATCCGGCCTGTCGATCTCACGGTCCATTCTTCCCTCACTCGTGAACAAGAACCCAAGATACCTGAACTCTTCCACTTGGGGCAGGATCTCTCCCTCAACCCTGAGAGGGCACTCCACCCTTTTCTGGCTGAGGACCATGCTCTCGAATTTGGAGGTGCTGATCCCAGCCACTTCACACTCAGCTGCGAACCGATCTAGAGAGATCTGAAGATCAAGGCCTGATGAAGCAAACTGGACAACATTATCTGCAAAAAGCAGTGACACAATCCTGAGTCCTCCAAACCGGACCCCTTCAACACCTTGGCTGCGCCTAGAAATTCTGTCCATAAAAGTTATGAACAGAATCGGTGACAAAGGGCAGCCCTGGCGGAGTCCAACTCTCACTGGAAACGGGCTCGACTTAATGCCGGCAATGCAGAGCAAGCTCTGACACCGGTTGTACAGGGACCGAACAGCTCTTACCAGGGGGTCCAGTACCCCATACTCCCGGAGCACCCCATACAGGATTCCCCGATGTCCATGCGATGTTGCAGAGCCGTGTCAACCAAGACAGTCCTACAACATCCAAAGCCTTGAGAAACTCCGGGCGTATCTCATCCACCCCCGGGGCCCTGCCACCAAGGAGTTTTTTGACCACTTCGGTGACTTCAGTCCCAGAGATGGGAGAGCCAACCTCAGAGTCCCCAGGCTCTGCTTCCTCATTGGAAGGCATGTTAGTGGGATTGAGGAGGTCTTTGAAGTACTCCCCCACTGACCCACGACGTCCAGAGTCGAGGTCAGCAGCGCACCATCCCCACCATATACGGTGTTGATACTGCACTGCTTCCCCCTCCTGAGACGCCAGACGGTGGACCAGAAAATCCTTGAAGCCGTCCGAAAGTCATTCTCCATGGCCTCACCAAACTCCTCCCATGCCCGAGTTTTTGCCTCAGCAACCACCGAAGCCGTATTCCGCTTGGCCTGCGGTACCTATCAGCTGCCTCCAGAGACCCACAGGACAAAAAGGTCCTATAGGACTCCTTCTTCAGCTTGATGGCATCCCTCATCACCGGTGTCCATCAACGGGTTTGGGGATTGCCGTCACAACAGGCACCGACCACCTTACAGCCACAGCTTCGGTCAGCCTCAACAATAGAGGCACGGAACATGGCCCATTCGGACTCAATGTCCCCCACCTCCCTCGGGATGTGGTTGAAGTTCTGCCGAAGGTGGGATTTGAAGCTACTTCTGACAGGGGACTCTGCCAGTTGTTCCCAGCAGACCCTCACAACTCGTTTGGGCCTACCAGGCCTGATCGGCGTCTTCCCCCACCAACGAAGCCAACTCACCACCAGGTGGTGATCAGTTGACAGCTCCGCCACTCTCTTCACCCAAGTGTCCAAGACATGTGGCCGCAAGTCCGATGACACGACCACAAAGTCGATCATCGAACTGAGGCCTAGGGTGTCCTGGTGCCAAGTGCACATATGAACACCCTTATGCTTGAACATGGTGTTTGTTATGGACAATCTGTGACGAGCACAGAAGTCCAATAACAAAACACCGCTCGGGTTCAGATCGGGGCCATTAATCCCAATTACGGCCATCCAGGACTCACTGTCATTGCCCACGTGAGCATTGAAGTCTCCCAGCAGAATGAGGGAATCCCCAGAAGGTATGCCCTCTAGCACCCCTCCAGAGACTCCAAAAAGGGTGGATACTCCAAACTGCTGTTCGGCGTTTACGCACAAACAACAGTCAGGACCCTTCCCCCCACCCGAAGGCGAAGGGAGGCCACCCTCTCATCCACTGAGGTAAACCCCAATGCACAGGCTCATAAGTATGCCCAAACCTGCTTGGCGCCTCTCACCGGGGTCAACTCCAGAGTGGTAGAGAGTCTAGCCCCTCTCAAGGAGATTGGTTCCAGAGTCCAAGCTGTGCGTTGAGGTGAGTCCGACTATATCTAGCCGGAACCTCTCGACCTCGTGCACTAGTTCAAGATCCTTCCCATTCAGATAGGTGACATTCCACGTCCCAAGAGCCAGTTTCTGTAGCCGAGGATCACACCGCCAAGGTCCCCGACTTCGGCCACCACCCAACTCACACTGCACCCAACCTCCTTGGCCCCTCCCATTGGACCCACGTTACCTCTTCGGGCTGTGCCAGGCCCAGCCCCATGGGTGCAGGCCCGGCCACCAGGTGCTCGCCATCGAGCCCCACCTCCAGGCCTGGCTCCAGAGGGGGCCCCAGTGACCCACGTCCGGGCAAGGGAAAACGTTGCCCAGAGTTTTTGCTCATCATTGGAGGTTTGTTCAACCGCTCTTTGTCTCATCCCTCACCTAGGACCAGTTTGCCTTGGGTGGCCCTACCAGGGGCATAAAGCCCCGGACAACATAGCTCCTAGGATCATTGGGACATGCAAACCCCTCCACCATGATAAGGTGACGGTTCAAGGAGAGGATGTTAAGCCCTATTTTTAATTATTGCATTAAACTTGCACCTAAAATCATGATATGAAACATGTGCTCTGTCAGCAACCAAAATATATTTATACTTGCAGCAACTTTGGTGCCTTATTTTCTGCTTATAAATCTTTATACATCAAAGATTCTTTGCTGTCTTTTTTGTGCATAAGCCAGGGATTGGTGGTTATCCTCTTCCTTGTAGGGCTATTGCTTTATTTTGGGCCTTTTATAGTTACAGTGGTGTGAAAAACTATTTGCCCCCTTCCTGATTTCTTATTCTTTTGCATGTTTGTCACACAAAATGTTTCTGATCATCAAACACATTTAACCATTAGTCAAATATAACACAAGTAAACACAAAATGCAGGTTTTAAATGATAGTTTTTATTATTTAGGGAGAAAAAAAATCTAAACCTACATGGCCCTGTGTGAAAAAGTAATTGCCCCCTGAACCTAATAACTGGTTGGGCCACCCTTAGCAGCAATAACTGCAATCAAACGTTTGCGGTAACTTGCAATGAGTCTTTCACAGCAATCTGGAGGAATTTTGGCCCACTCATCTTTGCAGAATTGTTGTAATTCAGCTTTATTTGAGGGTTTTCTAGCATGAACCGCCTTTTTAAGGTCATGCAATAGCATCTCAATTGGATTCAGGTCAGGACTTTGACTAAGCCACTCCAAAGTCTTCATTTTGTTTTTCTTCAGCCATTCAGAGGTGGATTTGCTGGTGTGTTTTGGGTCATTGTCCTGTTGCAGCACCCAAGATCGCTTCAGCTTGAGTTGACGAACAGATGGCCGGACATTCTCCTTCAGGATTTTTTGGTAGACAGTAGAATTCATGGTTCCATCTATCACAGCAAGCCTTCCAGGTCCTGAAGCAGCAAAACAACCCCAGACGATCACACTACCACCACCATATGTTACTGTTGGTATGATGTTCTTTTTCTGAAATGCTGTGTTCCTTTTACGCCAGATATAACGGGACATTTGCCTTCCAAAAAGTTCAACTTTTGTCTCATCAGTCCACAAGATATTTTCCCAAACGTCTTGGCAATCATTGAGATGTTTCTTAGCAAAATTGAGATGAGCCCTAATGTTCTGTTTGCTTAACAGTGGTTTGCGTCTTGGAAATCTGCCATGCAGGTCGTTTTTGCCCAGTCTCTTTCTTATGGTGGAATCGTGAACACTGACCTTAATTGAGGCAAGTGAGGCCTGCAGTTCTTTAGACGTTGTCCTGGGGTCTTTTGTGACCTCTGCGCTCTTGGGGTAATTTTGGTCGGCCGGCCACTCCTGGGAAGGTTCACCACTGTTCCATGTTTTTGCCATTTGTGGATAATGGCTCTCACTGTGGTTCGCTGGAGTCCCAAAGCTTTAGAAATGGCTTTATAACCTTTATCAGACTGATAGATCTAAATTACTTCTGTTATCATTTGTTCCTGAATTTCTTTGGATCTTGGCATGATGTCTAGCTTTTGAGGTGCTTTTGGTCTACTTCTCTGTGTCAGGCAGCTCCTATTTAAGTGATTTCTTGATTGAAACAGGTGTGGCAGTAATCAGGCCTGGGGGTGGCTACGGAAATTGAACTCAGGTGTGATACACCACAGTTAGGTTATTTTTTAACAAGGGGGCAATTACTTTTCACACAGGGCCATGTAGGTTTGGATTTTTTATCTCCCTAAATAATAAAACCATCATTTAAAAACTGCATTTTGTGTTTACTTGTGTTATATTTGACTAATGGTTAAATGTGTTTGATGATCAGAAACATTTTGTGTGACAAACATGCAAAAGAATAAGAAATCAGGAAGGGGGCAAATAGTTTTTCACACCACTGTATTTTGCCATCGGGTTGTTTTAGTAGGCCTCACCCAGAGTACTGATGATGTAGCTCGGCACAATTCCTAGGAACTGTGACCTAACAACCCAAGAGCGTATCCTAAAATGCAGGTGTTCAATATAGTGGAGCCCAAAATGAAAACAAAAATGGAGCCACTACAATTTCAATACATCATAGAAACAGTTTTTATGGCATTATAGCCACAAAGAGAAATAACAATAATCACAAATACAAAATGGCAAAGCTGAGACAAAGCAGGTGTTCAAAGTACAATTATGGCCAGAAGAATACAAGAAAATGGAGGAAAATATTTAGGAGCTTACTGAATTATTGTCAATAGAAAAGTCAGACTCTAAAATAACAGACACAGCTTTCATAAATAAAAAAACAGAGCCAAAGTGCTAAACTTTGTTAAATTAATGACAAAAAAAACACACACACACTTGAACAAATCATGTCACTAAATTGATTTATTTTCCCCTAACTACCACTTCAAAGTTTGCTTGCTTTACAGGAGAATCCAAAAATAATAAAACCAGTCCAAGATCCAAATCCAAAAACTCTAACCAAGTCAAAACTCAAAATCCTTGGGATACTAACGTCTAAATGGCCAAAATGCCTAAAAAATCACAAAATTGAACTTAAAGAGGGAATAAGGGGAGCAAAAAATGAAAAACAAAAAGCCTAACTAGTTCAATGGTACAGTGGTGATACGCCACAGCTACGGTACTGGGGCTCGTCCTAAACACTGAGCCTGAGGGTCTTAATAAAACCCTTAATTAAACAGTTAGCAAATAGGGGGCAAAATATTAACGGAATATTGGAAGACATGGAGTGAAACTGAAACAGGGAGCCACAAAAGAGGCAGGAGAAACGCAAAACAAAGCCAACAAAACTCACAAAAGAACGAAACACTAGGAGACATTATCATTGTTATGACTTGACACTTGTTTTGAATTTTTGTAAAATACTCCTGGAGTTCCAAAATGTATGTATTCATTGTTTAGAGCAGTGGTTCCCAATCTTTTTCGATTCTCTGCGGCCTTAGTGAATCCAGGTTTTCCCAAGGCGAAACACGGTCAAAATCTCATTTGCAAAACAGCCAAGAATTTTTATTTTAATTGAAGGGTTAAGTAAAAATAAATAAAACACATACTTAAGATCACAAAAAAATGTAACTGAATAAATTCAACTAATTACAATTAGTGGGATTGTGGGGTAGCGGGTCCGCGGCTATGAAAGATTGATGGCTTTTAAATAGGTGGAGTGGTGGCTCTGAGGCTAGGGATCTGCACTGGCAATCAGAAGGTTGCCGGATTCAAATCCCGTAAATGCCAGAAGGGACTCTGCTCTGATGGGCCCTTTAGAAAGGCCATTAACCTGCAATTGCTGAGCGTTTTGAGTAGTGAGAAAAGCGCTATATGAATGCAAAGAATTATTATTATTAATCCATTCGCCAGTCTCCATGGGGGCGATCGTGCAGCCGCTGAGAGTTGATAGAGTAATTGGGGGAGAGTCGCACCAGCACGTGAGGGTGTGATTGTTCTCAATTACTTATTTGGCTTCCTGTGGTGCGCTATTGAGTTGCTTTGCCCATGGTGCCATATAAGAACTGGCCGACACAGAAGGAGAGGGGAAAAAAAGAGACAAAAAAAAAAGAAAAAAGGGTGTGAGAGCGTGACATTGGGGTGAGGCAAAGATGACCAGCCAGCCAGCATGAATGAGGGAAGTCATTGCGATTCTATGTGCCACCTTGTAAAATGCTAGCAATGCATTGCTTGGTATTGATGCCTGCTTATAAAAACGACCTTTTTGTTGATTTAACTCTTTTAACTTTCTGGTAAAGTAGTCACGAGATTTACTGACCATGCTGGGATGATGGTTTCTAAATGGCGTTTCAACTTACTTGGTAGCATGCACTCTGGTGCCAAATCTTTCATACACAGTACACATTGCGGCCTCTCTTCACAATTGACTTCTGTCAACGTAAAACCAAAGCCCAAATAACTGTCATCATATTTTCGATATTTGGGCTTCTTCACACTCTGGTTGACGGTGCACCCTCTTTATTTTCACTCTCACAACGCTTATTACTGTTTAGTAAAAACCGATCCATTTTTAAAAATACAAACAAGAAAAAATACTTCAAAAACTTCACTTGACTTAATCACAACAATATACAGTTGATACAATCGCCGAAAACTAATTCAACACTAAGACCGTGCGAAACCCACAGCTATTTATATACAAACATAAAGTACTGAGAAAGTTTGACAAACTACTAAAACAATCAAGAAACTTAATTATTGTAGAGTGCCACCTAGTAACCATTTGTAGAGACTTCCGCAAGCAGTTATTACTAAGTGCGTTACTGGTTTGTACCAGGTCTGCCATTTGTCACATCCTATCACATTAAGTTGAAAATAGAAATAACATTATGAAATTTTGTAATATTTTGTGGCGTCCCTGTAAGGAAGTCACAGCGGCGCACACTTTGAGAACCACTGGTTTAGGGGGTTTATGAGACCCAGGAGTCTCAAATGGAGGAGATAGCAATTTAAAGAGAAGAACCAGGAAACAAGACATACTGTAGTCAAACTAAACATGGTCAAGTGTTTGATTTGTGTCCTTTTTAAAAATTGTTCAGGCTTGCCCCGATACTAGAATCCTAATTTTCGTGTCATATTGGGAGTTTTCCAACTCAAAGGATCTAATTCTATGATCAGAATTTTAACTTTTTAAGTACTAGGGTGTTGTACCGTGGTAGCCATTATGGATGTAGCGAGACGTCAAGCAAAATGAAACCTTCTATTGGCTAACTGAAGAGATTACAATATGCAAGCTTTCGAGGCAACTCCAGTCATCTTGCTTGAAGAAGGGGCCTGAGTTGCCTCGGAAGCTTGCATATTGTAATCTTTCTAGTTAGCCAATAAAAGGGGTCATTTTGCTTGACTTCTCACAACTTTTTTTAAGCTCTTGTTTTGAAATTCATTCTTTTTCAAAGCCACTTTGTTTTGCCGATGTCGCTGGTCTTTTTTTCTTCCTGTCATTATGGTGGTTAGTTAGCACTTTGCTCTGTGATCATTTTGCCCTAAACCAGGGGTCCTCAATCCCAGTCCTGGAGAGCCGCAGTGGCTGCAGGTTTTTGTTCTGACCTGGTTGCTTAATTAGAAAGCAATTCTTGCCAATAAAGCACTAACAAGCTATGAAATTAAATTAACTCTGCTATGTCAGGTCATTCTCATATCCTAGATTTTCTTTCCCTTTCTATCATGCAAATGATTTGAAGGCTAAAATGGACGAGTAATTCTCAGTCCTTCACTTTTTTCTCTTCATTTTTCTTCCAAGTATTTCATTAAACCCAATAGTGCAGATAAATACACACAGGTGTAAATGTAAATAAGCTAAATGGAGAAATGCTGCTCTCTCTTGTCATTTGCATGTTATTGATAATAAGGAGCAATTAAAATAGCTGTTTAAGATGAAATTAAGCAAACATGAGAACCTTTATCCACGTTCAATAAAGTTTGATATTCAATGATCAAGAAACACAAAAAAAAGATGTTGTTTTTATGAGCACGCTGCTTTTAGAAGGTAAAGGACTGACCTTTTTGAGTAAAAGACAAAGCAACAATAAACTCTCCTTGACTAAAACTTATTACAGCTTAACTTCAGGCTTTCATGAATGTTCTCATCATTGAGTGATTTATAAAAAATGAAATCATAATGAAATATGACATGTATATCTCTACATACAAGCAATTGACATAAGATCCACTGCACATATTTCAGTTCATGCCAATTTAAAAGCATAATAATAAAAATACCTATTGTAACCTTGACATGTTGTTGGCCACAGATCAAATAACCTCTTCTGGCAACATCTGAAGGATATACCTAATTTTCCTTTATGCTCTCCAAAAACGTTAACCTTGTAATATGTACAGTAACAGTGCTAGCATATGCTACTGTATTTAAAAACGTGCAATTCACAAAGGACTCATAAAACATTACATTGTTCTGGGAACAGAGTCAAGAAAAGGAAAAGAAGAAAATGTTATTGTGTGTGCATACAACAGACTGAACAGATGGCTCCTCAGATATTCACGTCACATTTTTCTTAATAAATAATAGATTTAGATTGTACATTAGACATTACTGAACAAATTATGGATTGGCTTTTTTCAGCAAGAATAATGGAAATCACAGAACTAAAGGTGTATTTTCAAATATAATTTCTTTCCAAAATCATGATGAGTTCCTTTGAGTCAGAAGCTATTAAGGAGGTAAATAAAATGTTAGGTTATATTGTATTAATGGTTGAAAATAAAATCGAGTAATGTTATGCTCAAAGTTCAGAGTGCACTAGTGAGACCACATGTGGAGTGTTGTGTGCAGTTCTGGTCACAACATTACAAAAAGGACATAGCAACATTTGATCCTGTGCAGAGGAGAGCAACCAAGAGCATCCCAGGGGACATGTTGTACTTCAACAGACTCAGAGAATTAAAACTGTTTAGTCTCTAGCTGAGTAGACTGAATGAGGACCTCATGCAGGTCCTCAAAATTCACAAAGGCATTGATTAAGTAGATCCAGCTTAATGGCTGAATCACATATTTGAGGACACCCATGGAAATCAAAGGGAAGTGAATTTAAGACTGAAGCCAGGAAGAACTTCTTTATGGAAAGAGTTGTGGTAATCTGGAACAAACTACTGAGATGTGAAGTTGAAGCAAAAACCTTGGTAAACGTTTATGGAGAATCTGGATGAGATATTAGAAAGGCTTAGCTAGTGATGGACTAAACAGTCTCTTGTTTGTCAAATTTCTTATGTTCTTGATTCTTTGCTAAGTAAAAATCGGGAGTGGTCTCCTCTAGACTTTCCCATATACTCAGGTATTTAGATGGATATTTGAAGAGTAAACCGCAAAGCAGTGGTTATAATGTATTTTTTATATTATGTACATTAAAGAACCATCAACAACAAATCAAATCAAATTATTAATATATTGAACAATTATTATAAAAGTAAAGCTGAATAAATTGGTCTTTGCAGCTTCATGAATAAAAAGTAAAGCACCTCTTCTGGTTAGCAGAAATAGCCCAATAGTTGACAGAAATCTATGTTTTGTACCTAATACTTGTTTGCAAAATTTGGTTGACACACACACAGACAGACAGACATACAGAGATAACTCCAAAAATGGTATTTTCGTACTCAGTGAGATCTAAAACATCGAGATTCATCAAAATCTCAAAATGGAATTTTTGGAGGATTCCAATGCCTTCCCCTAGGCTTCATATACGAGAAAGTCAGGGAGGTCTAAAACGTTGAGATTCATTGAATTTTTTGGACGATTCCAATACTTTTCCTATACTTTGTTAATGAGAAAGTAAAAATGAAAGTTCCATTCACTAGTAGGTTTTGTTGTGTTAGGATGGTAGCAGAGTGCTTCAGCCCTAAAGTTGCACCACCATGGCACCTCATAGCACTTGGGCCTTATTTTGATGCGTAACTGAATTCTCCAGTAGGTTTTCATGTTCTATTGGTTCACATGCCTACTTTTTTGGGACGTGTTACAGGATAGTCGATAGTGTGCCCTGCAATACACTGACTTCCCAATCATGGCTACTTACTATTATAGCATCTGTTACTGCTGGTACAAGAATTGTTTTTTCAAAGCCTTGAACAGCATAACAGATATGAAAGAAATGGATGGACATATTGGGTAGTGGTATGTAAAGAATAGAGATCATTTCTGTAAGATCTCTGCCAGAAAGAACCTTAGCCTCACAATATGCTAAGGTAAGTTAAATATGTGCACATCTATACTAATAAAAGGCAAAGCCCTCACTGACTGACTGACTGACTCACTCACTCATCACTAATTCTCCAACTTCCCGTGTAGGCTGAAATTTGGCAGACTCATTCCTTACAGGTTACTTACAAAATTTAAGCAGGTTTCATTTCGAAATTCTATGCATAACGGTCATAACGGTCGACAACATCCGCCATGTTAAACTGTCTTATTTATGGCCCCATCTTCACGAAATTTGGTAGGCGGCTTCCCTGCGCTAACCAAAACCGATGTACGTACTGTTACAATAATGAGATATACTCTGATAAAGGTTTGGGGCAGCCACCCGTATATTCTGGTATCCTGACTGCAAAGTCGTTTTTTGTCACAATACACAGCACTGATGTGCATACTAATGAGTCCAAAACAAGACTGAGGGAAAAGGGGAAAAGGGCAGGCTTTTAAAGGGGAAGGCAAGAAGTGAGGTCATAAGGATTGGGCCCGTGTTCTTCAATTATTGGATCGAGCCTGGACGTGATATCACAGGGGCCGGAGCTGGTAAGGTCTACTTCCATTGGCTCGGTCCCGGAAGTGACGTCAAGAGAGCCAGGTGGAATCTCCCGGGAATGGTCTACAGGAAAGGGAGAAAAAGAGTCAGTGCACTATGCCACATCCCGGCATGTCTCAGAACTGCCTTCATTCATGCCCTTTAGATGCCTCCCATGCGCACGTGGGTGACAGTACCTATTTCGGTGGTATGATGCCACTGTTGGCCGCCATATTGTCTTTGTTACCTGTGGGCCCATCTTCAAGAAATTTTGTTACGCGGGTTCCCAATGCTAACTGAATCCTACTTACGTACATATATACATCCATATCCTGCAGCTCGGTCACCGTGTGAGGGGCGTTGGGTCCCCCATCCCAACGCCTCTCACGTTGTTGGCTGCCTGCCTATATAAGGCTGTCCGTCGCTCCGGTCTCTTCATTCCCTTCCTTGCTTCGCCACGGTATTCACGTCTCCCTGCTGATAACTGCAGCCTTTTTATTTAATCCACGGCTTCTCCGCTGTTTTATTATTCATTTATTACAATTGTAGTTATTGTACAGGTATTTTAGACTTAGTTTACATTGTTCAGGTACCCATTTCCTTTATCATTCCAACCGTACCCCCATTAACATGTCTATCGAGGTGATCACCATCGATCAAAGAACTGTCACTTACCAAGTGGTTTCCATGCCCGGAGATGGCACCTACTTTTTCCATTCTCTGTGTTACGTATTGAATGGCCATATCAGGCTCACTCTTGATATTCGGAGGATCATTGTGTCTTATGTATTAAATGACTGGGACAGGTTCAAGGTGTGGACTGATGACGGTACAGGAGATAATTATACTACACAGGAGCACTAGAAGAGTGAAATGCTTAAGCCCTTCACCTATGGTTCTGCATGTGAGTTGATGGCTGCCGCGGAATTGTTCAGTTGTCGCTTTCAAGTGTACCGAAATGGCCAAATATTTTACACCTTTCGACAACCGCCAATGCCTCTTAAACATCTTAGATTGACAGGTGACGATTTCAGTAGTGGACACTTTGATGTTTATGAATATTTAAACTCTCAAAAGCTGGATGTGAAGTTATCGATGAAACTAGTTGTGTGCTTACAATGCTTGACAGATGCCGAATGTCACTTCAACACAAGTCCTACAAATACTAACGTCATTGAAACAAACCAAGAAACTCAAACCGATTATGACAGCAGCAATCCAAGCTGTGAGATTTGAAACAAGATTACTGTTCACATGGCCAACTGTACGTTGCATGCTCAAGAGTAAGCTCAGCGCACAGCTTGGTCATATTACAACTGGAGGGCGAACTGACAACGTGGTATACAAAGAGATCCTTAACAAATAATTATTGGTATATTTTCCCTCAGTTTAAAAAGGTTTAATTTTCTTCTTAATAAAAATTTTAGGGCAGTACTTCACCACTGTGAAGTGCGGGTATTTTGCTAGTTTACAATATACAGTGCCTACAAAAAATATATGGTCACACCATGGAAGTGTTTGCATTTTATTGTTACATAACATTAAATCCCAGTGGATTTAATTTGGCTTTGTTGACAAAGACCAACAGAAAAAGTCTATTTAATGTCAACAAGTAATAGAAAAGACGAGTACCCTGTCTTTGGCAACATTGTCATACCCAAGATATAAAGAACGATGCTCCTGTAATGTCAGCTGTGATCAGGAAGCAGTTGAAAGGTATAAAATAAACACAAGAACAAAGGTTTGGGGAACCACCCCGTATACTGTACAGTGTACAGTAGGTTAGGAAATGAGATCTTTATAGATTGGAGTCCAAAGCAGAACCAAGAACAACAAAAATGGAGGTTGTATATAAAGTCGGCGGAATGGAAATGATGTCATAAGCAAATGGCATTCTGGGAATGGAAAAGTGACATCAGGAGGAGGTGGGATCTTGAGGACCGGAACTGGAAGTGATGTTGAGGTTGTTGTCTGAGGACCAGAAGTGACTGTTATGTTGAAGATTCGTCAGTTGTTGTGCAGGATGACAGGAGAATTAGTTAGAAGGCAGCGCCAACCCCTGGTACAGCAGGTAAACGCACTTATTTGAGCCTGTAAGCTGTCTCCCAATCACACGTGTGTGACAAAGGCTAATAAGAGAATGTGCTAAATGCATACTTGTACCATGACATGAAATAATAGCACTAGCAAACCAGGAACTGCTCAGCAGCAGAATTAGGATTGTTGAGACCATTTTGACAGTCATGTCAATGCATTGCAGCGAGTGTCAATGTACTAACGTATGCCATCCATCCATCCATTTTCCAACCCGCTGAATCCGAACACAGGGTCACGGGGGTCTGCTAGAGCCAATCCCAGCCAACACAGGGCACAAGGCAGGAACCAATCCCGGGCAGAGTGCCAACCCACCTCAGACTAACGTATGCCCTATGTTTATTATCTGCTGCTGAATTACAGTTCATCTAATTTAATGACAATATTTTACTTCTGTCCATCTTTATATTTAAAAGATCCCAATACAGAAAAAGTCAGAGAACCCACTGAACTATTGGGTCAACCATAAGGAAATTTATCCCTACTTATTTCAGGTTGCTAACTTAACACCTCTGTACTCCTGCATCATCAGTGCCATGAGAGCGAGTCTCCACCAAGGCTGGTGAAATACTGAATCACAGAAGAAATCGCTTCATGGCCAGCACAGTGGAGCAAATACTGTTGTCAAATAAAAACCTTTAGAAACTGCCATCACATTCCGTAAACCCCATTAATGACTCTCTTTGCCCCATAGTACTAATATTCACCAAATACTGAAGGAAAAAATATGACTCTTTCACATTGCCTCATAGTAAAAAATCCCTTCACATGAAAAAGTTGACACATAATCATGAATCATGGTTATATAGCCATCCGTAAGTAGTCAAGGGCAGTCTCTCAATTAATGGGGGCTTATAATGTATTCAAACTGATTGCTGTCAAGGCAACAAATTACACTTTTAGGAGAACACATTTACACACTTTATTGTAGAAAATGGTCACACATGCTAACGTGTACTTTTATTGTTTGATTTATATGATAACATGATTACCAAGATCAAAATGAGCACCAGAGAGTGTTTTTAAGTGCACCTGTCGTCCAAACCAGATCTTAAGATGGGCATTTGCATTTCTGCGGTCGGCTACTAGTCAAAATGAATTTCCAATTTAAAGTAACATGAATTCTATTAACCTGTTTTAACAAAGCATTGATGTCAAAATAAATGAACGGTATAAATCAGGGGTGTGCAGCTCCAGTCCTGGTGGGCCACACTGGCTGCAGGTTATCATTCTAACCATCATCTTAATTAGTGACCCATTTTTTCTGCTGATTAACTTGGTTTGCCTTAGTTTTAATTGACGTGACTTAGACCCCTTAGTTGTGTCTTTGTCCTTAATGAGCAGCCAAACAATAATTAGACATAAAACAAGCCACCACATGACCAGCTAATCTACTCTCGCTATAGAAAATCCTAAGCCTAAAAGTGCAATGATTTTGTGCAACGATTTTATGTCACGTTTTTGTCATGCTTATTTTAAAACCTACATACGTATACATGTTTGCTATCATTCTTTTCAGAATTTATCGAACTTTAATGTGATGTTGTTAGATTTTCAGATTCTTATTCCATTTTTAAATTATAAACTAAAAAATATTAAGAACTCACGTCCCACGAGATGAAAGTTTGTGTCAAAAGATTTAACCACGGCCAGGGCCAGAAAATAAAAGACAAAGAGTAGGACAGATGCTGTGCAGGCTTTAAAATGTTTGAAGTGCTGTGCGAGATGCAGATCACGCACACATCAACATCAACAGCAGCAGCAGCAAGCCAGCAGCTGATCGAGCAAAGAGGAGGTAAAAAAAAAAACTGTACGGTGATACCTTGAGATACGAGTTTAATTCGTTCTGTGACCGGGCTTGTAAGTCAAAATGCTTGTATCTCAAATCAATTTTCCCCATTGAAATTAATTGAAATGGGATTAATTCGTGCCAGGTCCCAAAAAACCACCCCAATTTTTTGTTAAATGTTTTCAACATAAGAAAAATGTATTTATAATGAACAAATATTGTATACAAACAAAATAAAACCTAATACATAAAACAGAATCTAAAATAAACAGATGTTGGCGAAGCCGATTAGCATATTGTAATGTTTTTTTCTTTCACTTCACTTTTGCTTAACTTAATTTTCTTCTTCACTACTTTTTTACTTTTTTGCCACGCTTTCGTCACTTTCATTTGCAGGGCATTTCAATATAAACCTGTCCAAGGAGCTTTGTTTAGTCCTCCCCTTTAGAATGTTTCTGAAATGAGTTAGGCAAGTGTCATTAAATAGCGCCGCTACATGATCAGTTGCAACTTTTTCAGGGCATTTCTTTTCTTTAAAGTTCGAAACTTTTTCCCACATTGCAAACACTTCCTTTATCTCACTTTAAGAGATAACCTCCTCCGCGATACCGATCTCCTGCAGAACCTCCATATGTTGCCGCGTCTGTAGTTTCGTCAGCTCCTCTGTTGTCAGTTCCTCGAAATGTGTGGCGACAAGCTCTTTGATGGCTCGTATTTCGAATTTTGGCTCGTAACTCAAGACAAAAAATCAACCTAGTGACGGCTCGTATCTCATAAAACTCGTTGGGGCACTTGTATCTCAAGGTACCACTGTATTTGTTTCCCATTGTATCACCGTTCAAGAATGGGTTTCAGAGGAGCGACCTCATCTGATTGGGGTGCGTTCAGCCCCCCTCTTCACAACATGAGCCACAGAGACACAAAGTGGCTGGCGCATAGCGCAGGCTGGGATGGGAGTTGGAAAGCGAACTGAGCAGGGGGTGGACCCCCAGTCTTAAAATAAAGAAAGATGAATGTCTCAGTCATGTTGGTCTGTTCAGGTCACCATAACATCTTGACGGTGGTCTTAGAAAAAACAGAAAATCAACAGTGTGCTGCGGCAGAATGAGAGCATGATATTTAATAACAGCTCTAATTAACAGCAAGAATTGACTTCTCATTAAGAAATTGGTTGGAGTGAAATTAGCTGGAGTTTGACGTTTCAATTTAGTTGGTCATCTGTTGGTTCGTCTCACATCTTATTTCTGTTTGGCTGCCATTTAATGAAGAAACAAATCAATTCAGAGGACTGAATCCTTAAAAACAGGGCTATTAAAATGAAGGGAAAAGAAATTAATTAGCGTTAAAACTGCTCGCTGATTAGAAAAAGGACTAGAATGAAAACCTGAAGTCACTGCGGCCCAACAGGACCAGAATTGGACACCCCTGGTATAGATGCTGGATCAATCAAGCTGTAGTTTGAAGAGACCTGTGCCACTTTGAGCAGCAGATGAGCTCACATCAACAGAACAGACCCATCACTCTGATGCTCTACTACAGAGTTAACTAAAGAACAGCATTAAGTCGAGACCACTGAAACAAAAACACAACCAGCTAACATTTGGCGATCTTTAAAAGAAAATTAACTTGGCAGAAGTTATGTGATTGCCCAGGGTCTGGTAGATGAAGTAAGTCCTTGTGGGCTCTCATTCAGTTTCCTTTTTGTAGGTCTGGGATTGATTGAGTTTGCGATTCCAATGCTGTTGTGTTAGGGCCGGTTTATACTTCACGCTCAGAATACTTACGCACACAAATCTTGGCTACCACTTGTTCGCAGTGCTCTTTTGATGTGTTTTCTGAGCACGTGATCAGAAACGAATGCGACATGTGTGCAAGTTGCTGTACCAGCAAAAATATAGGTGGCATGTGTCTTAAAGTTTTCATACCTAATGTCACCATCGTTGCTTACTATCAACATGTGACAGTAAGCCACAAAGCTTCTCCAATAGGATCAGTCTGCATGCATCGATGTTTGATGAATAGTTCAATGTGGTGAAGCAAATCTTCAGACTTAAATGCTGACATGCGAATGTCTACATGGTGATTTTCTTCATCCACTTCTCACATAGACGATACAAGCATCGTATATTCCCCATTGTAATGATGCGATACATTTAAAGGTCTCACATACAATCTTCTGTGTCGCTGTTGCTGTCTTTTTTAAACAGCATCAGAATGCAAAGAATTTTTATCTTCAACATCTTTCTTCCCTCAACTCACAGCACAGTGAAACCAGACATTGTTTTCTCACCATGATGATTTCTCACACTGCCACCTGGTGGAATCCTCCGGATTTGCTTAAAGTACATGCACAAGAGTAGACACTACACTGCTTGCATAACAGCAGTGATCTCAAGTGCACATGTCGCGTAGCATTAAGTATATCTTCTGCCTTACAAGCTTACTCCCTGACTTGTGTTTACTCCCCTTTTATTCTTGTGTTTGAAGTATCTTTCATGTGTTTATGTGTTTTTTGTTAATGTTATCATGTTTCTTACAATGTTTCACCGATCCCAGTGTTTTGAGGTTGGAACCCCAGGAGTTGGGCTTCCCTGATGTCACTGCTACTGGGACCGTCCTCTGTATCTTTACCGTGGTCAGACAGAGGGGTCCAGCAGTGGATCATTGAATGCTGTTAGGAGATTTTAAAAGTATTTGTTTTTCTGTGGATTATTTTTGCACTCTGATTTCTGGATTGTGTAACCGTTTCCACCTTCTCTTTTTTCCTTTTGACTCTTTTTGTAGTTTTTCTGAATAAACAAAGTAATGGCATTCAACTGAGGTCACCAAAGCAAAAATACAACCAGCCAATAAATGCATTACAGGTTTTAAACATCACAGGATATTAATGGCGCATTCCACACCAAAATTACACCTCTTTGAATATGCAAATCAATATAAATAGCCCTTAAGCTCAGCCTTCTGTGAAAAGACAATGGCAAAAGCACAGGGGAAAATATAGAATTTTAGTGAATATCAAGTGGAGGCAAAGAAAAACGTACTATTTGTTGGTTTAAACAGTGGTATAAACAACAAAAGGAAGTTGATCGAGTGACATAAAGTGTCAGAGAAACTCGAAAGCTCAAGTTCACAAAGTCGCACAGTGACCGAAATAAAAAAGAAGTTGTCACATATCAAAGTCCCTGTGAAAAGTCGAGTCGTAGCCCACCGTCTGAGTGTCATATGAAAGCTTATTAGGGTACACAGAAAAAAAAAGGCACACATTGGGGAAAAAAGCACGAAATGTCAACTTTAATCTCTAAATTTCCACTTTAATCATGCAGTTTATTTTGTCATTAAAGTAGAACATCATAAACTTCATCTTAATATCGTTTAATTTACTAATTTCTCAAATCCCATCGTAACTAAAGTAGCATGTTAAGTGCTTTGTTTTATATTTGATCTTCTATGTGCTCTATGTGTGTGAATCACTACGTGCTTCCTGGCTTTCTCTTCCTCCGACAGGACACAGAATCCATTACATTTGTGATATTACAGCTCTCTGAATATTTCAAATACTGAGATGTATACATGATATAATTTTCATGATGATAGGAGTTAAAGCTTGTTAATAAACATGGGAACACGGTGGCGCAGTGATTGTTCATGCCTCAAGCAAGATGCTTGCTGCGCCGTGCGCAACCTTCGATGAAATAATTTATAGCAGCAGTACTGTCTCTTTCATACATACTAACCACCAATTCCTGTCCTCACGTTTTGTTCTCCAAATACTCAATCGCCACACAATCAGCTCTGTAATAGACATTAAGCCATCTGTAAGCTTAGAACGCCGATTCTTCAAAACTTTTAAGGAACATTGAAATATCATCGTAGTACGTGTTTAATTATTTTATCCATCCTTCCAGTATCACGCCAGCACCAGCAAGAATACAGCGCGAGGCAGGAACAATCCCTGAATGGGGCACCAGCAACTCGCTAGCGCTGTGGCACCATGTCCTCACATGTTTAATTATTAACAATATAGTTTATTTTAAATGAAGTTTTATCTGTATAATATAATAAACATATTTTGTCTGCATTTCATCTTAAAAATGATATTGTCATCATATGTAAATACGCGCTTTATAAAGTGGCTCAGGCTGTGCAATATTATAACTTTACCACAAGTTTACAGTGAGGTAATTGTATTTATAAGTACAAACAGTTCTATAAGGAGCACTTTATGGACTGATTGACTGTTCTTGGGATGAAACTGTTTCAGAACCGTGAGGTCCATCCAGGAAAGGCTTTGAAACGTTTATCATATAAGAGCAGTTCAATAGACAGCATGGCTTAGGCAGCACGTGCTTGATGCTGTACACTGATAATTCTCTTTCTGATCAACTGATGTACAGCTGTGATTCACACTCAGATACAGTGATAGAAATACTCTGAGTGGTGCAGTGAGAATAATATGGAAAAAGATGATCTGCTGTGGCAACCCCTAATGGGAGCAGCTGAAAGAAGAAGAAGAAGAAGAAGAAGGTGCAGTGAGAGTAACAACGCTAAAGCAGCTATTATATTTAGAATAGTTTGACCATTCTGTGGACCATTATATTGTTACTGGTTAATTACAATCAGATGCATTAAACTAATAAACAATATGTGGTTAATTTCAATGTATTTATAAAGCCACATCAGGGATGTTAATCTAAAAAAAGAAAGGGTAACCACACAGGTACAGTAGCACTGCTTTGATGCTGGGTCCTGCCAGTCTGCAAAACCGAGTGGAGAACTTGCGTACGACAGGGTATGAGCTACCGTGGAAATGTGCGTGGCTTTACGCCAAGTTGAGGTTTTATAGACTGCGATTTAAACGTGGAAACGTGCTTACGCAACATTTTTGTGCATACGCACCGTTTATACATGAGCCCCCAGATGGGTTTACAGACCTTCTTCTCTCTTCAGCCAATGTCTTTCACAATCAAAACATTCATAAAGCCATTCAAGTTCAATCTAGATTGTACTCAATATTTAAAAATACTTCAACTGAAATGTTCAAAGCAGACATAATTACCTTTCCTCTGCTATTCTGTTTACCTATTCTTTGTTGAAAACACCATTTCTAAATGCTTCCTATAGCAATGACAAGGAACATAGACAATTCAGAATATTCATTGTTGCATTCAAGAGCCATTTCAAAGTGTTTTCATGTAGTTTACAAATAGCTTTTTTATTTCTCATTTTGTTACGAAGGTTTTTTCCAGATCACAGTCTCCTGCTATTGAAGGGTTCTTTGGTGATCGCCATTCTCTTGTGATTGTGGCATATACAGATATGCACACCCTTGATAAGAGTGCAGTGGATGTGTGCAGCGGACAAGATTATATAAAGGGGTTTAATAGTGTAGGAAAACTGTCATTTCTGATCTTTACTGGAATGCCAAATGCTGTTATTCCTCTAGTGATGGCATTAGCATATTTCTATTGCGCATTTCATTGTCATTAAAGTAATGGATATTTCTGGGTGCTTCATTTTATTGGTTTCCTTGTGTGTGTGTTTTGTTTTTCATGTTTCTATCTCTTTTCTTGTAGCATTTTGTGATCATTAGGAGGAAATTAGCTAGACAGGGCTCTGTGGCTGACCAGTATATGGTAAACTTGCTTTTCCCCACAGCTCCGCCCGCGTAATAGAGAAACAGGACAAACTTTAAAAATCAATAAACAAAAAGGTATCGCTAGCTAAGTGGAGGCAAGTTACGCTCCAAAACGCAGAGGTAGACCGACTCACCACACCTGACATCAGGCTTCCTCATCCCCTTGGCCCGCAGGTGTGCTGCCATCTAGCCATCTGGTGGAAATAGTGCCCTGTGCACGCTCTCTTCCCTGGTCCTTGCTTTAAGAAGGTGTCGCGGCCAGGCCAGGGCCCTGGCCATCTGCCACAATGTATGTCTTGTTCCTCAACATGCTTCTCCATCCCATGTATTGTGGGTGAAATACCAATAGTTCAGACCACCCTGACATCACTGCTGCCGAGTCCTCCCTCTGCCTCTTTATTGAATTCAGAGAGAGGGGACCAGTAGTGGTCAGTGAGTACTGTTAGGAGTTTTGTAAGTACAGGCTGAATATCCCTAATCCAAAATGCCTGGGGCCAGAAGAGTTTCAGATATTGGAATAGCTGCATATACATAATGAGATGTCTTGGGGACACCCTTGACCAAGTAGGGAAATGCAGGCAAACTAGCTAAATGACGACTCACGGGTATAAAAATTCATATCACCAAACCTCTAGTTGGGTCCTCCCTCTGCCTCTTTATTGAGGTCAGAGAGATGGGTCCAGAAGTGCAGTACAGGCAGTCCCCAGATTACGTACGAGATAGGGAGTGTAGGTTTGCACTTAAGTTGAATTTGTATGTAAGTCAGAACAGGTACATTATTTTAATAAATGCTATTGTTGACCGACTGTAACCAAGTGTTCTGCCAATGAATGATGGAGTTTCACCTCTCTCTGACCGTTTTATTATTTCTACTTTATTTTCAATGGTGATGGTTTTTTCTCTTCTTTACTGTATCACCAGCACTTGCATCAGATTTGTGTTTCAGAGACATTCATGAAGGTTGAAGACAAAAGGTTAAGATGAGCTCTTCTGCACAGCACTGTACACGCTATCACAGCAGGAAGGCACCTGTTGTCAACACGTCTGATTTACTGACAAGAAACAACTTCATGCTATGTGTGTAACAGTACAAGCAGGCTTGCTATTGAGAATGAATGGGGGCAGCGAGGGGCAAGTCACTCGTCACCACACAGTCACATCCACTATAGTATGCCAGCTGCAGCATCCGCCCACCGAGAACGAACGCGGTGCGGCCAAAGGCATTCAATGAATTGCCCACCACCACCCCCATTCAACAGGCAGCCACCCTACAATGCTACCCCGCCGCCCCATTCAACCACAACCGGGTCACCGCTTGTAGCATTACCAGCTGCCCACTGAGAACGAACGGGACAGCCATGTGTGGTGGGCGGGCAGTGAAATGCCCCCATCCGCTCCATCCAGCCTGCATCCAGTCAGGAGCAGTAGCTGCGGCGGCGTAGTGGGAGGGCAGCGAACCGTCCCCACAAGCCTCCGTCCTGCACATGACCGATAGCTGTGGCCCTGGTGACTATGGACCACGGGTCACTGCTTGCCGCTGGGAGCCGCACGAGTGATACTACACTGCGTGAGCAGCGAAATCTACCCCCCAACACGCCTCTGTCCAGCCATCACTTGCTGCGTCCCCAGGCCGAAGATGATGGAGCGGCAGTTACTGAGGCGTATGCGTCGCAGCTGCAGCCCCGTTCATAAGTCGGAGGTTGGATGTCTGTAAGCTGGGGACTACCCGCATTAAGTGTTGTTATGAAATTTGCTTTGTATTTTTTGTGTATTTTTGCCCCGTTTTTAGGCTATGAGATCTGGATTGATTATTTGGACTAGAAATGGGTAGCAAGTGGATCACTTTTGTTAACTAATTAGCATGTTAACACAAGATGAAAAAAGTCATCAGGAAATCAAAGGACGGACTGCTTTGGCAAAAATGGCTTTTATGTAGTTAAAACATATACTTATAAGTGAATACAAAGATGAAGGTTCTGAAGTGTTATGTTTGGCCTGTCTTAATCTACAGTTGTGAAACTTGGACTGTGAGCAAAGCAATGGAAGGCAGATTAGACAGCATTGAGATGTGTTTTTTTAGAAGAATGCCAAATATTTTGTGGTGAGACAAAGTAACAAGTGAATGAATATCAAGGATATTTTTATTAAACGAGATAAAGAATAGACGTGGAAAATATTTGTGACTCATTATCAGAGCGAAAGGCTTTGAAAGTGATGCATCTCAGGGTAAAATCAATGGGAAGAGAGCAAGAGGAAGGAAGAGAAACACCATCAGTGGAAATGTTGTGAGATTGTTCGGGAACAACAAGAGTTGCAATGAGAAAGGGACAGGTGGAAGACCACAATCACCTTCACTTCATCGAACATGGCGTTTAGAGAAAGAGAGAGAATATTGAGACTAATTTGCTTTTGATTGCCTTTTCTAGGCCAATACATTTTACCTTCTATTTTTTAGCCTTTTGACTCTTTCTGTTCTTTTTTGGAATGGAGTCTTCATTTGTAAAGATACTTTGTTTGCAATGTCTCAAGAAGCCAAAGGTTTACAGTTGCCCTCTCCCTTGTAGGGCATTTTTGTATATTCTGGGACTATTAAGAAGTGTAAAAAAGAATCAGTCTCAACGCACAAAAAAAGGTTTGGGGCAGCCATCCATATATTGTCTCTGGCTGCAAAAAGGTTTGAAAATAGGCACTCGTGCATATGTTGGAGTTCCAGACTAAACTGACTGAGTGGTGAAAAGATGGCAGCTTTAAAAGCCAAACCCAGAAGTGATGTCATCTTATGGTCGGAACCGGAAGTGCCATTGTTCTAAGTGCCAACACTGGAAGTGACATCAGTCTTGGCACCAGAACCAGAAGTGAAATGGTCAATGTTGATTCAGGTTTTCCCATATTTGGCCTGCAGAGACAACAGAAGTAGGTTTGGTGCACCCTTCCACCCCCTGGCCTGGCGGGTAATTTCCTTCACTTTGTCCACTCAGCTTCCTCTTAATCCTAATTTTGAACTTTTAAAGCCAGCTCCCCATTTTGGGCCTGGGCAGACCAAAGCCTGCCAGTAGTAGTTGACACTGGCTACCTAGGGTGTAGCTTCATCTGGGCAGGCTGCTGAAGTTCCTGGTCTGCTTTGTGACTCTTATTGGAGACATCACACTGCTTTTTGACATGGCTGTGACTCCAAAATTGCTTGTATGGAATGTTATTTCCTTTTAATAAATTCAATAAAATGTTAAAAAAGAAGTATTAAAAAACAAATTATAAGTCATGCTACTTGTGGGAAATCAACAGCAGGCCAAACATTTTTATGTGACTCATGAAAGCTGGCTTTCATGTCCTATTAAGAGTCATGATGGGGTGAAGCCCTTGGATCTCAGATTGAAAATAAAAACCAAATAATAAATTCATAATCCTTGATATCTGTCCATGCACAATACAAATGTTCCACATTAAATGTTAAAAAAAGATAAACACAGAAATAAAATATTGTTCCTGTTACATGGTGGCTTTATTACAATTATGTAGTGTACATTTTAGATTATAATAATATTTGCTACATTGATTATTATTTCAGAACAGAACAAAACTAAGACTGAATAAAAATGTGTGTCATAGTGGTACAATTGATATCCTGCAATCACTGCTGCTGAGAGAGGTTCCAGCTCCCTCCAACCTTGAACTGAATTAACTGGGTTGAGACAATGGATCAAAGGATAAACTGTCTGCAGCCATGCCACCTGCACTTCAGAACAGGTAATCCACCTAAAGCTAAGCACGTTTGGGGCCGACCCGTACTTGGAGGGAAGGCCATCTAGGAAAAAGCTTGGGTTGTTGATGGAAGAAGTTTTGGCGGAGCCATCAGGGGTATTTGTGGAACTCAATGTTCCAGTGCAGCTACAGGGACACTGTGCTGTAAAAACTGGCACCTGTCTTTGGATGAGACATAAAACTGAGGTCCTGTGTCTCTGTGATCATAAAAGATTCCTGGTCATCTTTCAAAAAGAGTAGGATGTTTCCCAATGTCCCAGCTAAATTGTCCACCATGTCCTAGTTATTCTCATCCCCCTAATAATTCCCTTTTATTGACTAACTATCTCTCTCACCCATTCATCTAATAGCTAATATGTGTTGTGCATACTGGCACATAAATGGCTGCCATCATATCACCTAGGTGGTGGTATTTGAAGTGGTTCCTCATTGTCTATTTAAAGCACTTTGAATAGCTTAGAACAGGGGTCAGCAATGCGTACCAAGTGTGGCACGTGGAACGATTTTCAATGGCACTCTGATTGAATTGAAATACAGTAACAAATTATATTTTAATTACATCGTTCGCACCCTCACCTACAATTTGCGTATGCGACTCACATGTAAAGGGAAACTATGTGTTCAGTGCAGGCCATGTTACGTTAAAATTGGGGGTTATGCTGTGAAAGTGTTGTGTGTCGTATGTCAAGTGTACAAAGACATTATCAAGCTAAACATCAGTTCACGTTAACAAACTCTGATAGGAAAAGTCCTATAAAAAGGGCTTTAAGAAACAAAACTACTTGTTTTAGTCAAATAATTGGAACCAAAAATAAAGCCACCGAATGTAGTTTTACAAACATTTGACAAAGCATTCTTTTCATATATGACTCTATATATTTTAAAATATTGAATGACCAATAATATTAAATCCGGTTATAATGGGCTTCAAAAGTATATAATATAATAATATATACTTTTGAAGCCCTTTATAACCAGACCAATTTTGATATTATATATAACAAAATTGGTAGAATTATGCCGGCACGCGCAATAAACTTGTAACATAGGTTCGGCACGACCCCGCTGTAAGGTTGCCGACCCCTGGCTTAGAAAATCTCTATATAAATGTATTTAGTTATAATTTTTTAAAATATACAGTATATATAATTACAAACTCACTGGAAACTTCCATTCCTCTTTCTGTAACTATCATGATTCATGTAAAGAGGTCTGGGAGCCTTTGCTAAAGTGTATTTTGTTCACTTTCTATGTTGCCCCTTCAGTCTGTGTAACTAAAAAATAACATGAGCATGGAAATAGTATATTCAATTTCCTGGGAAGAGGGCATAGAAGGTGGCAACATGGCAATACTGAATGTGTCTGTCTGACCAGACATACACAGATATATAAAAACAGTAATTCTGTAAATGATTACTGAAGGGTCGCATTTCAGTCACAGAATGTCACCAGCTGGCAGAGGCTGCACAGTATACACCAACTTTCCATTAAATCGCTTGCTCCTCTCTGCCGTTTTGAGTGTCTGGTAAGGAGGAAACGTATTGGGTGGTATGTTGGGGGGTGGTATGTTTTTTTTGTACTGCAGAACCACATATCAGTTTATTAAATGTTTACCAACCTCTGAAGAGGATCATGGCTTTATGCATAATTCATTGAATCTATTAATAATTCAGGGTTAAATATAACTGTTAGAGCTGGGGATTTAAATTTTATTTTGCACTAAAATTGCGATCCCGAGAGTTATGTGAAGCATACATTTATGAAAGAAACAGGAGTAGAGTGAGAGCAGACCTCATGACTGTATATTGACTATTTTGAATGCAAAGACTATGTATCTGCCTCTTTATTGAAATAAAATGTATTTTAAATTTATGGTGAGAACATGATTATATATGTGCTTGATTATATCATGTCTTCCTTTCATTTACAGCTCAGGAGAATTTCCAGAAAACAGCAAACATGGATTGTCACAAATATAGGATACAAATATCCATCCATTGGCTATGTTCATGTAATCTTTGTGCTATTTAATTTTGTCTATTGTGTAATTAATTCTGTTTTTGTTTTCTACTTATGTAATATATTGTTTATTAGTTTTGCTGTTATGTTTTATGTTAGCGGTATAGCGGTTTTTTTTTGGTATCAGCACTGCCTCCTGTATAGGGAACCTAAGGAGGTGAGGCCACCTAATTATTCGAGTAAAATACCAGCTTAGCGGTATTTAAACCTAAGGAGGTGAGGCCACCTAATTATGCAGGTAAGATGCTAGTGTGGCAGAATTTAAACCTAAGGAGGCGCGGCCACCTAATTATTCAAGTAAAATACCACCTTAGCGGTATTTAAACCTAAGGAGGCGAGGCCACCTAATTATGCAGGTAAGATACTAGCCTAGTGGTATTTAAACCTAAGCAGGCAAGGCCACGCAATTATGCAGGTAAGATACTAGCCTAGTGCTATTTAAACATTAGGAGGCGAGGCCATCTAATTATGCAGCTGGCATACTAGCCTAGCAGTATTTTAACCTAAAGAGGCGACACCACCTAATTATGCAGGTAAGATACTAGCCTGGCAGAATTTAAACCTAGGAGGCGAGGCCACCTAATTATGCAGGTGGGATACTAGCCTAGTGATATTTAAACCTAAAGAGGCGACACCACCTAATTATGCAGATAAGATACTAGCCTAGTGGTATTTAAACCTAAGCAGGCAAGGCCACTTAATTATACAGCTGAGATACTTGCCTAGCAGTAGTTTAACATAAGGAGGCAAGGCCACATAAATTTGCAGGTAAGATACTAGCCTAGCGGTATTTAAACCTAAGGAGGCGAGGCCACCTAATTATGCAGCTGGGATACTAGCATAGTGGCATTTAAACTGAAGGTGCTGATGTTTTAGCAGCTGGAGCATTACACTGTGGTTTGGATTTCTGTTTTTGTGATTATTTTATCTTCGTTTGGATTTGCTATATTTGATGCC
Organism: Polypterus senegalus; assembly: GCF_016835505.1. Classification (NCBI taxonomy): domain Eukaryota; kingdom Metazoa; phylum Chordata; class Cladistia; order Polypteriformes; family Polypteridae; genus Polypterus; species Polypterus senegalus. Next base: position 121,567,354 of record NC_053168.1, read on the forward strand.
TCACTCATTCAAAAAAAGCACAAGAAGGTACAACAGAAAATACAATTCAAAAGTTCAGGCGTGTCTCAGTGCATTCCATTCTTAACTCACGAGAACATTTTCTGCAAGAAGTTTATTTCAGTAAAAATATTGGGATATTGCAAGTATGTGACTGGATAATATGATGTGACATGTGGTTTATGCGATACGTGTAACATGATTATTTTTTCTTGGATGTTATTCATATTGTTTGCTGTCGTCAATTGTTGGTCACCATAGACACTTATTCCATCAGAAATGGTATCTCTGTTCTGCAAAAAAACGTAAGATTAAATATTTTTCTCAACCATCACTATAAACGACATGGAGTAACTTTTATAATTGAATTGAATTGAAAGCCTTTATTGTCATTGTAAAATAGTTACAACAAAATTACGAGCGTCTCTCCTACTGGGTACAAAAAACAAAAACGACACTACTTTTCATAAAACACAACCAATGCTACAACACATGATACAAACACTGAAAAAAGACAGTAATATTATATATAAAAGTGCAGTTAAAAAGAAATGAGATAAAAAATAACAATGGACCAGGAGTAATACGGTAAAAAAAATACCATTCCACTGGGGAGTAGCTGCACAAGAGCTGCAGCAGCAGTATATATGAACCTCTTTCCCAGCACTGACCAAAAATGATTTTAATTGCCTTAATTTGCTTATTTTTGTTCAATGCATTTATGGCAATTGAATTGAAACTCTTTCTAAATCTATTCGTCCATAGTTTCAAAGATCTATAATGCCGACCAGAGGGCAACAGTTCAAACAGGTGGTGACCAGGGTGTGAACAATCCTTAAGGTCGTTTGTGGCTCGGGTGAGACAGCAGGAGCGGGCAGTACCTTCCATGGAGGGCAGACAACAACCTGTGATTTTTCGGTGCTGAGCTTATGACTCTCTGGAGAGCATTCTTGTCTGTGATACGGCATGCAAGGATGTTCTCGATGACTGAACAATAAAAAGCCACCAATAGTTTTTGATCCAAGTTGTATTTCCTCTCAGAAAGTGCCATCTCTGTTACGCTTTTTTTGACCATTGCTGTGGTGTTCTCAGACCAGGAAAGGTTCTCTGAAATGTGAGTTCCCAAGAATTTGAAGGTCTGCACCCTTTCCACATGGTCTCTGTTGATGTAAAGAGGGACTGGTTCTGTGCTGGGCTTTCTGAAGTCCAGAAGAATGAGTTCCTTGGTTTTTGTGGTGTTATTCACTGAACACTATTTTGTCAGTCGCTGGACCTCATCTTTGTAGGCCGACTCATCATCATCTGATATGAGCCGTATTACAGTGGTGTCATCTGCAAATTTAACGATACTATTTGTGGGATGGACTGAGGTGCAGTCATATGTGTACAAAGTGTAAAGTAGTGGCCTCAGCACACAGCCTTGTGGAGATCCTGTGCTGCGCAAAAGGGAAGAAGAGAGATGAGGGTCGAGTTTAACCCACTGTGGGCGGTTTGTCAGAAAGGAAAAAAAAACATTTTTGGGAGAAGTACTCATTTTAAAAGGAAAGGCATTCTGCATACACTCCATATTGAGAAATACTGGTCATAATTGTGTTGGTCATTTTCTAACTCATTTAGTCCAGACAGGGTCATGAGGGGTTGCTGGAACTAACATAGGGTGCAAGTCAGGAACAAACCCTGGACAGGTCCAGCACGGGGTACACACACACAAGCCACCCAACTACAAATGAGGGCCAATTTAGTATCATCAATCCACCTAACCTGCATGTCTTTGAACTGTGCAAGGAAACCCCCAGTGCTGACCCTGGTCTCCTTACTGCAAGCACTTCCACTGCGCCACCGTGCCACCCCTTGGGCAAAATTATAACTGAAATATAATACTTATTAGCGGATGCTTCCAATTTCGTTTTCAAAAAATGTGGTAACTGGGGGAAAAACCAGCTGCCTGACATTTTTGGGGGCATTTATAAGCTATTTAAAAAAGAACCCATAAAAACGTCTATTTTTTTAACCTTTGAGACAGCATTCTCGACAACTTCTTGTAATGCTTGTTAAGATTTATTATGCAGTACAGGTCCAATCTGACAAACTTTATATTTGCCTGCCTATAACTGTGGACATTTCCTCAAAGATATTAAATGTTTCCTATTTACCATTTTTAATCAGTAAGCCAAATAGTTTCAAATGTGTTGATTTAGTATTTGTCACACTGAAAGGTTTCAGCTAGGGATTATTAGGATTGTTAAAATGAATTTTTAAAATTGCACATATAACTGGAGGGGTCATCTTGCCACAGTTTTATACAATAAAGTTATTCATTCCACTCAGTTTTGCAACAGTAATTCAATTATTAACACACACATTGTGGATATCACCTTGATTACGGGGAAAAAACTCTTCAAACTTCCTACATACTGTAATGTCAAGGCTGCTGCTCCGTGCATTGGATGAACATTTTTGTACTCATCATGGGCTCATTCATGGCTGTTAAAAAAAAAAACTCCTTTCCTAATTAGCTTTCATGTTTTACAAGGTCTGCCATTTAAAAAAATAAACAATAGAAGAATATTGTTGTCTGTCTTTGTAACAGGCAGAAATAAATCCAGCGTCTTCAGGTTTAGGTGAAATACTCACGTTTATGGAAGATCTGATAACGATTGACCTTGAAATACATATGCAGTATAACAATGCATTCCACACTGAGGCAGCATACAAATCAGGTCCCATTGTCACCTGTGACATTTTACTTACAAATATGGCTGTTTAAAGTTTGAAACTATGGATTTGCCTTAAACTGAGCTTCAGGGGGTTTTGCTGGCTGTTAGTTTCAATTCCAAATAAGCTGTTAATTAGCTGTTAATTCTTCCATCAAATGCAGTCTTTAATTAAATAGCACATCTTCATTTCACACGTTTCTAAATCTAAAACTGCATATTTAAAATATCTACAGTTTAATATACATTAGATCCAGGAAGTTTTAACATTTTATGTCTTTAGCCTTGTGTTGAAATTGTTTTTTTCCACATCAAGCTACACACTCAATGCTCCAGAATGACAAACGAAAAGAGGATTTTAGAAATGTTTGCAAATGTATTTAAAATAAAAAAAACTGAAATATTACATTGACACTGAGTATTCAGACCCATTGCTGTGACGCTGGAAATTTGGCTCAAGCACATCCCATTCAATTGATCATCATTGAGATGTTTCTGCCACTTGTTTGGTGTCCATCTGTGGTGTGATGCCCAAGGGCACGTACAGCCGCCCTAACCCCGACATACACAGGCTGGACACTTATTTCGCCCTACAGCACATGGTTTATTTATAGGTGGGGAAGTGCTTTATCTTTGCTCCCCATTACACAGCACAGTACAGTAGAATACACAGAGCAACACAGTCCCTTCTGTCAGCCAGTCCTTCCTCCTACACTCCTCCTCATTAGCTTCATCCACTTTCTATCAATTCAGGCCATTGAGTGGTGATGACTGGGAAGAAGTCCAGGTGCCCAACGAGCTTCTTCCGGCAGCACTTCCGGGTGTGGCGGAAGTGCTGCAAAATAGGTCCCTGCAAATGTCCAAATGCCCAAAGGGCGGTGGCCATGGGCCCCAGTAGGGTTTATCTTCCATGCTGAAGACCCATGGCCCTGTTGAAAGCCAACAGTGCTGCCCTCTGCCAGTCCGGGTGAGAAACGTTCTTGAAAATACTCTCTCCTCCGGTCCTTCAATGGTCGTGGTAAGGGCCCCATCGGTCCACCACCGTGGTCAATTCAATTGATTGGCCTGTATAGGAAAGGCCCACACCTGTCAATAGAAGGTCCCGCAGTTGAGCAGAAACCAAGCCAGAAGGTCAAGGGAATTGCCTGTAGAGCTTAGAGTCAGGACATTAATTCCTGCAGCACTGAAGAAGAGAACAATTGCCTTCATAATTCTTAAATGTAAGAAGTTTGAAACAACTACAACTCTTCCTAAAGCTGGCCTGAAACTGTGTAATTGTGGTAAGAAAATGTGACCAAGAACCCAGTGATCATTCTGGCTGCGCTCCAGATAACCTGCATGGAGATGAGAGAAGCTTCCAGAAGGACAAGCATCACTGCAACACTCCACTGATCTGAGTGGCCAGATGGACTGATTGGACTGATTAGGAAAGGCACACATTTGTCTACAGAAGGTGCCACAGGTTTACAATGTGTATCAGAGTAAAAATCAAACCTTGAGGTCAAAGGAATTGCATGCAGAGCTTTGAGTCAAGATTGTGTCAAGGGCAGAGCTACCATTATAATACTAAACGGAAGAAGTCGGCCACAACCACAACTCTTTCCAGAGCAGGCCTCAAGCCCATTCAGCAATTGGGGGGAGAAGGGCAGCAGTAAGAACCTGATGGTCACTCTGAATGAGTGCCACAGAACCTGTGTGGAGAATGGAGGAGACACTTCTAATCATCACTTCAATATTCCACCAGTCTGGGTTTCATCAGTGTGGGCAGACAGAAGCCTCTGTTCAGCTGAAGACACATGGAAGTCGGCTTGGAGTTTGCAAAAAGTTAGGACGGGGGTAAATTAGAGCCAGTAATGAGGTTAAAAAAATTAAATAATGATGTGATTTCAAACAGGTGATTGTAATCAGGATGTCAGGATGTGGTACAAATGTTCCACCTTTTTTTGGAACGTGTTGCAGGCCTGAATTGCAGGAATGGATGTATACTGTATTAACAAACAAAATGAAATTGACCTGAAAAAGCACAGAATATCTTGGGTTCATACTCTGTGATGAAATAAAAGTCAAAGTAAATTTAAGAATCACTGCGTGTTTTTTTTTGCATTTGTGATATGCCGGAGGGGAACATTTCTTTTAGGCAAAGAAACGAGTAAAGATTAAATGTAAGTGTCAGTAGATGAAGGAGCAATAGGCGCCCTTTGTCGGGTCCGGGGTGATAAGTGAAAAGGAACATTTCCTGAGTGATTGTGCTGCAGGTTATTGTTGCTGGCTGTCTACAGAATGTAGATATTTACCTGCGTTGATTCTATTGTATATACAATGACAATATGCTGTTTGCACTATTGTTGATCAAAGCAAATTGGAATGTACCATCTTATATATAAATGTCTACACGTGGAAGTGTGTGTGTCTGTCTGTCTGGCCCGGAAGTAAGAGTCGGGATAGGGGCTCCACCTCAGAGGATACACAAGCGAGGCCAACACGTCAGCAAAATGTATATTTATTCAGTTTTGGTGTCAAATGCAAAATTCACAAGAATTACTTTGCTATACAATATATACAATAAATCAATGTCATTAATATAAATTCATAAATGTGAAGGGTCCCAGCCTATTTATGTGTTTATTTATTTAAAAAGCTTCTGTTAAAGCTAAATGTCCGGGACAAATAAAGTTCTATCTATCTATCTATCTATTATCATGCCTACTACGCTAAAATATCTATTTATCTATCTGTCTTATCCTGCCTACTATGCTAAAATTAAAGTCTGTCTATCTATCTATCTATTATTCTGCCTACTATACTAAAATATCTATCTATCTATCTAAACCAAGGGGCTCCACTGATTACCTAAAGGCATGTCACGCGCTCTCCCCTTTTACTGAATTCTTCTTTTGACTGTTTATTAAACAGCTCACAATCCAATTTTGCAAGTTATTGTTGATTCCAGAATTAATGTTTATTGTGGAACCGCATCAAAGGCGTTTGGAAAGTTTAGCTGAGCGATGTCATATGCTTTGCTTTTGACTACTACTGTAGTTGCTTGTTCAAAGAAGTCTAACAAATTTGTTTGGCATAGTCTTCTAAATATAAGCTTGCCATTATTGAGAAAATTGTTTTCATATGTGTAGTCTTCTGCTTTACTTTATAGTTTCTACTTCATCATGCGTAGGTAAAGTGGGTAATGCTGTTTGTTGCTCCAGCTCAAGGTAAGTGGGTTTGAATCCTGACCGGTTCACCCGTCCTTGTGCAGTTTACACTGTCTCATTCATTCTGTTTAGGATCTTCTCCAAGTACAATAAATGAGTGTAATTTTAATTAACACATTTTAAATGAGAAGAGGTGTGGGAGTGAGAGTATTCATCAACGGACCAACACCCTATTTAGGATTTGTTCCTGCCTTGTTCAGGACGATGCTGGAACCCCTAAAAGAGGAAAGGATGGCAGGAGAGAAGGGAGGCTTTGCCTTCAATAACTGGAGTCTGTTTTGCACCTCATCTTGTAAAACAGGATTCAAATTTACTTTGAAGTCGTCAGGTGCTTCTTGTCTTGTATTTTCTACCTTTCTATAAAATATCTTTTGTTAATTTCTGTGATCCTGGAAAAAATTCCATCAAGTTCTGGGATTTTAACATTTTCAATACACCTAGAGTCTGAAGCACATTTCACTCTTCTTTTCAAAACCTTAACACATTGACTACTCTGTTACCTGGATGTTGGAGTGTAGGTCTATGCATATGTGATGAATAATAAACTCTATCAAAACTCGCAAAAAAAGCAACAGTAACTCTGTCAAAATCTCTGTTATTAATGACTTTATTTTCTCCAGGAACATGACTAAAAGTCTCCAATTGAATGAAAGTCCTAGAAGCGTAGCACCATACAGTGTGCAGACTTAGAATCACATGTGCCACAAATACAATGCGTTCCTTTGTGCTGTCCACACTTGTTGCACACAACACATTTGGTAATTGGTGACTGTTTGTAGAATGTCCATGTAGTGCTGTCCTGACAGTTGTGACAAGTCAGAACCCTTGTCATGAAGAAATGCTTTCAGGGCAGCCATCCACCTCAGTACTAGAGCTTACAGGCTCCACATCATCCAGTTAATTGTCACTGTCTTGATCACTGTCTTCAATATCAAAATATTAATTTTAAAACAAATCAAGCTGTTTCAAAACATCAGCAACTTTATACCTTTTCATGATGACATAACTATGGACTGTCTATTTTTGATACAATTTTGTGCAAGGTGTCGCCACCAAAAAAAATTCTATGGCTACCCACTAGATGGCAGCACTGTAGGAGGTAACCGCGATGCCAAAGAGAAGATTGTGAGCAAGCTTCTATAGGGACTCTATGCAGAGATACGATCTTTCTCTTATCTTATGTCTTGGCAGGTTCAATGAGATACGAGTTAACTCGTACCTCGCATTCATAGTGTTAAACATAGACTTGTTGTTGGATATATTGCAACAGGCCCTACTACAATATTCAGGCCTTTTCTTATGTGTGAATCAACTTGGCTCCAAGCAGATTGATTTTTTTTTTTCAAACTTGGCATTCTTATTCTTCAAGGAACTTTGTCGGGACAGTTCAATATTTATTCAGATATCTCAAATACAGCAAACTGTACACATTTTTTAAATTTCAGTCTCTCCCACTGAAAAGTAAATTTGTCTGCTTATCTGTCTTGAAACAGAGACATATTTTTGCATCTTCAATTACAGATTTGTTAATTGTGTCAAATGTTTCTGGAGAGTGGTTACTTCAACTTGTATATTTTTAATCTTTCATATGCTTGACAGACCCTACTGAAGGCAAAATAATAAAGCAGCAAGTACACCTGGCGATGGGGTGGGCTGGGCTGGATGGCTGAATTTTAATAAGGAAGTAATGACGATAGAAGTGTATTTATTTATTCAATTCACTTATAATGATGTTAGTAATGTTTTCATTGCAGTTGTATATTAACTCTTTGAGGGCTGTATAATTTTTCAAAAAACTTGCATTTCTGAAATGCTCACATAAATCAACATAAAATGCCTGTTGTTCCAGCTGTGGCTGCAGTCGGTGCCTATTCGCTGATTCTGGTGGCAGCGGCTGCGAGGGGTTGGCTTGATGGCTGCGAGGAGTTGGCTTGATGGCCAGCAGTAATGCACAGTGGGCCGACTACTTGTCTGTCTTTGTGTGGCAGAGGCACTGCAACGCAATCTGGTTTGGACCTCTTGTCATCGTAAGTGGCGGTCCCCCTCAGGTGAATCAGCAACCTAAACGTGTCTGACACCACAGTCAGCTGGGGACCAATCAGCAGATGCTAGTACCTCACTTTTGTTTTCAACCTCCATCAAAATCGGAGTCCGACAAGTCAGTCTATTACAGTGATAAATGCAAAATGTCGTCCACAGAGCATGTGGCTTTGCGCTTTCCCTTTGGTCTCTCATCAGATGTTGATGCCATTTTACTGTAGAGGTCTACTCTTCGCTAATCATGCATGCACTGAAAATCGAGGCTAAATCAACAAAACTTTCTTTCAAACTAAAATGTAATGGTGAGTTTTGTCACCACTTACTGCTGATTACTGCACTCTACTCCTGAACATCGACAAAAGAAGACATCTGCCCTGAAAGAGTTAAAATAGGCTTAGACATAAATATATAGCAGCAGAGGATTTCAGAAATCTGTATTTGCTTTTTGAAGCATTTCTTTGTTATTTTTATTTTGCTGTTGCTTCACTTTGCTATATACAGTAGCTGCAATATCTAGCATTATGATAATTGTATTTTATAATGTTATTTAAGAATGAATTTTCATTGCTTTCTCAAAAAGAAAGAAGCAGCCTTCTGGGGGTAACTAATAAGACCTGTTGTTAAACTTTATGGTTTTGAAGGCTTTCACTACAAACCCCCACTGAGTGAGAGGTCTACTTCCAATTGGTTTCACAAGGATGCTTTGCTATAACCTGTGCAGACACATCAAAAGCATTATTTTAGTTTGTATGAGCTCTAACTTCTTTAGTTTTTAGATTTTCCCCCAGGAAGAAAGCATAGAGTGGAACAGGTGGAATGAGTTGGCCCTAAACAGGACTGGAATGAACCAAGAGAGTCTCCCCTGCACTACGCCATCCCACTGGTCTGGCTAACACTGAAGCTCTCCCTCTCTTGCTGCTAACTTATGCATATGGACATGTTCTTCAGTTTCTACCATTCCATCTGAGGGCCTTGCCAGACCAGAGACCAATTAACATACTTAGACCAAGAGCCATCTGGTTACCTATTATCTTGGTTGCATTATTTTGTCATAATCATTGTTCTGTGTTTATATGGTGGAAAGTTTAGTTATATTATAAGAATACTAGCTCTGTAAGCCTGTGCTGTAAAAAGCCCGGGCTCCTAGAAACTACTGAAATCGTCAGAAAAAAAATTGAAATGGAGAGTCGGAGGTTATCGTTTTGCCGATGTGCTCACCTTACTTGTGTATTAACAGCTAAGCGAGTTTGTCTTTCGTCTACAGTTTAACTTTGGCAACGGAATCACTTTCTTTCAGCTCCACCCTGTAGCCTCTTACTTCTTTCTTTTCCGGACTCGTTAACTTGGGGCCACCTTGTCAGCTCTGTGAGCTTCATACTGTAGCCTCACACATCTTCCAGGCCAGAAAGAAAGACGCACACACATTTATATATATGTATGAAGTCAAGTCAAGTCAAGTTGGGGAGCATGCACTGGTGCAGCACGTTGCTCCACCCACCACACAACGAAACAGCTCGGGATCCCAGTTGGCAGGGGTAGACACGCAGTTCAGTGCCACCCTCCAGAAATGATCCTCTATATGCCGCAGCCAGGTGTTACATGGCTGATCCCTTGGCCTGGTCCAGCTACTCGGGTCCCCAACAATGAGGATCTTATGAGCTGGATCACCCTCAGGAAAACGCGCCACATGGCCGTAGTGCCGTAACTGACGCTCTCTCACAATGCAGGTAATGTGCCTCATTCGGGACTCCATGAGCAACACAAAGTCAAACCAACGGTACCCAAGGATTTTCTGGAGAGACACAGGGCCAAAGGAGTCCAGTCTTCTTTATATATAAAAGACATGTGCAAATTTTTCTCTCTTGTCTTTTCTGGCACTTGTTTAATTGCCTGGGATTACAGATGCAACAGAGAGGAACAGTATACTGTAAATAAAGGGAAGGGCAGACTCTATTTTTTAAGAGATTGTATTCCTTTAATGCTGCGGTGGGCTGACGCCCTGCCCGGGGTTTGTTTCCTGCCTTGTGCCCTGTGTTGGCTGGGATTGGCTCCAACAGATCCCCGTGACCCTATATTTAGGATATAGCGGGTTGGGTAATGGATGGATGGATTCCTTTAATGAGGGTAGTGACAACCTTCCCATATTCTACCACTCTATGATGGCCAGTATGATTTTCTTTGGTGTGGCGTGCTGGGCCGGTAACACCACTTCACATGATGAAGATTTTCTAAGACAGTTTTTCTTCATCTATGGGTTGTCGCCATTGGGTCACAAACTGCTGCTGTATTTAATGTCAATGGGACATGGATGGGTTGTGGAATCGGTCATGGTGAGTCTCCATTGACATTTCTCTGAATATTGTCCTTGATTACTCCCCCTAGTCGATCGTCCACAATTCCGCAAGGGGGTCCTAATGCATGCAATGTCATGATGATGATCATCTGGGCATTCAATAAGCAATGCGTCCAGAAGACACTAAAAAGGACAAGATTTGGTTGAAACAACAACAACAAAAAGTTTAAGAAACCCTGTTCTAAGACATAATAAAGAAAAATAAAAGAGTCACAGGCGGCCCCATGACAGCACCCTCTAGTAAATGGGGGCCATTCCCCTGTTTATGGAACCAAAGTGTAAATATGGATTTAATAAGATATATAAGCTAACCTTAAGATTAATGAGGATTGAATCTGTGTTAAAATCTTCACAAAATACCATTTGGGTTTTTAGCGGATTTTTATTTTTTGCAGATCTGTGAATAATCAGGTATACTTAGTGTAATCAGATTTTGGTAGTTATTTATAAGCACAAGTGATGCTTTAAAAATAAAATGAGTACAAAAGAAAGGTCTATTAAAGCACCAGCAGCTTACCAGATGTGTATATTCTTTAGCTTCATTAAGTGAACCACGGTAAATATGCTTGTGTCTGGAATGTTAAATATGCTTATATTTAATGTGTGTAAACTACAGTAGAAATCAGCTATGAACCCAGGCTGCTGTCTTGTTACTCCGGGGGAGCTGCTAATAGCATTTGTGCACCTGTGAGAATAATGAGAGACAGATTTTAAGATGTGAAGTTTCCTATAAATTGAATTATGAGATGAAGAAGAAAGTGCAGCCTTTGGTGAAATAACATGCCACATTCTTGTGTGCCAGGTGCCTTTTTGTTAAAAAAAAGACCAAATTTTCATTGCTTAAGTAGATGTAGTGAGTTGTTAAAAATGGCTTTCATTTCATGTTTGAAAAAAGAACATAAAATACAAAGTGAGGGAAAAAACAACAGGTATAAATTAAACGTACACAGCAGCCTTATATTTGGAGGTTACAGTAGGTGACTTGTTTAAGGTCACAAAGTCACAAATTGAAACGTATGACCTTCTGGTTTTTACTTGAGCCATTGAGCACCACCTGCAGATGTTCTAAAGAAATATTCAAACAATGTGGTTCATTCAGTTAATGCATGTAAAACAACAAACATAAAGTTAAAATAACATTCTTTAAAGTGTTTAATTCAGTTTAGATTTAAGGGTGTTTCAGCTGCATTGGCTGCAAGGTAAGAAACAACCCTGGATGGTGTACCAGTCCATCATAGACATAACCACACTCATACTATTAACCTACTGATAGATAGATAGATAGATAGATAGATAGATAGATAGATAGATAGATAGATAGATAGATAGATACATACAGTGGGATGCAAAAGTTTGGGCAACCTTGTTAATAGTCATTATTTTCCTGTATAAATCGTTGGTTGTTACAATAAAAAATGTCAGTTAAATATATCATATAGGAGACACACACAGTGATATTTGAGAAGTGAAATGAATTTTATTGGATTTACAGAAAGTGTGCAATAATTGTTCAAACAAAATCAGGCAGGTGCATAAATTTGGGCACCACAAAAAAGAAATGAAATCAATATTTAGTAGATCCGCCTTTTGCAGAAATTACAGCCTCCAAACGGCTCCAATGAGAGTCTGGATTGTGGTTGAAGGTATTTTGGACCATTCCTCTTTACAAAACATCTCTAGTTCATTCAGGTTTGATGGCTTCCGAGCATGGACAGCTCTCTTTAACTCACACCACAGATTTTCAATTATATTCAGGTCTGGGGACTGAGATGGCCATTCCAGAACGTTGTACTTGTTCCTCTGCATGAATGCCTTAGTGGATTTTGAGCAGTGTTTCGAGTCGTTGTCTTGTTGAAAGATCCAGCCCCGGCGCAGCTTCAGCTTTGTCACTGATTCCTGGACATTGGTCTCCAGAATCTGCTGATACTGAGTGGAATCCATGCGTCCCTCAACTTTGACAAGATTCCCAGTCCCTGCACTGGCCACACAGCCCCACAGCATGATGGAACCACCACCATATTTTACTGTAGGTAGCAGGTGTTTTTCTTGGAATGCTGTGTTCTTTTTCCTCCATGCATAACGCCCTTGTTATGCCCAAATAACTCAATTTTAGTTTCATCAGTCCACAGCACCTTATTCCAAAATGAAGCTGGCTTGTCCAAATGTGCTTGAGCAGACCTCAAGCGGCTCTGTTTGTGCTGTGGGCAGAGAAAAGGCTTCCTCTGCATCACTCTCGCATACAGCATCTCCTTGTGTAAAGTGCGGCGAATGGTTGAACGATGCACAGTGACTCCATCTGCTGCAAGATGATGTTGTAGGTCTTTGGTGCTGGTCTGTGGGTTGACTCTGACTGTTCTCACCATTCGTCGCTTCTCTCTATCCGAAATCTTTCTTGGACTGCCACTTCGAGCCTTAACTTGAACTGAGCCTGTGGTCTTCCATTTCCTCAATATGTTCCTAACTGTGGAAACAGACAGCTTAAATCTCTGGGACAGCTTTCTGTATCCTTCCCCTAAACTATGATGGTGAACAATCTTTGTCTTCAGGTCATTTGAGAGTTGTTTTGTGACCCCATGTTGCTACTCTTCAGAGAAAATTAAAGGAGGAGGGAAACTTACAATTGACCCCTTTAAATACTCTTTCTCATTATGGGATTCACCTGTGTATGTAGGTCAGGGGTCACTGAGCTTACCAAGCCAATTTGAGTTCCAATAATTAGTTCTAAAAGTTTTGGAATCAATAAAATGACAACGGTGCCCAAATTGATGCACCTGCCTGATTTTGTTTGAACAATTATTGCACACTTTCTGTAAATCCAATAAACTTCATTTCACTTCTCAAATATCACTGTGTGTGTCTCATATATGATATATTTAACTGACATTTTTTATCATAACAACCAACGATTTATACAGGAAAATAATGACTATTAACAAGGTTGCCCAAACTTTTGCATCCCACTGTAGATAGATAGATAGATAGATAGATAGATAGATAGATAGATAGATAGCCTGGGTCCAATGATGTCATTCCAGTTCCGGGCCCAATGACCTCACATCCGGTTCAGGGCCCAAAGACATCACTTCCGCCACCCTGCCTTAAAAGCCAAACAACTTCCTTCAGTTCTCAGTTCCTGTTTTGAACTCAATCTGTACACTGCTCTATATAAGTAGGTAAATAAGTAAATAAATACACACACACACACACACTTTGGCATGAACACACACCAGAACAACTATAATGCAAGAAAAAAAAAAAAAAAAAAAAGAAAACTTCTGATGTGGCAGTCCCAGTCTGAGTGCGGTGCTATACAGGCGTATTGCCGTTAGTATAAAGGAGCCCCACAATGTTTCTTGACACAATTTTGCTGAATGATTTATCGGCTGAAAGTCCTTAGCGTTGGTGTGTCACAGAGAGGATGTGCAGCATTGTCCATAATGGCACTCAGTTTTGGTTTAATCCTCTCCTTTGCTATGACCTCTAGGGGGTCGAGGGTGTATCCCATGACTGAACTTGCCCTTTTAATTAACTTGTTTATCTAGTGGGCTTCTCTTGAAGTGACATTACTGGCTCAGTGCACAAACGGTGTAGAAAATTGCACTGGCCATCACAGAGTTGTACTAGATGTGAAGGATGTCACTTAACACGTTAAAGGAACGCATTCTCCTAAGGAAAGGAAAAACATGTAACCTCGATATAAGCAATCCTTATTTTGTGTAGGACCTTTTTGGCATAAAAAATATCATAATGTATAAAAAAACAATTACAGTTATCCCTTGCGATTTGCTGGGGTTACAGGTGCAGTACCACTGTGAAAATCCACAAATACGTTTTAGACCTATGATTACTGTATATTCAACATTTATTGCACTAAATAAGGTGCAAAAAGTTCCCATAAACATGATCACTGCACAAATCGCATGTGCACGGCTGGCTGCTGACACAAACATAAATTGTGCAGTTCAATGGTTCTTTAGCGAACTGTAACTTTTTACAAAATGTAACTTATTATAATACCTCTGGGTCTATATTTATGGCAGTAAATTACAAAAATGATTAATATTACTGATAGTATAGAGATCCAACAAAGCAGTAAGCACAAAATGATAGTCACACACGGCACAGTCCAGTTTCAGATGCAGGTAATGGCGGTGTAGTTATAAAATGAAATCCCCCATGAACGGCCTCCTGAAAGTTATGTTTTGTCCTACCCTAATGGCAAGGTATATGAAGATTCATAGAAGTTGTGGGCACTCCCAGACAGAGACTTTTTACAACCCAGTCGAAACCACAGGAACAAGTGGGCACAGGACAGGAACATACATTTGGAGAAAGCTGTAGTTCAATTGGTGTAATTATAATCCAGTTGTGCAGTTAAAACACAGCCAACTGCAGTCCTGTCAGCTGCTTATGACTCAAATTAAAGCTACTGCCCTAATATTTCACTCAGCAGCCCTTGCGGCAACCGCCAAAGTTGCCCATTGATGCTGGGATTTGCAGTCCATTTAAGTAATGCTACTGCAGCATTGCCTGTGGTTTTCCATGACAGATCGCAAAATCATTTCCACTTAAATATTGATGACAAAACCCACAAATAGTTGGATCCACAAAACGTAAACCTGTGCATCAAAAGGGCTGACCTCTACACCAAATGTTATTTGTTATATGATTAGAAGAAATGGTTATTAACAGGACTATGACACTCAGGTCAATGTGGACCTCTTATTAGAACATTAGAAAAAATTCTGATGACAACAGGCGATTCAGTTCAACAAACTTGGCCAACCTGTTTATCGAGCTTATACAAAATAACATCAAGTCAAGATTTGATAATTTGGTAATTTATGTGTCTATGGTTCTCCGCATGAAGAAAACCTTTCTTACAGTTGTGCAAAATATATACTAACCAAGATTCCAGCTGTGTCCCCATACAGAATTTATTTTAATGTAAGAAGTAGGATCCACTGTACAAATTCCATTAATAAATACTGATCTATAAATATACTGCTCAAAAGAATTAAAGGAACACTTTTTAATCAGAGTATAGCATAAAGTCAATGAAACTTATGGGATATTAATCTGGTCAGTTAAGTAGCAGAGGGGGTTGTTAATCAGTTTCAGCTGCTGTGGTGTTAATGAAATTAACAACAGATGCAATAGAGGGGCAACAATGAGATGACCCCCAAAACAGGAATGGTTTAACAGGTGGAGGCCACTGACATTTTTCCCTCCTCATCTTTTCTGACTGTTTCTTCACTAGTTTTGCATTTGGCTACAGTCAGTGTCACTACTGGTAGCATGAGGCGATATCTGGACCCTACAGAGGTTGCACAGGTAGTCCAACTTCTCCAGGATGGCACATCAATACGTGTCATTGCCAGAAGGTTTGCTGTGTCTCCCTGCACAGTCTCAAGGGCATGGAGGAGATTCTAGGAGACAAGCAGTTACTCTAGGAGAGCTGGAGAGGGCCATAGAAGGTCCATAACCCATCAGCAGGACCAGTATCTGCTCCTTTGGGCAAGGAGGAACAGGATGAGCACTGCCAGAGCCCTACAAAATGACCTACAGCAGGCCACTGGTGTGAATGTCTCTGACCAAACAACCAGAAAGACTTCATGAGGGTGATCCAAGGGCCCCATGTCCTCTAATGGGCCCTGAGCTCACTGCCCAGCAGCATGCAGCTCGATTGGCATTCGCCATAGAATACCAGAATTGGCAGATGCACCACTGGTGCCCTGTGCTTTTTACAGATGATAGCAGGTTCATCCTGAGCACGTGACAGAAGTGAAAGGGTCTAGAGAAGCCATGGAGAACATTATGCTGCCTGTAACATCATTCAGCATGAGCAGTTTGGTGGTGGGTTAATGATTGTCTGGGGAGGCATATCCATGGAGGGTCACACAGACCGCTACAGGCTTGACAAAGGCACCTTGGCTGCCATTAGGTATCAGGATGACATCCTTGGACCCATTGTCAGACCCTATGCTGGTACAGTGGCTCCTGGTGCACGACAATTCCTGGCCTCATGTGGTGAGAGTATGCAGGTAGTTCCTGGAGGATGAAGGAATTGATACCATTGACTGGCCACCACACTTTCCTGACCTAAATCCAATAGAACACCTCTGGGACTTTATGTTTTGGTCCATCCAATGCCACCAGGTTGCACCTCAGACTGTCCAGGAGCTCAGTGATGCCCTGGTCCAGATCTGGGAGGAGATCCCCCACAACACCATCTGTCGTCTCATTAGGAGCATGCACCGATGTTGTCAGGCATGTATACAAGAACACAGGGGCCATACAAAGTGCTGCGTACAATTTTGAGTTGCTGCAATTCAATTTTGGCAAAATGGACTAGCCTGCCACATAATTTTTTCACTCTGATTTTTGGGGCGTCTTTAAATTCAGGGCTCTGTAGGTTGATCATTTTCATTTCCATCAAACGATGTGGCATCCTTTCATTCCTAACACATTACCCAGTCTATATCAGTATTGATATCCAGGAGGATTTCTTTTTCCCATTGAGATCTGATGTGTTTTCAAAGTGTTCCTTTAATTTTTTTGAGCAGTTTATTATAAAATCCACAGATCATTGCTTAAAAATATTTATTTACGCTGTCTATACAAATATTGACCCCCTTGCAAGTTTTCACATTTCATTTTTACACAACAGATTTCAGTTCGCATTTTTTTGACACTGAGCAACAGAAAAAGACATTTTAACATCGAAGCGAAAATGGATCTCTATTAATCTAAATTAATTATAAATACAAAACAGAGAATAATTGATGAGTTAGTATTAATAGTCAACTCCCTTCAAGTCAGTATTTAGTAGATGCACCTTTGGCAGCCATGACAGCCTTTAGCCTGTGTGCACAGGTCTGTCACCCTCTCTCTATCAGCTTTGCACATCTGCTGCCTTTCTCACCCCATTCCTCTGCTCCAGTTCTGTCAGGGTACATGGAGATCTGTATAAAAGGTTTTCTCAAGCCCGCCCACAAATTATCAACCAGATTGAGATATGAAGTTTGACTTGAACACTCCAGCATATTAATATTGTTGTTTTGAATCCATTGCTGTGTAGCTTTGGCTTTACTCTTGGGGTCACTGAATTGCTGGAAGACCTGAAGTTTCTCCCAAGATGCAGGCTTCTTGCACACTGCATCAGGTTTCCCTGTAATTTACCAAATTTATTTTACCCAGAAAAGCTTTTCCGGGCCGGCTGCAGATAAGCTGTATGCAATGGCTGTGGTCTGCACAGACTTATCATACACTGTAACTTGCAACTCCTTTGCAGTCCTCAGTTTTTGGTGACCTCCCTCACTTGTCTTCTTTTTGCACAATCACTTATTTTGCGGACAGCATTTAGGCACATTTACAGCTCTGCCATACTCTTTGTGTTTCTTAATGATTGATTTAACTGGATTCTAAAGGGCATTTTGTCTCCAACCTCGTGACTTTGGCTTTTCTGTCCGCTTTTCAGAAAGTTACTTGGACTGTTCTTTTGTCTTCATTGTGTAGGTTTGAGCAGCATACTGACTCCCCAGAAGCTTTACCTTCTTTCTCTTTTGACTTTTCATGGCGGCTGGCAGACCCAATCCTGCTACCAAATGGACGGGAGTGTGCTGCAGAGCATGAAGGAGAAAACTAAATGAATCCAGCAGCTTTATAGATTGCAAATAATGAAAAATACCCAATGGATATAAGCTAAAGTTATTTCCATAGCAGGGTGGCACAGTGGAAGCGCTGCTGCCTTGCAGTTAGGAGACCTGGGTTCACTTCCTGGGTCCTCCCTGCATGGAGTTTGCATGTTCTCAATCATGTCTGTGTGAGTTTCCTCCTGCTGCTCCAGTTTTCTCCCAAAGTCCAAAGACATGCAGGTTAGGTGCATTGGCGATCCTAAATTGTCCCTACTGTGTGCTTGGTGTGTATGTGTGTGCCTTGCAGTGGGCTGTTTCCTGCCTTGTGCCCTGTGTTGGCTGGGATTGGCTCCAGCAGACTACCATGACCCTGTGTTAGGATATAGCGGGTTGGACAATGACTGACTGACTGACTATTAAGCCCTAATGCTTGTATTGGTACCTGAAGTTAAATCCTTTTTTTTTGTTGTATGCTTCACATGAAAATATTACACGCAAGAGCCAAATTTTTTAAGTTAATATTAATGGTAAATTTTCTTTGGTCTGCTTAACTTGACCTTGAATATAATATAGCTTAACATAGATAATGGAAGGTTCAATTTAACCCCCTATAAAATAAAGAAAATGGAATATTCATAATCTTAAGTCTTTGTGACAGTAGAATAGCCCATAGATTGAAGTTAGACAGCGTGATGGGTGGCTATGGCCATTTCCAGGGACCAAGGGAGTATTAGCAGGGCACTATCTTCCCTGGGACATTAGAGGGCAGCCTTCCTGGGCGGCTGTGGCACCATGGATTCCCGCAGGGCATACTGGGAGTTGGAGTTTTGGTGCAGCCTTATTGGGTTCCGTGGGGGCTGCCAGGAGGACCTACAGAGCCCAATAGGGGGCTTTCATCACACTTGGGGGTGATTTCAGGTCTGACTAACGAGCCACTTGGAACACTCCCAGGGTCACCTTTAAAGGGAGGTGCCTCACTCCATTCGGAGAGTCAGAGTCGGGGGGAAGAGGGACAAGAACTTGCCAAGAGGAGGAGTGGAGGTGGATAACATGGAGAGAAAAAAAAGAGACTGTGCTCTTTCGGTGCTGCTGTGAGGAGATAGGGAAAAGCGTTTACCACGTGAATAAACATGTTGTGTGGCAAACTCCTGTCAAACTGGAGCGACCCAGTTTCCACAACAGCTAGAAAGAAACAGTCAAATACATATTAAGGACATATGGTTTTCTCACTGTCTGCTGCATAGAAATCTTAAGAGATTGTCATGGACGGCTGGGGTTTTTGCCCGGCCCGGACCCCTGCACGCCATAAGGAGCAGGGTAGGAGATGTGGCCAGAACATTACCTTCCCCGGAACACTAGGTGGCAGCCGCCCCGGATGACAGCTGTGCCTAGGACTCCCGCAGGGGTCCATGGGAGTTGGAGTTGGATACAGCCCTGTAGACTTGTGCTTTCTGTGTCTGTCAGGTTGGGGCGGTTGTAGCACCCTCTAAAATGTAACCTAGATATTTAAGCAGAATATCATAAGTTCCTCTTTTTTTCCATTTATTTTTCGTGTACTATCTATTACTATTACTAACTATTTTTCCATACCTTTTGTGTGAACTGTTGGCTTTGAATTTCACTAAAATCTTTTAAAACCAAGATACATGGACTGTGGAGTATTTGTTTTTGCACAACAAGTCATTGTAGCGTCTGAATGTCTATCCGAGAGCTGCATTTGAACTATTTTGAACCATTTGGAAACCTTCGTCAACCGCAGCTATGTTGCATGTACTACAGATTAATTTTGACCACACAACACTAATGGTTAGATACACCAAATAATTAAGAATTCTGTGTGCAATTCTTAATCTTTTCCAAGTTATTTCAGCTTCACCTACAAATATATTTTTATCTATTCTATACAGATGACTCCCCTTACTTCCATTATCCCAGTAGTTTTGCCATAATCCAGTAACTGACTGCTAGAGTGCTACTGAGATGGTTGTTGTATTATCGTGGTATTTCCCTCTACTTGCCCTTTTACCTGTTTCCTCAAGGGTAAGTGTTCTCGTCAAGTTTGTTATCGGGTTGGTCTACTGTTGCACTTTAAGATGAGCACACACACATTGATAAACACACACATAGACCCTAACCACAACTGTGCTCCATGAATGACACACACACGCTGATTAACCCTTAGCACTTTAAACCACACAAGTGCTATAGGAATAACAGCCTGTAATTCAGCACTTCAAGAGACTTACTTATTTTCGGCACGAACAACAATACGATGTTTTAGTGATATCTCAGACCTAAATATTACTTTTGGTCTACAAGAATACATTTAAACATACAAAGACTCAGTACTCTTGACTATAGGCCATTCATCAGCCAAGAATACCTTCTTTATCGTATCTGTCCCTTCTGTTGAGTATAGCGCTCTTCACTCTCAGCCATATAAACCTCGCAGCACGGAAATAATGGCAAAAATCCGGCTGTCACCAGGTGCTCAAAGAGATCTAACTTATTACTTCAATCACTCTAGTCATTAAGACAAAGCACTGAAAGTTAAAAGCAGCATGGTATTTATTACAAGAATAATAATAATACCACATGAACAAAGAATACTAGAAAATAGGTAGTGATAGGAAAGTCTGAATATATATAGTCTTTAGAAAAAGCTTACGAAAAAGTTACAGATGACAAGGATGAATGTCCCAGAGAGGCGTCTGATTTAGCAATCGATGTTCATGATGCCTTTCTGACGAACAGGGCCGTCTTCGTCCGTTCCTCTTCTTCTTTGCTTCTCTCTAACTTGCTTTCCAAACCAAGGCATATTTATTATGAAATGTCAAGCCATGGTTTCACAACACATGCACCTGATTGGCTGGCTGTCCAAATGATTGATGAATTAATTCACTGTCCGTTTTCCCACACAACAAAATCTTTGATGTACTCTGAAGTATCAGTAGTTCTTCCTGTCCCCAGCTATAAACCAAATTGTTGTTCCAGATGTCCATCCATAAAGTAATCAATAGCCTGAGGTATCAGCTCAGCATCCTTTCCCAGACTATAAACCAAATTAGCACGAAGCTATGAACAAGTGTTATGAAAATAAGGTGTAAGGGAAGAAAACCTGCTTTAATTTGTCTTAGTTCATCTGTTGTCTTGTCTTGAACAAAATATAATGGAAACCAAAATGTACAGATTTTATACACCATAACAGTTATCTTCCTGGTTTCTGTCATCACAGCAGAGAACTCCTGAAGCTCTGTAAGGCTGGGTTTATACGTGATGCGACGTGTGCTCCAGCAGACGTTACAGCTACACAAGCACTGTACTGTTTATACTTGCATGTGTACTTTACTTAAGTCTGGAAGATTCCACTAGGTGGTAGTGCGAGATATCATCTGCGAGGCAGTAAAATTTATCGTGACTTTACATTGGGGAATATGCGACACTTGAATATAAAAGCACCACGAATGCATTTGTATTTTAACATTTTGCCTCACCACATCGAACCATTCATCAAACATCGATACACGCACATCGATCCTGTAGGATCCGCAAAGTGGCTTTCTGTCACATGTAGATAGTAAACAGAGATTCTGATGTCACATTCCGACTTGATCACAATAACTTTTTGCTGGAACTGCAACTGGCGTACGCGTCGCGTTAATTTCTGAGGATGTGCTCAGATGACGTGTCAATTGAACTCTGGGAATGTGTGGCAGCCTTGATGCATGCATGTACACCATGACTTCCCAAAGTGGTCGATATCGACCCCCTGGGGTCAATTTGAACTTTTTAGGGGTCAATAGTTTCAATAAAAAAATTTGGGGGTTGACAACAGAAAAAATAGACCCCTTTACTACTGCTATTTGTTTGTTACTTCAAAATATCTATGATTCCAATAGGTACCTGATTAAGAAGTAAAATAATTCAAAAAAACACTTTTTTGATAAAAACACATTACATACCAAACTTGCAAACGAAAGGGTAAAATGTGTCAATAAAAGAGTCACACGTAAGAATACATGAAAATACATGTAGTACAAACATGTCTGTGCATTGTCTTATCGAACGTATCAAAGCAAGTGCGGACATGAAAAAACGTTGCACGTCCGCACTTGCTCGTGGTGGGACGAGATGACGGATATTGGATATTAGCAGAATCTATCACTCTTGTACGGTCATGCTTTCATAAAACACTATAAATTGGTTTGTTTGATGTGACATGTACTTATTTGTGATTTGAACTTTGAATAAAATTATTTATTGAGGAGCAGTACTATGAAAAAGAAAATCAGAGGACACAGTTCATTTATTCGAGTTTTAACAAAAATCTTCTGTTTCAAGTAAGTACGTACTTTATTGTTTTTTTTTTTTTATCACAGGGGCTGTTGAAATTGTTTGTTAATAAAAGTTTATATTTCTTCAGATAATAATATGACTGAACCAAAACAGAAATGCATACAGCTTGGACTATTTGTACTTATTTTGAATTTACATATTTATTTCATCAATGTCAAAATTGTAAAACAACTCGTATTTTTTTGCTTTAATTTTCGTTAGTGCAGGTTTCGATATTAAATGTTGCACAAGATAATGCCATATTCTGTAGTCTTTTTTATCTTTTTCAGTCATTAATTACAAGTGATTAAAATGAAAAGTTTGATATCTAGTGAAATATTTAATATCGAGTACTGTGCAAATGTATTAATTTGAGTAAGAAAAATAAATCACTAGGGTGTCGACGGTTTTAAAAGTTTTTGGTAAAGGGGTTTGCGGCCGAAAAAAGTTTGGGAACTCTTGATGTACACATTCTCAGCGTGAAGTACAAACCGGCCCTTAGAGTTACCATTGGGTTCTTGGTCATCTCTCTGATTAAGGCCTTTCTTGCCTGATCACTTACCTTGGCAAAACCAACTTTAGAGAGAGTCCTGGTGGTTCCAAAATTCTTCCATTTCACATTTACTGAGAGCACATTGCTTCTGGTAATACTCAAAAGTTTTATAAATGGTTTTATAAATGTGCTTTGATTGATGCCTCACTACAATTCAGTTGTGGAGGTCTATAGAGACCTACTTGGACTTAATGGCTTGGTTCTTGTCGTGTCAGGCAGAGTGAATTGTGGGATCCTAAATACACAGGTGTGTGCCTTACTAAACAACGTCCAATCAATTCTGTTTGCCACAGGTGGACCCCAAGCAAGTTCTTGACACATCCCGAGGAGAATTAAAAGCAAACAGAATCCACCTGACCACAATTTTGTGTGCCACAGCAAAAGTTCAGAACACTTAGTAGATTAAGGATTTCAGCATTTGATTTTTAATACATTTGCAAACCTTTCTGTTAACGTGGTTTCACTTTGGCATTATGTTTTATTGAGTGTAGACCGATGGGCAAAAGTGGCAAATTTATTAATTTTAAATGAAATCTCCAACACAGTAAAGTGTGCAGAAAGTGACGGGGTCTTAGTATTTTTGAATCCATTGTACATCTTTAGAGCCACTTCTTTATTAAAGAAATCATAATTTGCAATTTTCGAAAAACCTTTTATATTCGACGTGTTGTTTAAAATTACAAAACCCTTTTTGTTCCAACTCATTGTTTCAAATGCATACTTTCTACAAAATGATGTTATATTTTTTAAATATTAAGAAGACGTTAAAATAATAAATAAAATGATACATACATTCAAAAGATCTTCTCTGGTTAAACAAATGTGAACATTTTTTATTTATTAGGAGAAGGGTTCCAAGCGCCACTAGTATTTTGAAGGAAGTTATATAATAGTTAAAGCCCTGTTGTTTTCTTGTGCTTTTTCGATGTGAGGAGTACAAATAACTGGGATGGGCTGCTTAAACAGGCAGAACTCAGATTAAGTAAATGGAAATGCATTGTGTCTAAATTTTCTTTTCAGGGTCTTGTACTAGTAATTAATAATTTAGTATCTTCCATGTTACGGCGTAAATTAATGTGTGGAGATCCACCTCCAGGCTTCTGAATTAAAATACAAAGAGTGCTGGTGCATTTTAAGTGACCTGCATTGAGTTAAAGCGAGATGTGATTTATTTACTTGTTGGGGAAGGAGGACAAAGACAGATGGGTATCTGGAGTAAACTTGTGAGTTTTACACTGCAGACCCCAGAATGTCTATTTTTCACTTGTCAACCTCTGATCTGGACATTTTTTAGGTTTGATAAACAGCTATTAGTGATGGATATAAAGAGGTCGGGGCTTTCTTCCCTGTAATAATTTCACAAGTTGGTTTTGAGAGTGTAACTTTTCAGATTTCCTAGTGGATGGAGGAACCTTATAATTTAAATATATTTCAATGTATTTGCTGGCCATTATTTCACATCAGTGGTTCTCAAATTCTTCCCTGCTTTGGTGAACTTCCTAAAGGACCACTGCAATAAGCAGAAAGATACAATAATTTGAACAACTAATATAAAAAATAAACACTAACTAAAATGTAGCTTAGTTATCTGTCTTGAAGGTTTATACTGAGCAAAATGTTCTCGCATTTCATTAAAAAAAAGGGTTGGTTTACATTTGAAATGAGAAATGTCGCATTTAAAATTTGAATGTGTTCTCTCGTACAGCTCCTCCTCTTCTCCTCTCAGTAGCCTCAGGTACCACCATGGGGTCTCGTGACGTCTTGTGTGATCACTGCAATCATCTTGCGACTCTTGTAGTTCATGCTTTTGTATGAAGTGAATTGGCATTACATCGGAGAAAGTTGTGAATTATGAACCTGCTGCGCCAGCTCACATTTCTCAGCATAAGATGCCACAAAGAGTAAAGATCATTGAGATGCAAAGGCTGACATGAGAGGCCAGCTCAGCTCCATCTCAGCATCAAGGTCCTCTCCAGCAACTGAAAACGCCTGCAAAGTGTATGAAAATGATGATTTATTCTTGTCATTTTTTGTGATGTTCTTTCCTTTCCTTCTTTTTGGGTTTTTTGTACAGCTGGCACCTCAAGCATTTGGCTTTGTCCTGCCTCTCCATTCGTCCTGCTATAATATATATACACACACCCAAACAAACATTTTAATATCAATATTATTTTAAATTCTCTTAGCTCATGAGCGCAAAAAACATTGAGTTGAACGTTAAGACAGTTTAGAGGAGATCAGGCCATGCTGCAGATCACTATATAAATAACCAAATGAAGAAAGAACCGGCATTCTGCAGAACAGATACTTCCACACACTATTCCATGGTCAAAAAGATTATATTTCATTTTTTTTTTCAGTTTGCAAGATTGAAAATCTTGTTGAATTATCCTAAAAAAAATGCAAAACTGAACCTTTGATTTGGTAATCCAACTGGGTAAGTGTTATAATTAAAATTTTCTTTAGCATGCTATCTATAAATATTAATATAAAATTACATTCTTGTCTGTCTACAGGAGCTGCTGTACAGGCTTTTAAATGATCGATGCGCAGCACGACATGCAGAACACGCTGCACGGCAGCAGCAACCTCTGTACAGACTTTTAAATGATCAACGCACAGCTTGACATGCAGAACATGCAGCATGGCAGAAGCTGCTGTACAGGCTTTTAAATGATCGATGCCCAGTGTGACATGCAGATCACGCAACACGGCAGCAGCAGGAACTGCTGTACAGGCTTTTCAATGATCGACGCGCAGCACGACATGCAGAACACGCAGCACGGCAGCAGCAACCTCTGTACAGACTTTTAAATGATCAACGCACAGCTTGACATGCAGCACGGCAGAAGCTGCTGTACAGGCTTTTAAATGATCATCGAGCAGAGCGACATGCAGATCACGAAACACGGCAGCAGCAGGAGCTGCTGTACAGGCTTTTAAATGATCGACGCGCAACACAACATGCAGAACATGCAGCTCGGTAGCAGCAGCTGCTCTACAGGCTTTTAAATGATCGATGCCCAGTGTGACATGCAGATCACGCAGCATGGCAGTAGCAGCTTCTGTACAGACTTTTAAATGATCATCGAGGAGAGCGACATGCAGATCACGCAACACGGCAGCAGCAGCTTCTGTACAGACTTTTAAATGATCATTGAGCAGCGTGACATGCAGAATACGCAGTTCAGTAGCAGCAGCTGATTTGTCCGCATCTCCTTAACATGCGTTCATCCCCCCCGCTTCACAATGCAAACAGCAGAGACGCGAAGTGGCGAACGTGAAGTGCACCCCCGGGTGGGGCGGGAGATTGGGGGGTGAGCAAGCGAAGTGAGTAAGGGGTAAAGCCCCCTAGTATTATTACAAAATAATAGAAAAATAAAAATCTGCCTTTGAAATCTACACATCCATATCCCTATGTCATATAGTGTCTTTCAGATCTACCAGCCCAGTATCAATTTAATTTTTATACACTTTAAAAACTTATAATATAATATACTTATATACTTATAATAAATAGGCTACTGGCAGTTTAATTTTCTTGAAAGATTGCAGCAGTTTCATAACCCCGGATATAAATAAAAGTTTACACTGAAAGACCCATCCATCCATTTTCTAACCCACTTATCTAAGCTCAGGATTGCAGGAACACTGTAAAGTATCACATAAAATGAAGACTGCATAATTAAAGCAGTAATTAAAAAATTAAATAATATTTGTGATAATGCTCACATAGAAAAGTGATACATAAAGTAAAGATTGATTAATTAAACCAGAAATTACACATATAAATAATATAACTATTGAGAGGCAAAATAAAATTGCAAATTGCTTTAGTGATTTATAGTAAACATATCATCATTTAATTACATCTCTAGCCTTCTACTGGATTTGTAAAGCCGTTTAAAAGAATCAATACTTTGCTTTTAGATGATGAATTCTTTAATGAAGTGTGAATGTCACTGATCCACACTGCAGCTAACATGTATTCCTCTGACACCGTGTGGTAAGTCGTCTGGTAGGCGTGCAAATGAGACAATGAGGGCAAAGCGCTTGGCTTCCTGCTAATTATACCGAGTTGGTGTGGGGAAAGAAATTAACAGACTTTCCTGGTGCTACAGTGTAACATTTCAGCCTTCAAGACATCTGTATACATTATTCATTTGAACTAGTGGTACTTTACCTGCCAGGTTTATTCATTCAGTTTTGACAATTGTCATTGCCATCATGACAGGTTTAATGGCCATTTTCCCAGTTTACACAGGTTACCTGCCAAAACACTTTCCTCAACTCACCAATATATAACAAATGGTTTTCTACCATACTTCTTTACAACATTCAGCTAGAATGAAAACAAGTAAAGCAGGCTAAGATGGACCAGATTTTCCAGAAAATCACACAATAAACATGAACATTAAAGCTAGTGGACCTCAGTTATGGTGCTGTCGGTTAATTGGGTGTCTCAGAGGTGCTATGGAACAAACTAAGTGCTGTTTTGTATGCAATATTTGTAGGTTTTTCTTTTCTTTTACCAAGGGTTAACATTATTGGAAGATAGCATGTTGAGTTTGAGGGTTCAAATCCCACTACTGACACCATGTTATAACACTTAGCCCTTTCCTGGACGATATCGCTATAAGTAACCACGCTTTTGGTGGTGCATCTGAGTCGGATAACATGTCAACCCTAAGCCTAAGTCAACCCTAACTAGTAAAGGCCAACATGGACAAAGACAGAGTAGTGTTTGGGAGAGGAGGAAAAATAAAAGTTGGGGGAAAACACTAGGAAAGGATAAATGTGGTTAAAGGGGTCTTATGGAAGGCCCGGTGTGCATTAACTAATATGCTAAAAGTTTTATCTCCACGGAATATGATTAAAATGATTAAAGGAAACATCTCTTTTTATGAAAAGATCACCCCTCACGATAAGACACCCCAAACAAAGAAAAGGTAAGATAAACCTTATATAGTTATGTTTTTGAATTTTTAATGAAGGTTATGTTTTGATGCAATCGGCTTGACTTGGCTGCTTCCTCAAGGAACTGTACTCTGTAGAAGGAAAAGGAGCCAAAAGAGTAAAACTAATAAGATATTATACACATAACTTTTTTTAATAAGACTAGGGGGCTTTGCCCCCTGCTTGCAACCGTGTCTCGTTGGGGTGCGTTCAGCCCCCCCTCTTCACGACGTGAGCGGCAGACTGGCCGCAACTGGGAGTTGGGCGCCAAAGGTGCCAGGGAGGCTAGCCCCCCTAGAATGATATTGTTTTTTGACACTTAGAGACAGACATGTGCTGCTGTTGTATTTAATTAGAAAATTCTTTGTCGATGTTATTAAACATGTCTACGTTTTTCTGTGTTTATTTGGTTACATGGTGTATGTTTTTCCTAAACGTCAGAGTGGTAACACTGTCCCTGTCCCACACAGCAGTTTGGAAGAGCTGCTCAGCTGTTATCGCACCTTTGCTACAGCTTCCCCTAAGAGACAATTTGGGATTAACTGTTTTTACATGGAATTCCAAACCCACCAGGCGCTCAGGGTTAATGCCAAGGAGATTAAAACCAACCTGCTATTTCCAAGCTGGTATGTCTTAATAATTCAGAGACCAGAAAGAGAGGAGCTTGGAAGGTGCAGAATTGGCACCACATATCGCCATAACATCTTGGTTTAGATATATTGCTGTTAGCCAGTAAAACAAAACAGAAAATTAGAAAATAGTAGCAAATGTAATCATTTAAAACATGCTCTTTTTATTAATTAAAATGACATTTCTTTGTAAACTCTGTTTACTGTGTGTCCTCCCTAGAGCAATCAACAAATAATTGTGAGAAAGCCATGGATTCTTCAAAGTTTATTACAGTTTTTAATTTTACCATCTTTATTTATGCTTACTGCTGAGCTTAATTGCATTGGGAATTTCATTTAGCCTTATTAAGCTAGAATGAAGAGACTGCAAATATAAGCATAAAAGGAATGAAAAGATATTTTAGTAGCATCTCCAGTTATCACAACTCTTTTAAATATGAATTTTGTTTTAGGAGAAATTATTGGGGGGACATATAATGGGTGGGCCATTTTTAAAGTTAAAGATAAGTTGAACCAACACATAAAATTTCAAAGAGCTGAGTGTTTCTGTAGGATGGCGTATGGTCTCCTCTTGTTTATCTGTCATGGTATGAACCGTTTTATTTGATCTCAAAACCCTTGTAAGAAAGGGACTATATAGCGCCTGGCCCGACACAGACTTGACATGGGAGGCACGTATAAAATAAAAGACTTCTTCAGCTGGAGGGCACGTCTTCCCTGTAATCCCTCCAGCCACAACACAGTCCCAAAGCACAGTACAATCACCAAGCACCTTCTTCTCTCACCACCACTCCTCCTCAGCAAGCTTTGTCCTCCAAAAATTTACCAAATTTACCAAAAATTCTTAAAAACGTCTCCTCTTATTTGTCAAACAGGAGTTTCTCAGTCAGTGTGGCTGGCTTTTCATCTGACTCTGCTCCTTTGACATGTGGAGTGCCACAGGGCTCGGTTCTTGGACCTGGACTTTTCTCTTTATGTATTCTTCCCCTACCACAGATTCTTAACTCTTTTAAGGACATCTCGTATCATCTATATGCAGATGATATACAGCTTTATTTTTCATTTAAGCCTAACCAAATGAATACTTTGGTCACATTGATTGATCGTCTGTCTCAGGTTAACGACTGGCTCAGCAGTAATTACCTGCAGTTGAATTCAGGAAAAACTGAGGTACTCATTGTTGCTCCTCCTGTTCTTCATTCTGAGATCAGTTTAAAATTGTCTCTCCTGTTATTAAGTCGAGTCAACGTAACCTTGGGGTTATTTTTGACCAGTCCCTGACGCTTGATGAATATGTAAGGTCAGTCAGCCGCTCGTGTTTCTTTCATTTAAGAAATCTCTCAAAACTAAGAAATGTTTTAAAATCAGAATTGGAGATGCTTGTTCATTCTGTTATTTCCTCACGGCTTGATTACTGTAATGCTCTCTTTACGGGTTTGAGCAAGTCCTCTCTCTCACTCTTTCAGTTAGTTCAAAACGCAGCTGCCAGGCTCCTAACTCGCGCTAGATAGCCGGAGTGATCATATCACCCCCATTTTGCACACACTGCACTGGCTCCCAGTGTTTTATAGAATTCATTTTAAAGTTTTAGTGCTTACTTTCAGAGCTTTGCATGGACAAGCTCCTGAGTACCTAACTAGCCTGCTCCAACGCCATGCAGCGTGCTGGACTCTTAGATCGGGGCAACAGGGCCTTCTCGTTGTCCCACGCACTCGGCTAAAAACCCGTGGGGATCGTGGCCTTTCAGTCTGTGGCACCAAGACTATGGAATAGCCTGCCTCGTGGTCTGCGTGGAGTCGAGTCTGTTGATTCTTTTAAAAAACAACTAAAAACATTTTTTTTTAAACAAGCTTTTAATCAGTGCTGAATAGTTCCAGTTTGTTTATTTACTGTTTTAATTGGTTTTGTTTATGTTTTGTTTTAACTGTTGTATTTGTACTGTATTTGCTCTTCAGCGCTCTGTGACCTTTTGTCTGTGAAGGGCGCTATATAAATAAAACTACTACTACTACTACGACTACTCCACCTCCGGACTCTGGCTGCCAAGTGGTGGTCACTAGCTCCCTTTTATTGGGTACCCGGAAGTGCTCCAGGTGGTTGATTGTCAACATCCAGCTGCACCTCCGGGTAAGGTGAAACCAGTGCCCAAAAGGGGCCAGCCGCTCCTATTGCAGCATCCCCTGGCACCGCCTGTGGAACCCCACAGAGCTTCACAGAACTTCAACCCCCATGAAGCCCTGGGGGAGTCCGAGGCACCACTGCAACCCAGGGAGGCTGCCATCTAACATCCAGGGGGAGATACTGGGCTTCCCATCCTTGTCCCCCTGGCAGATGTGGTGAAGGGGCATCCCGGCCAGGCATGGCCACCGGCTATTCGTCATACCCTATACATTTTTTTTATTTAAATTTGTACTAGGTCTTTAACAGTTTTTACTCCTTTCTTATTGGAGATCTATTTTGAGTTAATTAGACCCTGTGTTAGGATGTACAGTGGAACCTCGGTTCACGAACGTCTCGGAACGCGTACAAATCGGTTTACAACCAAAAAGTTTGCCAAACTTTTGCATCTGTTCACGACCACAGACTCGGTATATGAACAAGCCAGTTTCCCTTTCAGTTTGTGCGCGCCGATGAATTATGCACGTGTTCAGTCTCTCCCTGTGCATTCCCTGTGCAGCGA
Source organism: Polypterus senegalus (assembly GCF_016835505.1). Classification (NCBI taxonomy): domain Eukaryota; kingdom Metazoa; phylum Chordata; class Cladistia; order Polypteriformes; family Polypteridae; genus Polypterus; species Polypterus senegalus. Next base: position 121,598,457 of record NC_053168.1, read on the forward strand.
GCAAGAGAGAGAGAGACACACACACACACACACACAGAGACACACCCGCGAGAGAGAGACACATGCACACGCGAGAGAGAGAGAGAGAGAGAGAGACACACACACACACACGAGAGAGAGGGCTGGCCGCGTAAGGACGAGAAGGCAGTTAAAGAATGCACCAGGCTTGTTTTTAAAGAGACACATCCGAGCATTGTTTTAACCTCGTTGTATTTAATAAAGACTTTTTTCTGTTTGATTGTATCCTCCACTTCACTTCTGTTTACAGCGATCGGTTCGTAGCGTGCATTGTTGCAATGTTACTTTTCTTGGTGGTTTATTAAATTACAGATTTTTCAAATGTTCATTTTTTTTCCTGTGCTTAAAACTCATTAAAAAAAAGTGATTTTAGCGAGTGGTTCGTAGCACTATAGCACAAACTCTTGCAGTGTTAGTTTTCTCTGTTGTTTAAGGTTTTCTCAGTGTTATTCAATGTTTTTACATTTAGTTTACTATTACACTGTGCATTCTATAGTGTAATTAACTATATTTATGCTTAAAAATCTTTAAAATAATATATATTTAACAAAGACAGGCAGACCCGTTTGAATCACCCCACACACACTATTTTGGTGCTCCATACTGTATATACAAAAGTGCTGGCCAACACCACACAATGCCTTCTTCCTTCAGGCCGACTCTTTGCTTCCTCCAGAGACCTTGTCCTTCTCTCTCCCGACTCTAGTCCACCATATGAACGGAGGCGGCCCCTTTTATATGCACCCGGATGTGCTCCAGGTGCTTCCCGGCAATCTTCCACTGGCACTCCCCAGTGTGGCGGAAGTGCCGGCTGCATACCCAGAAGCACTCCGGGTGTCCCTGCTTGTCTGCCCTGGAAGTGCCGAGATCCAGGGGTCCCAAGGCACAGGGGCGCCCCCTGGCAGTGACCATGGGCCCCTGCAGGGTAGAGCTTCAAAGCTCTGTACCCGTGACCCCCAAAAGAACCAGGGTGATTGCCCCACGTGGTCTGAAGTGGACATAAGCCCTCTTCTAGTCTTCCTGGTTGTCCCGGCCGGGTCGCCACCCCAGCCATCTCCGACAATATTTATAGAAGAAATACTCAGTGTTCACAGATAAGTTTAAAAATGTAAATGTTCTGCTGATCGTACACTACTACAGGATATCGTTTGGCATCTTCACTTATAATGATTTACCAAAAAATTCTTAAAAACGTCATAGATCTCTTCCTGTTTAGTAACCTTCAGCAATACAGTTTTCCTAAATATAATGAAAATTTAAAGCCAACATCTTGATTGGATTTTGAGTGGCAGATTGAATTGAGTGTGACGCCATCTTAGAACAAACAAAGCGAAAACCGTTGAGGTCACTTCCTTTGCTCACAAACCCATGTCCCTTCAAACAAGACCCTTACTGGAAGTCACTATTCATTTGAGGTCCAGATTCTTAGGACGCAGAACTCCAACCCACCAAAGCAGGGCCGGTTTTAACTTGCCTTACATGGGAGTGTAGTGAAAAATGTCAGAACACGCACTTTATGGTTTTATCCTGGAGCTCTTATATGGCCACAAATTTGTTGATTTTAAGAGTTCTTTCGGTTCTAAATGACACGCTCATTGAATCTTCATCTCAATGAATGAATCGACCTTGGCTCTGATTTTTTTTTTATCTGACTTCCAATGGTGTGGTGGCTCTGAAGCTAGGGATTTGAACTATCAATAGGAATGTACCTGGTTCGAATCCCGTAAACGCCAGAAGTGACTCTACTTCGTTGGACCCTTGAGCAAGGTCCTTAACCTGCAGTTGCTCCATCCTGGGTGTGACGTTAATCTGCATCCAGCCCTGCAATCAGGACCTTAAACCTGTATGGAAAAACCTGGGAGTTGGTGGCAGAATTGGCACTCCAGCCACTGTACAAAACCTCACACTCTTCAGTGTGGTGCTAAGGTGTCACCCGCTGCACAGATGCACTCGGATCTCAGTCCGGGTGGTTCATCATGTGGTGGGTGCAGCAACACTCTGTAATCAGCACATGCTTTCAACCTCCTCCTCAGATACCAAAATTAAACAGGGCAACATGTGGGACCCCAACCATAATTTCCTTCTTCTTGTTTTCATTTTACTATACATTTGTATAAGATATCTTATATATAAACGTCTGTGTGAGGAAGTGTGTGTCTCTGTCTGTCCAGCCCGGAAGTGAGAGATGGAGTCGGGGTAAGGGCTCCACATCCGTGGATTCACAAGCGAGGCCAGCATGTTGGCAAAACAAAACCCCCTCGGAGAGGAACACCCAGAGTAGTTCCTTTCAATTAACTGAGATCTCCACATTTTAATTTTGTTTCTAAAGATTTCAATAGTTTTTAGTAGCACAGGCGTACACAGCTAGTACTGTATATTCATTCTTAAGCACACTTATATTTTTTATTATTGATCTTTTTATCCACTTAGAGAGATCAATTTGAATACATTGCTATATCATCTCACTTTCACCCTACCTCTTGTCATTACAGAAAACATTTTTATGCTTCAAGTGAAAGCGTATCAGTTTCCAATACTGGTTGAGTTTTGGATTTTCAAAGCATTTCTTTCTTTTCATTCATAATTTAACAGTCCTGCCCCACTAAGTCCTTTCTCTGTGCTAATCCTTTATAGCAGAGGTTCTCCAACTCTGTCCTGGGGGAGCCCCGTGGCAGCACATTTTCGTTGTAAGCAGTTCCTGCTTTTGATTGGACCCTTATGTTAATTAAACACGATGTTATTTCCCTGTTTTCACCTTTATTGTGTCAATCTAGAAATTCCCCAGAGTATTTAATTTTAATAGAAATTGCACAAGACTTTGTGGCATTTATACATGGGAATGACTGTTCTCCTGATTATGTTTATCTAGATTTTGATATTTCTGTTCAACTGTTTTTATTCTATGTAGCACCTCCATGCAGTGATAACAACATTTATTTATACAGCACATTTTCATAAAAATAATGTAGCTCAAAGTGCTTTACATGATGAAGAAGAATGAGAAAAAAAGACAAAAAAAAAAAAGAATTAAAATCACCACCCCAAGATCTTTTCATGTACATTTACTCACTTGGCAGACACCTTTATTATCAGAGCAACTTACAAAAGAGGTCAGTATAATCGAGTAGCGTCAGTGTGGGGACTGTTTTAAAGTAAATGTGTGAAGGACTCAAAATCAAACAGAACAGCACAAAACTAATAAAGAACCCGGCATCAAAACCAAAGTGTAGTAATGCAAAGCGTGAATGGGGCAAAGGCAGTTTAAGTGCCTGTGATAAAGGAGACCACAAGAGACAACAAAAAGGGTTAAATCAAATCAGTGTGTGAGAAATAAGGATAAACATACTAATAATCACCTTATAACAGTTACAATCGCTACACATCACCACCTGTAAGGAAAAGATACACCAGCCTTAAAAATAATCGGTCCTCTTCCCCCCTTCTCCACTCCTGCCAATACTCAAAAGAATCCCTGATGACAGGTAAAACGGATTAAATATGAAAGTGTTTTGCAATTAAGAATCCAGTTGTTACACATTGTCACGCACGTGCGATTAGAAAACAGCTAAAGGGCTTAAGTAAGTGTAATACTACATCAGATCAGGGGGTGGAGGAGTGTGCTGACTGTCTCTCTCAGTTCCTTGCAGACCATTCCCGGGAAATCCCGCCAGGTCTCGGCACCTCTGATGACATCACTTTCGGCTCCGGCACATCTGATGACGTCACTTGAGGCTTCGGAACCTCTGATGATGTCACTTACGGCTCTGGTATAGATGACATCATTTCCTTACACCAGCCCATTTTACCTCCACGTATTCAGTTCTGTTTTGGACTCAGTCTTGTAAACTACTCAGTCAATTTTCGACCTTTTTTAGCCAGGATCATAATATAGGGGTGGCTGCCCCAAACCTTTCTGACTGTCTGGAGTCTTTTTGTGACAACATGTACATAAAAAGGTGACGAGGTGCTCGTTTTGTGATCACACTTCCCATGGACGCCCTCCCCAGCCAAACACATAATCCCTGGTCTGATATACACATGCATAAAATAAAAGAGAAAATAAGAAACAACACACATTTGGGTGAAACAACGTTGAATCAGGTCTTACAGTTCTCCCTGCAGGCTGCTTTATCGCTATCCTGAGGAATTTATGAGCAAGTTCAACTCACCAATAGGAGCACCCGGAGAACTATTGGGCCATATAACGAAACCCATACATCTTCTTAGGGATTCACCTTGTTGTTTCTTTTTTCTAGGTCTGGCCACCCCACAAATAGCAGACGTCCATGGGTGAAGTTCATCATCACCGTCTTAGTAGGCTTAGGTTGATGAGCCCTTTGCTTTGCTGCTTCCTTTTTCTCTCTCCCTCCTACTTGGTTAGCAGTCATCCTTAAAACAAACTTTTCCTGCTAAAATGTCCAATTTCCTGCCTTGGTAGTTATAGGAATATGACGCCTGCCCTAGGCAGCTGAAATTCCTACCAAGCGGGGTCCTCCCACATAGCCATCGACTACAATGCCCGAATGAATATTCCTTCATCATTATCCAGTCCCTGTAATATAGTGACGGCAGTCAAGAAAGAAAACACGATTTTAATACCATGTAGTCTTTGTACAAGATAAACAGCAAAAAGAAAACAGCGCTCCTGAGTTCTGCTTAATCAGGGATGAGTCGTTCAACTGGCTTCTTCCTTCTGATTCCAAGTTAGAGTCACGGTACTAAGTCCCAGAAGGGTTGTGGCTTGGCTACAGAAACTGGAAGTGTCATCACTCGTCTTCCGGCCAACGTGTCCCCCTGAGCTGCACATCGATAAGAGGGTAGTGTTAACAAGAGTGACCCCTCTCATCCTGTAGTGGTATTGCTTGCCTGTCTGGAGCCCTGATGATGTCTCCTACTCGCAGGAACGTGATATGCCATACTCCAAAATTACATTGTGAGCCAGGGGCAAAGACTGAGGTGGGCACTTTGTGGTTTAAAGTCTAATGTCTTAGTCACAAGAGCACACCCTCTGTCTTTTTGAAATGTTTTATTGATTTAAGTTGATCTGCTAATAAGTACACAAGTGAAACTGACATTGCTGTGGATGCTCCTTCTCATTTACACTTCATGTCTGCTCACTTTGTGACAGAAGAAAGTTCTTTAGGAAAAATGTGAATTGAAAATAAGAATATGAAATAAAGATCATCAGTTTATTAAATGGTATGAAACTTTTAAATGCGCTCAATAATATAAACTGCACCTCTAAAAACAGAACTTTTATACATGAAAACCACTGTCCTGCAAAGATGAGTGTGCATGTAGAAAAGAACTGAAAATCTCATACTGACCTTTAAGGATTTTGTCACTCTTTATCCTTCTGCTGTGAAACATTCTGACCTGTCATTGTTTACACACGTCTTAAACAACTATTATCATACACTGATAATTTCTGTATTATCTATATCTAGTATTTAATATTTATTTATTATATTACATATCTTACACATCAATATTACTGCTACGTCTTTGTCCTATCTTTGCACAATGTCTTGCCTTGTTTGTGTTTTAATCTTTAATTCTATTTTTAATTTATTATTTGCACGTCATGTTGTTACACTGTGGACCCTGAGCTTCGCAATTTCGTCTATCTGTATACTTGTATATGGTTGAGATGACAATAAAGTTCACTTTGACTTTGACTTTGCACATATCCATGTCTGAATAGGAGCAGAAGGAGAGCAAAAGAGTTCAATCAAAAGAAGAAATGAGTCATCGATTTTAAAGCTGGTTGAAAAAAAAAGCCCGCAGCCGCAGAGCTCCTCCATTTTTTTTCTTGAGATCGTGGGACACCACTGGCATGTTTCACATATTCACATTGGAAGTTGGGTTAAAAAGTACTGTATGTAACATTTTTCAAAATTTTCAAGTACAAGAAGAAAGAGTCCAAAAAATGAAATAGTCTCAAAGAAATATGCAGTATCCTGCAGACAACACCTTATTCATGCGAACCACCTTAAAATTATTATTTATCCAAACTGACTAAGAAGTTGAGAATACATTAATGCTGTTGATGGGCAAATATCGGCAAAGCATTTTTCGTAGTGAATATTGTTCCCCGGTGACTTTATTCGCTGAAGGTTTTCCTCTTTGCTGTGCGCCTGGAAAATATTTTTTTTCCATGTGCCACATGATGATTTTCGAAGCCATCATGACTTTACAGAGCTGTAGTAGCCATCTGCAGAACTGTCACGCATGCCTAATCTAAGATCATTGCCAACTTGGCCATTACTGTGTCATAAGCACACAAAGAAAAAGAAAGCTGTCTCGGCTACTGAGATGTGATAAAATCACCCCGTCCACCAAAACATGCTGCGTGATATTTTTCCCTGTCTCTAATCTCATTCGTATCTTACTCTCGTTGTCATTTCAGTCCTCCAGACTCTTAAATCACTGTATGTTGGTCGTCAGTGAACTTAAAAAGGTAAAAATGTGCCCCAAAGCCACAAAGGTTAAGAAACACTGCCAGATCTCCATTAAGCATGCGTTTAACAAAATAAACAGAAAAACGTGCAGTTTTACGGTGTGACACTAGTGGGCGCTGTCGCACATCCAAACCCACAGACAACACGTTCAGACACCAGGTAAAAATACCAGAAATAATTTTAAATTTCTTCAATAATGTGCACAAAGCATGTCCACCTCCACAATACACAATAAATCACAATAATCAATACAATAAATCCTCCTCTCCTCCCAGCAGCTCTGTCACTCTCCCTCCCAACTCCGGCTCAGCCTGCTGGGTTTCCCAGAGTCCTTTAAATAGTTCTTGAACCGGAAGTGCTCCTGTCCTACAGTCCACGTGATTCCACATCACTTCCGGGTCAGATAAAGCTTTATATTCTTCTTCAGCCCAGAAGTACTTCTGTTCTTCCATCCCCGTGGCTTGGGAGTACTTCCATGCTATATGGGAAATAAAAATCCCCTTGTCTTCCTGCAGTGTCCCACAGTGGCCCCCACTGGCTGTGAAACTGAACTCCATCTCCCATGGTGCCCTGCGGGAATCCTGGGCATTTCTATGCTGTAAGGGAGACGCCATCTAGCAGCCTGGATGTGTCGGCCGGGATGAGCTGCCGGCCATCCATCACAACGCATTGGGTATACAATATGATCCCTGTGGGCCAGCACTGCATGACTAAACAATCATAGAAGTTAGCCATGTGCCCAGCAACGAAATGTGAAATAATAAAAACAAAATGGAACAGGCCAGTCAGCACCTCTGCTTCAGGGCATAGCTAATATGTGCTCCATGACTGGCACTCACTCAGCGGAATGATCTGTACTTTATTTACTTATTGCTAATTTGTGTGCCATTTGCTGCATTTTATTTGTGATACTTGTTTCTCCTTCATCATTGGGTGTTTGATTCACAGAGGCACAGTGGTTAGCACTGCTGTGTCACAGCTCAGATCACATAACTGGCCACAAACATGAGTCCAGAATTGTTGTAGACTTTTCCTTAGCCCTTGGGGACACTTAAAATACCACTGCATTACTATAAACTTCTCAAAACTAGTTCAGTTCCTCATTCCCATTGACTTCAATGCATTTCATGGAGTTCAGTGAACATTTCCATGATTTCTCCAAAGTTGAAGCAAAGCAAATTCAGTGGTGTTTACTCATCACTATACATTAACGCAATTAAATTGGACTGGACTGCCAATACTGATGCTCTGTGTAAGAAAGGTCAGAGCCGACTATACTTCCTTAGAAGGTTGGCGTCCTTCAACATCTGCAATAAGATGCTGCAGATGTTCTACCAGACGGTTGTGGCGAGCACCCTCTTCAACGCGATGGTGTGGTGGGGAGGCAGCATAAAGATAAAGGACGCCTCACGCCTGGACAAACTGGTGAGGAAGGCAGGCTCTATTGTAGGCATGGAACTGGACAGTTTGACATCTGTGGCAGAGCAACGGGCGCTGAGCAGGCTCCTGTCAATCATGGAGAATCCACTGCATCCACTGAGCAGGATCATCTCCAGACAGAGGAGCATCTTCAGCGACAGACTGCTGTCACCGTCCTGCTCCACTGACAGACTGAGGAGACCCCACACTATGTGACTCTTCAATTCCACCCAGGGGGGTAAACGCTAACATTATACAAAGTTATTGTCTGTTTTTACCTGCATTTTTATTACTCTTTAATTTAATATTGTTTTTTGTGCTGCTGGATTATGTGAATTTCCCCTTGGGATTAATAAAGTATCTATCTATCTATTTTATTAACAGAAAGATCAGCATCAGAGCGGTAAATAATAACTGAAATGTCATAGAATATTTTGGGTAACTTGGTTAATAGGGCATAAAGCCTACTTCATCACGTGTGCAAATTAAGTAACAAATCTCCCTTGGTAATTGAATTAATTTGTATATCAATTTTCTGTCATAAGGTTGATGTATTTACCTACCTAGAAAATTCTTGCTTTTAGTTGTATATGAAGTTTTTGGGTGCTACAAGCCTGTTTCTAGCTGAGGGTCTGAACCAATTGGCCCTGCAGTGTTCTCCACTTCTGTTAGAGTTTAGCCAGGGTTTTATATCCGACTCAATTAAACATATCTCAAATTCATTACTTCTGTTATTTGCTGAATATAATTGTAGTATATTTCATCATCTTGTGTGCTATGTTTTGTATATTTTTAAGCTATTTTCTATTAAATTTGTATTGTTTATTTTTGTGTTAATGCACTTGTAATGATTGGAATATTTCATTAATTTTTCTCCAGCTTTTTATAGCCATTTCCTATATATTATGCATTGTTTCTGGTATTATTTACTCTGAAGAATTTGAAAGTTTTATGTTTTTTCATGTTGTTCTGCAACACCGTGTTTGCTTTGGTGCATTCACTGCCTTCTCTAGAGAATAGCATTCTTATTACTATGACAACATTCCCATCATTCACCTGGAGGCCACGATTGATGGCGTCATCAGCGTGAGGATAATTTTGGTCACCACATGAGATTCCTCTCTATCCAATAGCTGAATTGATTATGTTTGTGTTTGGCTATTTTTGTTTAAAAACTTTCTGGTTGCTAAACCTATGCTTGTTTTTTCTTACTTTACTTTTAGGGTTGATGATAGATCTGTTTGACCTTCTTGGTTTAAGATCCAGGCCCATATTTCTCATGTCTCAATCTCATTGAGAGCAGAATAGTATTCATGTTCAGTAATATGCTCTGTCCTTTTAAAATAGAGTATCGGAGGGCACTGCCACCATGACAAATAGATAGAAGACCACCCTCTACTTATTTATTCAAGGCAGAGGGCCAGGTCATCCAGAGTGTAGTGAGAGTTGTGGAGTTTGTGTCAAGTTTAGTGAGTATTGTTGGATTTCCTGTTTTGTTTTTTTTTCTGATGTTTGTGCTCTGTTTTTGCGACATAAGGATCAATACATGGACTGGAATTGTTTGCTTTGGGTTATCTTTTCACGTAAACCCTTCCTGATTAGTTTTGTTTCTGAATCCCTCTCTTGCCTGGTTTGTGTTTCTTTTTTTGATTTTTTTTTCATAAAGGAATTTTTTTTTTTTTGTCTTAAGGATCAGAAGAGCAATTCTAAATAATACTTGGAAGATACAATTTTGAATAATTGGGTGAGGCCAATCCAATGGGACTAGACCTGAAAATAGGCCCGGTCTAGCATTTTGGCTTTTTTAAGACCGATTTTGAGATTGTTGTGTGCAGTATTATAATCTGAACTTGCTTTGTTAAGTTTCCTATTTTGTGTTGAACTTTGTTGCTCGATTTCTTTCATGTTTAATTTGGTGTTAGACTCCTGTCTGTTTCCTGACTTTGATTTCTGAAAAATCTAAATTTCTCATTTTCTGATCTTCTTCCCTCATGTTTTCCCTGGTGACTTGCCTGCTTTATATTCAGGCTTTACAACACAATGGCTCCTAATTTGCAAAGACCATTTCTCGGACCAATAGGTTTCATGTGATATTTATAGCATACAGCATATATTTATGTTTTCCCTTTACAGCTATAGGATTATTCACACTCTTGAATGTCTGCGATGCCATGATTAGACTATTCTGCTTACTGTTTACTGTCACGTGATGTTGAATCTCCAGAAACTGACAATTCTGTATATGTGTGCCTATGATACTAAGTTGCTGTGCGAATACAAAAAGACTGAAAGACGTACAGCGGCATGCAAAGGTTTGGGCACCCTGGTCAAAATTTCTTTTCCTGTGAGTAAAAGATTAACTGATTTCCAAAATGCATAACCATAAAGATGAAACATTCTTTTCTGAATTTCAAGCAAGATTAGTGTGTTATTTTTGTTTTGTACGATTGTAAGGTGAAAAAAAGGAAAGGAGGACCATGGAAATGAGGTCTCAGATTAGCTCTTTGTGCTATGAATTTTTCATAATCATTATTAGTAAAGGCCAGGTCATGCAAATTCTAAAGCTGTATTGATATTTGGATTTCTCAAACCTTGTCCCAACAATCAGCAGCCAAGTAGGCTTCTCTAAGCTGCTGCTTAGCACTTTGAAAAGTACCAACAAAACAGAAGAAGGCTTTAAGGAGACAGCAAAGTCTTTCCAGATAGCTGCTTCTTCAGTCTGTAATATAACTACAACAACAGGAGAGGTTGGGCATCAAACTAAACGAAGTGGAGTTCAGGGTGATGTTTGTAAATGGGTGCAGAATTGGCTCAGACACAGGAAGAAGAGGGTGATGGTGTGAGGAACCTCATCAGAATTGGCCGATGTTAAGAGTGGTGTCCAGCAGGGGTCAGAGCTGGGGCTGCTGCTATTTTTAATATATGTAAACGATTTAGAAAGGAATATAAGTAACAAGATGGTTAAGTTTGCAGATGATACCAAGAAAGGTGGATTAGCAAATAATTTGTAATCCATTATATCATTACAGAAGGACTTGGATAGCAGACAGGATTGGGCAGATTTGTGGCAGATGAAATTTAATGTCAGTAAATGTAAAGTATTACACATAGGTAGTAAAAATATTAGGTTTGAATACACAATGGGCAGTCAGAAAATCGAGAGTCCACCTTATGAGAAGGATTTAGGAGTCATAGTGGACTCTAAGCTATTGACTTCCCGACAGTGTTCAGAAAACATTAAGAAGGCTAACAGAATGTCAGGTCATATAGCCCCTTGATGTGTGGAGTACAAGTCACAGGAGGTTCTGCTCAACTTTATAATGCATTAGTGAGGATCATCTGGAGTACTGGGTGCAGTTTTGGTCTCCAGGCTACAAAAAGGACATAGCAGCACTAGATAAGGTCCAGAGAAGGGCAACTAGGCTGATTCCAGGGCTACAGGGGATGAGTTATGAGAAAAGATTAAAAGAACTGAGCCATTACAGTTTAAGCAGAAGAAGATTAAGAGGAGACCTGACTGGTGTTTAAAATTATGTAGGGAATTAGTCCACTGGATTGTGGCTGTTATTTTGAGTTAATTAAGAACACAGGGGCACAGTTGGAAACGTGTTACAGGTATATTTCGCACAAACATTACAAAGTTTTTCTTTACACAAAGAACGACAGACACTTGGAATAAGTGACCAAATAGTGTGGTAGACAGTAAGACGTTGGGGACTTTCAGAACTCGACTTGATGTATTTTTGGAAGAAATGAGTGGATAGAACTGGCGAGCTTTGCTCTAATGTTCTAATTAAGAAATTACAAAAGAAATGGTTGAAGTCAAGTTGAGGTCTGGAAGACCAAGGTAACTTCCTTAAAAGAACTGCTTGTAGTATTGATAGAAAGGCAAATCAAATTCCCCCGTCTGAGTGCAAAAGACCTTCAGGAAGATTTAGCAGATGCTTACATGGTGTTACATTTTTGTACTGTAGCTGTGATTCTTGTCAAAGGGGGTGTTGTGTTACCAAGTACTGGCCATGCAGGGTGCACAAACTTTTGCTTTAAGCCTTTTTCCTTTTTTATCAGAAAGATTAGCAACAGAGCTTAAATAATTGCTGAAATGTTATGGAATAGTTTGGGTAACTTGGTTAATAGGGCACAAAGCCTACTGACACTCGCGTCTGAATTTTTTAGTTATTCATTTATTCTTTCAATTTAACCTTAGGCAGACACAGTGACCTGCTCAGCCTCACACAGGCAGAAAATGAAATATCTGCCTTGTTAAGAGGACAAAACCTTACTATTGACATTTCTGCATTAATGGTCAGGAGGGCAGAGCTCCATCACATGTGCAAAATAAGTAACAAATCTCCTCGGTAATTGAGCTAATTTGTAATTGACTTAATTCATATGGTTTTATTAATTGCCTACCTAGAAAAAATTTGCTTTTAGTTGTATATGAAGCTGTGGAATCTGCAAGCCTGTTTCTAGCTGAGGGTCTGGACCAATTGGCCCTGCAGTGTTCTCCATATCTGATATAGTTCAGCCAGAGTTTTACGCCTGATTCAAGTACAACATTTCTTTAATTCATTATTTCTGTTATATATAATATCATTTTGTTTATCTTGTTATTGGTAAAATATTTAATCCCCTTGTGTGCTATGTTTTGCATATTTCTAAACTTGTGTTATGATTGAATTAAAAAAAGTAAACTTGCTTAAAATATTAAAGATATGTGTCATCTTTTACTTGCTTAGCTATTCATAATAACAGAAATTTTGAGCGGGGTGTCCATACTTTTGCATGTCACTGTAAAAGTAAACTAGAAATTGTAGTGAGTGCCAGGTTAAATTAAAAAATTAATAATAAATAAAAAGTGAGATTAAAAAAGAGAGCAAAAGTAACCAAACCACAGAGTCAAAGCAAAAAAGGATTAAAAAAACTACGAAACAACACTCACACTTGGCCTACTTAAGAAAAATCTGTCTATCGCTAACAGATTTGTTTGTTCTTTGTTATCCGGCTGAGCGATTCATACAATTGGAATTGTTGCCATATTTATATTTATACCGGATGCTCAATGAGCTCAGAAGCGTGACAGTCATAGTCATGTGATACACAACCCACAATCACAATACACATCACTTGCAGTCATGTGACACAAAAAATAAATAAATAAATAAACTTCTAAACATAACAAATTAAAAACTGAAGAAAATCGAAATAAACCATAACCCCAAACACCAATAAAAGCATCCATTTTCCATTTTAAAAATACAGTAATCCCTCGCTATATCACGCTTTGACTTTCGCGGTTTCGCTCTATCGCGGATTTTATATAAAAGCATAACTAAATATATAACGCGGATTTTTCGCTGCTTCTCGGGTTCTGCAGACAATGTGTCTTTTTTACTTCCTGTACATGCTTCCTCAGTTGGTTTGCCCAGTTGATTTCATACAAGGGACACTATTGGCAGATGATTGAGAAGCTAACCAATCAGAGCACGCAGTTAAGTTCTCCTGACTGAGAAGCTAACCAATCAGAGTTAAGTTCCTGCCTGCTGAATGCGGTGTTAACCAGGAAGTCTCGTCTCGCTCATTCAGCATCAACGTGTTTCGCTGTGTAGAGAGTTGTGCTCTTTTGTGTTTATCTTTGTGTATAGTCAAACCCTTCATTATGGCTCCAAAACGATCTGTTACTGCTTCAGGGGCCGTGCCCAAGCGCCAACGGAAGATGTTAACGATTGCCGAAAAGGTAAACGTTTTGGATTTGTTGAAGGCTACGATTCTTTTTATTTAAAAACTAGGAAAGGAATATAAGATCTACGGCCGCAGTGTCCTTTTAACCAGGGTGCAAAACGAGTTGTAAGTGGATGTAATAAGGCAGTAGTCTGGATGGAATCTGCTTTAGGGATTTGGATTGAAGACTGCCAGAAGAAGAACAACGGCAGTGCTACACAATCGCATGAAGTGGCTCCTTTAGAAGAGCTGTAACACTCTCCTTTGTTGTGCAGTAAAATTAAACTCATTGTTATCGGACAAGTCATTGTGTCATTGTTGGTGAGTAACCATAATTAATTTTCTACTTACAGTACTTAGTACATGTACGTACGTTTAGTGTCACTGTACACACACATTTACTGTATACAATTTTTCTTGCATTGTACGTATTTACTGCTGGTGGCCTGTCTATCGTAATGGCTGTAACATGTGATATCGGAGACACTCAATATCTTTAAAATAATATTTAGGTTTTACTGTATATAAACAGTGTGTTTATATACATAATTTCAATTAATCTTACCTAATATCTAAGAGAATACAACGGAATTATACTGTATAACTCTGCAGGGAATATTTATAAACAGTGTGGGAGAGTTTATAAGGGCTTAAAATATATAAAAATAACCATAGAAACATATGGTTTCTACTTCGCGGATTTTCACCTATCGCGGGGGGGTCTGGAACACAACCCCCGCGATCGAGGAGAGATTACTGTACAGTATATTTTTTTCACTTAAATGGGTGTTGCTCACATTTATTTTAGCATATTATTTAGACTATGAATGGGTGAAAGGAGGAGTAACAAGCTGTCTTATCTGCATATTTATGGATTAATTTGCATAAATACATGAGGCATCAAATAATTTGTAAAAAGTGGAAGCAGTCTAATCTACCATTTCAGTCCACAAAATTCATATGCTAACAACTTCACCTCACTGCTCAGAATGGCTACAAATCTTTGCGTTAAAAGTTGAATTTAAATGCCTAAGCTTAAACATGCAAGTATTGACTCAAAGTATGTCTTGACAATTTTTTTTCCATCATGTCCAGTTGGATGTCAAGTTATTCCTATTCTTCCGACCCATATAACAATTTATTAAGCAGATTTAGAGACTGCATATGTCTTATATTTTGTCCCAAATGCTGCGAGTCACCTTCACTGTTCATTCATTTCCAAATATCTCTCTACCAATTTATTAATGAGTGTGTTGATCGTGAAGCATCAAAATAGAAAAAAAAATGTTCAGTAATCAGCAGTAAAATAGTAATGCATTTTAAAATGACATATCGCATTACTTATTCATATTGTCCGGTCTACCAAAACACAAGCCTTAATGTCGACATTCACAAATGATTTACATCAACGAGACAGACACAGAGTCCAGCATTTCATGTATGTCTCCACAGGCAAGACTAGTAAAAAAAAAAAAAAGGAAAATAATATGATTAGGGGCAGAAAAATAACACAGAAGAATAGGTTAGTCAGATCCAGTTTGCCACCACGTTACTTCTTCATTCATCTTGTTCTTTAGTAGCGGAAGCAATTTTCATTGGAGGACTCATTGCATTTTTTTTTGCAGTCTAATCCCTTTTTGACTTAAAGCTAACCAAGCTTGTAAAATGTAAAATGATTCTGTAACACTAATGAATTTATACTTGATTTAAGGCAATGGAAATATAATTGAATTCCATTTCACATTAATATCCAATCTGAGACAAGACATATATGAGAAAACGAAAGTAATGTGTTTACTATGGGCCATGCAGGCCCAGGTTGTTTTGTATGATGTTCATTTTTTTCCTAATAATTTAAGCAAGAACAAGAGCAACTTCCCTCATACGTATGGTCAGTTTCAAGTGTATTAAGGCCTCTTTTCCCTTTAGTTGTCATAGTAATACTATCTGTGGATGTCAGTGATTATACATTACACATGAATTTGTTAATTTTAACCAAGAACTTAGAATCAATTCTACCATAAAATGTTACCGCCTGTGTGTGTGGGTGTCTGGCCCCATCGAGCAGTCTGATTGGTCAGTTTGGCTTTGATCTGATTGGCTAGTTTGGCAAAGGAGTTAAAAAGATGGAATAAACTGAACAAAATTCCAAGTGACGTTTGCTGGTTAAATGCTAACAAGGCGCAACCTGAGACAGGTAGTCTTCCCAAGAATACGAATGATGGCTCACGAACAATTGGTGGTAGTCAAAATAAACATCCTGGAGAAGAGCAAGGTGCCTTGATACAACAGACTCTATGAAGCAGACTTTATAGGAATGTGATCAAGAGGGGAAGGGCCGGGCAAGAAACACTCAGACGGAAAGGAGTAGGAGGAACAATGAAAGTCAGTGACGGGAAGTATTGGAAAGAATATGAGTGATGAAAGCAATGTCAGAAGAAGAGAAACAGTGACAATGGAAGAGCGACATCAGAGACAAAAACAAAGACACGTATGACCAGTTTTCCTCCGATTTTCATTTAACTGCATTTTCATGAACATTGATTGTTAAATCAAACGTCGCCCTGGGACATTCTTCCTTGTCATCTGTACTTTTTTTCATAAGATTTTTCTATCAGTGTTATTTTCTATTATTTTTGTTCCAACAATAACCTAATTTATTTGGAATTCAAAACATCCACACATCAAAAGAGCGACCTTATAAAGACAAAAGGCAGAAGGCGGCATGGCTCTACCTAACTTCCAGTTTTATTACTGGGCATCAAATATACAGGCGATAAGAACCTGGACACAAATAGAAGAACACAAGCTTGGTCCGCAATAGAAGTAAAATCCTGCAGTACTTCTTTGTATTCCCTGCTCTGCGCTCCAATAAACACACGTTATCGGCAATATACAAATAACCCAATTGTGCTCCACTCACTTAGTATATGGAACCAATGTAGAAAGCATTTTAAGACGGAGAAGCTTCTATCTGTGGCACTTCTGCAAGAGAACCACCTCTTTCAACCTTCACAAACATATGCAGTTTTTAATATCTGGAAAAAATTTGGAATTAACTTGCTTAGAGATCTTTATATAGACAACGTCTTTGCATCCTATGAACAATTACATTCCAAATTTAACATTCCAGCTGCACATTTCTTTCACTATTTTCAAATCAGAAACTTTGTTAAACAAAACCTTCCAGATTTTCCTCATCTTGCACCCTCATCCATGCTGGAAAAAATATTGCTTAATCTCAAGGACTTAGACTCCATCTCTACAATATATAAAATCATTTTACAATCCCTCCCTTTCAAAGATCCAAGAGGACACTGGGAAAAAGATCTCTCAATTAATATATCAGAAAAGGAGTGGAAAGTAGCAAGGCAGAGAATTCAATCGAGCTCCATATGCGCAAAGCATACAATTATACATCTTAAAATTATATATCGAGCACATCTGTCTCGACTAAACCTCTCCAAAATGTTTCCAGGGCATGATCCAACCTGCGAACATTGCAACCAAGTCCCAGCCTCACTAGGTAACATGTTCTGGGCCTGCACCAAATTAACATTATTCTGGACAAAAATTTTTAATTACCTTTCAGATAGCCTTGGACTCACAATCCCTCCTAACCCATTAACAGCTGTGTTTGGGGTTCTTCCAGAGGGGCTTAAAGTGGAGGAAGACAAACAAATTGTGATTGCATTCACTACACTTTTGGCACGCAGACTTATTCTGATAAACTGGAAGAACCCAAACTCTCCTCTTTTAAGTCAGTGGGAAACCAATGTGTTATATTATTTAAAATTGGAAAAAATCAAATACTCAGTTAGAGGATCCATACAGACTTTTTTCAAAACATGGCAGGATCTAATCAGTAATATTTTAAAATAAGTTCATAAAGCGCAGAGAATTTATTAATTTAGGTATGTTTACAAGCCTTAAATTTAACGCCGTTTGGCTTGCTCTCTCTCTCAGGGGTGGGGATCGATCTGTTCTTAACTTAATTTTTCTTTTTGTAAAAACTTGATTGCTTTGTATGGATTGCAATAAAATTAATAAAAATAATAATAAAAAAAAAATTTGTTCCAGTGGTATTTTTATTATTCCTTTAATAAATACCATGCTGGTTTTAACTTTCTATTCTTTGTCTTAATGTCTAGAGTGATTGACATACTAAGGTAGATTTCTTTGAGCACCTGGTGCAGCTGGAGATTTGCCATATGCTCTGTGCTGCAAGGTTTATTAAGTCTGTGGGTGAGAGCTCCACTCAATAGTAGGGAACATTACGTAAAGTAAGCTATTCTTGGCTGATAAATGGCCTATAGTCAAGAGTGCTGAGCCTTTGTATGTTTAAATGTATTCTTGTAGACCAAAAGTAATATTTAGGTCTGAGATATCATTAAAAATCATATTTTGTTTATGCCAATAATAAGTAAGTCTCTTGAAGTGCTAAGTGACAGGCTGTGTTATTCCTAAAACACTTGTGTGGTTTAAGTGCTAAAGGTTAATCAGCGTGTGTGTGTCATTCATTGGGCTCTGTTGTGGTTAGGGTCCGTGTGTATGCGTATAGCTATGTGTCTGTGTGTTCATCTTAAAGTACAACAGTAGACCAACCCAATAACAAACTTGATGAGTACACTTAAGTAAATAAGTAGAGAGAAATATTACGATAATACAGGAAATATGCAACTCGTGGATCCCAACTTTATAAAAATGGAAAGCGTAGGTCTTACTGCTAATACAAGATGAAAACATGAGTAGCTATTAATATGTAGCTTAATATTTTCCAAAGTAAAAATGGGTTTTAATTTTTACTTTTGTTTGTTTTGGAATTGTAATTTTTAGACATTTCAACTTTTGTAACCAGAATAAAGTAATTAAATTCAAGTTGAAGTGCTTGTAATGAAGACAACACATTTTTAGTGTAATTGATTTTAAACCCCAGGCATTCTATAGAATTCCTACAATATATGTTGGTAATTGTGAATATGGATCAATAACATACATAACACATCATCTGAATAAAGAGATGCCTTCTGTTCGACTCCGTTCTTTAGATCTTTCAAATATCTACCTGCTTACAAACACAGAAGACAAGCATTTCAAAAGCATAGGCGAGCAGCAAAGCACAACCCTGACTGACTCGAAAGTAAAACATTCAGTGTTTATATTGCTTACAGATGCGTCTGGCCTGGGCTATGATAGTTTAATTCTTGCACATAACTGTAAGCTATGTCATAAAACAAAGGTATGCAAGTATATTAAATATGTATTCCCATTTGATTCAGTCAATCAAGAAACAGCAAGACCCCTGGAAGCTAAATTGCTGAAAATTAGACGTTGAACGGTTATCAAACTTTTGGTTTTATTTGCCTTCTTTTAACAAATCCTGTTTGACCTTGAAAGATTATCGTCAGAAAGACTTTTTTTTCCATTTATTTGCTAGGGCCTGTGCCAAAATTCCAACTACATTGTTAAGTAATAACAATGTTTTCTTATTTTTTATTTTTATTTTTTGTAATTATCGGAGCCAAAATCTTGCTATAATTGTTAAGTAATAAAATGGGTTTGTAAGGTATAGTGCCTATGAAGCTATTCACCCCCCTGCAAGTGTTCACATTTTATTGTTAAACAGCACTGAATCGCAGTTGATTTAATTTGGCTTTTTTGACAACAATGAATAGCAAAAGACTCTTTAATGCCAACATGAAAAAAGTTTGTTGCAAAGTGGTCTAAATTAACTAAGAATATAAAACGCAAAATAATGAATTGCATAGATATTCACCTCCTTTAAGGTCAGTATTGTGTAGATGTACCTCAACAGTCTCGAGTCTGCACTCCCAGGCCTTCTCCATCAGCTTTGCACATTGCCATTCCACACCCCAGCTCTTCTTAGCACAACTACTCAAGTTCTCTCAGGTCACATGGAGATCACGAATGAACAGCCATATTCAAGTCCAGTCACAAGTTCTCATTTGGTTTTAGATCTGCACTGTGACTTGGCCATTCCCCAACATTAGCATTGTTGTTTGTAAGTCACTCCAGTGCAGCTTTAGTTTTATACTTGGAGTTGGTGTTTTGCTGGTTAAACAAATCTTCCCCCAAGGTGCAGGTTTCTTGTATGCTGCATCTGGTTTCCTACTGGATTTCCCAGGATTTTACTGCATTTGTTTTACTATCAGAAGCCTTACAGGTCCTACTGCAGAGAAGCATCCCCACAGCGTAACGCTGCTGCCACTGTGCTTCATGGTATGGATGGGGTGTTTTTGATAATGTATGGTGTTTGACTCATGCTCAGTTTTGGTCTCAGATGACTGAACCTTTTCCAGCTGACTTCAGCATCTCCATTGTGCTTTCTAACAAACTGTGGGCTTTTTTTTTTTAAATAGTATTTTTCTCTCTGGCACTGTTCTAATAAAGCTGTGACTCAGACAATAGTTGTCTGCACAGTCTCTCCAGTCTGAGCCTCTGTAGCTTGTAACTCCTTCAGAGGTCTCTCGGGTATCTTGGTGGCCTCCCTCACTAGTCTTCTTCTTGCATGATCACTGAGTTTATTGTGGACACTATACTCTAGGCAGATTGTGCTATATTCTTTTCATTTTTTAACAAGACTGAGACAATTGATCTCCAATGGAATAATAATAATACACTTTGTTTATATAGCGCCTTTCCCTTGCTCAAGGCACTTACAGAATATAAGAAAGAATGGCAGGGTATACAGTATATAGCATAGCACAAACCAAATAAATAAATAAAGAAGATTACGACAGTGAATTCATAGAAAAAAAAGCCTAACAGACAACATAATTGGTGGCCTAGTAAGAAAGTTTCTTAATGTGATTTATGTGGGCGGAATAAGAAAGTCATTTGGAAATCTTCATCTCTCTGTTCGCTGACTTGTGCTTTTTAATAACCTGTTCACGGAGTTCATTCTTTTTGTCTTCATTGTGTACAATAGGCCACCATACCAGTTCACCACAAGTTAGACATTCAGGTGCATTTATGGTTCAATCAATTGAAGCCTAAGCAGGTGGTCTCCATTCAAGTGATTCTAGGGATTTCTAAGACCAATTGGCTGCACAAGTGATGATTTAGAACTAGAACTTTATGTTATTTGTCCCCAGGCACAAAAATGCTTTTTTACAGGAGCCTGATAGATAGATAGATAGATAGATAGATAGATAGATAGATAGATAGATAGATAGATAGTGTGACAGATAGGGGGTTAGTATCGCTCCCGTGAACCTTTGTCCAATACGCCAGACACCAGATAAAAGTCCAAATGATGACTTTATTTTTATGCCACAGTGTACAAAGCACCCTCTCCTCCACTATACTCATACAAATCACAAATAAACAAATCAATCCTCCGACTCCCAGACACATTGCCACCCTTCCACCCAGCTCAGCTTGCTGTCTGGGAGCTCCCACAGTTCTTTTATATTCCCTGACCGGGTCAGGTAAAAAGTTCTTTTCTTCACCCCGGAAGCCCATCGCTCTTCCGTTTGACGAACTTCCGGGTTATAGGGCACAAATAAGTCTTCGGTCCTCCCTGCAGCTCCCTCTTGCGGCCCCTGTGGTATCCAGCAGGGTCGTGTATATAGTCCATGACTCCCTGCTGGTCTTTGGGGGAACCTCCATACTGCAGGGAGGGCTCCATCTGGTGGCCTGGGGGTATTGGCCGGGATGACAAGCCGGCCATGTACCACAATAGATAGATAGATAGAAAAGGTACTATACAGCAGATAGATAGATAGATATGAAAGGCACTATATAACTGATAGATAGAAAAGACACTATATAACTGACAGATAGATAGATAGATCCCCAGAGTTAAATTTGGCTTTTTATAGAAGCTCTTTAAATAAATAAATAAATAAATACATAAATAGGTCAACTAGTAAGTAAATAAATAAATACACACACACACACTTTGGTCTGAACAAAGAAGAAAATTGAAAATGAAAGAAAAGTTCAGATTGGTGTTATGCAGGCATATTGCTGATGGTAAACTAGATTCCCTGTTGTGTTTCTTCACGCACCTTTGCTGAATAATTCATAGGCTGAAAGTTCTCGATGTTAGTGTGTCTGTGAGAAGATGTGCAGCATCATTTCTTCTACCTCGTACTCCCAAGTATGCTCATGTAAAGCCTGCACCTCATACTCTGTCATTATTTGTGAAGCACCTTTCTCACCTCCTATCCCATTTCATACTTCTCAGACATTAAACGTACTCTGATAGCAACTGTGTTACATCTCCCATCCTGTCCAGTTTCATACTTTTCAGACACTGAATGCGACTCTGTTAGCATCTGTCTTACGTCTTTAATGACTAGCAACCCTTTACCAGCACTCCGTCTCCCAGGCAAGCTCATGTAAAGTCTATGCCTCGTACTTGTCATTCATTATATGTGAGGCACCTTTCTCGCCTCCTATCCCATTTCATACTTCTCAGACATTAAACGTGCTCTGTTAGTGTCTGTTTTACATCTCCCGTCATGTCCAGTTTCATACTTTTCAGACACTGAATGCGACTCTGTTAGCGTCTGCCTTACGCCTTTACTAACATCTCTTTACCGACACTCCGTCTCTCATTCCTGTAAAGCCTGTGACTCATACTTTTTCATTATTTTTGAGGCGCCTTTCTCTCCTCCTGTGCAGTTTTATACCTTCCGTCTTTGAAGGTGACTCTCTAGTTTCTATTTGCCTAGTGAGGGCTGGGCGGTCCCGTGGCCTTATTTTATTCTTTGTTAATTAGTATTGCCTAATTTTATTTGTATATGTTTATCTTTTTTCTTTCTTCATCATGTAAAGCACTTTGAGATACATCATCTGTATGAAAACGTGCTTTAGAAATAAATGTTGATGTTAATGACTCTCTTCTTGTGCATCTCACACTTGTACTTCCTCTTACGTCATGTCGCCAAAGCCAGACTGACCAATCAGATTGCTCTAGTGGACTGGACACAAAGACCTTAGTGTTTGATTATATAGTACCAGTAACGGCGCAGTGAATCTACTTGACTTGAGAATTCCTAGTTTTCATCCTCTTTCTCTGTACATTTACCATTCATCTGCTCAGAGGTTGATGCGCTTGCTGCTTCCTGAGCAGCTCTTCTTCTCTCCAACGTAGCGGTCTGATTCTTCTCTTCTTTCATAGGCATCTTTTGGTGTTAAAACTGATTTAGACAAGAGTTTGTGTAGCAATTACTTAGTACGTTTTCTTTCATTTTTCACTTAAGCTGGCACTTTAGAGTTCAATCTGCCTCAAGAATGATTTGAGATTTGAAGAGGCAGGGGAAGTGATGGCAAAGGTGGTATGGAAGAGAACGGCGCCCGTACACATGCGCTGCACGGCCTCCCTACTGGCCACTGCCTAGAGTTGATTCTACAGTACAATAAAGTAAAATAAAAATGAAAAGAGGAATAACCTTGGAGGTCAATCATCACCCTAAAAGCAGACAGTAGATGTCACGCAGTATATGAGTACCAAATTTCAGGTCAGTAGGTCAAACAGTTTGCAAACTACAGATGATTTAAAATCCTGGACAGACAAACAAACAGCCACGGTAGCGTATTATATAAGAAGACAAGATACCTGGGTAATTCTGTGCACATTGGCTAGTGAGGAGGAAGCCTCAGTGTCGCAATGAGACAAAACTTTAAGGCTGTGCTTTAATCCATAAACAGAATAAAAGATCGGCATGAGGACTGCTGATGCCGGATGTGCAACAAAGTCATTTATTTAATGAAAAGCTGGAATTATTCAAATATAAAAATACTGATTGCTGAATTAGGAAGGTCAGCATTTTGCTAAGTAAGCATCATAAGAAGTAAATATTGTCAGTTTTATTACAGATAAGTAAATATATCAAACGCCTGCCAAAAAGCTACTTTTATTGCCAACATTTGATTCCAAATTACTGTAATTTTTGACAAACTCTAGGAGTTGAAGGTCATGCCAACTTGATTTTTGCTTTATTGCTTTTGCAAATTAAACTTATTTTTTTCTGGGATCATTTGAAAATAAATGCCTATTTTTTATAAATTGCAGGAAATCATTTATATAATGAGGGTAATTGCTTGATTTATTTTATGTAGTCAATTAATGATTATTAACTGGATTGAAAAAAAAGAAGGCTCCACCACTTTAAAATTGTATTAAATATTTTGGAGAGGTATGAGTGTCGCTGATTTTAAAATGATACTTATAAGAGATATAGAGTGACAGTTATTAAACAACATCATTAAACGAATTATTCCAGTCATGTTAATTTTATTTATAGAGCACACTTAAAACAACAGCAGTTGACCAAAGTGCTGTACAGTTGCCTTAAATACCCCAACAAACATATAGCTAAATGTGAGGGCTATGCTGGACCCTTCCTTGCTGGGAGGCCACAATGGAAGGACGGTATTGAAAGGGGCATAACCCTAAAAGAATGGAGTTGAAGCAACATCCCATCTAATGGATAATGTGGGAGAGCTGGTCCATCCAGGGCAGTTCCTCCCCCAGTCTAATAGGTGGCAGTGCACTGCTGGTGTGGACCCAGTAGTGACACCCACAGAGATATTTAGGAGCTGTAGTCCTGTCTGTCAGAGTCCTTGGGTGCCATCCAGGGGGTGCTGCAGGGAAAGGGACTCCCTGCTTCAGGAGGCTCTCATCTGACCTGAGAAGTGCTTCTGTCAGGCGATGCCCACCACCAGAAGTACACCCGGGTGTGACATAAAAGCGAGCTGTGCAGCCTCCTCCAGTGAGTCAGATCAGGAGGCAGAAGGCAAAGCTTGCCTAGAGGAGGGAAAGGAGGCGTAGTTTATTGAAAGGCTATAGTCTGATTATAAAAGAGGGTATTTTGGTGCAATAAAAACCATTATTTTACACCTGGGACTGTTTAGTGTGGTGTGTCTGGGATTTTGGGGCTCAGTGGTGCCCCCTGTCTTTTACACTAAAAAAATTACGAAAATATATTGTAGAAGACCAGCCTGGATACAGACAGACACACGATGTCTAAATGCACACTATATTTATTTACAGTTTTTAGCACAGCACACAGTGCACAAATTACCCACAAGACTCAGTCCTTCTCTGCATCTCTTTTACTTCACTGCCACCTCCACTCCTCTCTCGCAAGCTCCGTCCTCTTCCACCCGACTCCAGCTCTCTGAATTGAGAATTGAGTTGGATGGCCCCTTTTATAGTTCGCCTGCTTTCCGGTTAACCTCCAGCAGCACTTCCGTGTGTGGTGGAAGCACTGCTTGCGAATCCAGCTCCTCATCCAGCAGCTCTTCCGGGTGTGGTGGAAGTGCTGAAGATCTTGTTTCCAGAGCTGTCCATGTGTCCCCCTAGCGGTGGCCACAGACCCCAACAGGTTTGAGCTTCTAAACTCCAAGCCTGTGGCCCTGATACAACCCAGCGGGGGCTGCCCTCTATAAATTGTCCTTCTCCTGGTCCCCTGCTCCTCCAGGTCTCCCATTAGGGTACGATCCCTGGCCATTAATCACAATATTAAAAAAATTTTAAAAAAGAAAAAACAGTACTCTTTTGCAAGTTTAAAAATCTAAGGCAAAAAGATTACAGACTGGATTTAAAAGTGACCAAAGCTGGCGCTGACCTGTTCCAAAGCTTGGGGGTCCTCTCTGAGCTTAAGTCGAAACCTCTGCACAACCAAAGGACCTAAGTGATTGCAAGAGAAAGTTAAGGGTGTAAGAGGTCAGTAAGATAAGATGGGGCTAAACCACTCAGAAAGTTAAAAACAAACCAAAACAAGTTTAAATTCGATCCTGTAGCAAACAAGAAACCAGTGAAGAGAAGCTAAAATTGGTGTGACGTGGCCTGGTCACAGAGTTCTGGACAAGCTGAAGATGAGCAAGTGAACTCCAACGAATGGTGAGTTGACAACAGTCAAGCCGAGAAGAGACACAAGCATGAATTTATTTATTTCCTGTACCCACTTACTCCTTTACAGGGTCTATAGATTTTTAATCAATATTTTTAATCAATACATGATATCTTCTTTTTCTTCCTTTGGTTGCTCCCGTTAGGGTTCGCTACAGCGGATCATCTTCTTCCATATCGTCCTGTCTTCTGCATCTTTCTCTGTTACACCCATCACCTGCATGTCCTCTCTCACCACATCCATAAACTTTCTCTTAGGCCTTCCTCTTTTTCTCTTTCCTGGCAGCTCTATCCTTAACGTCCTCCCAATATACTCAGTATCTCTCCTCTGCACATGACCAAACCAACGCAATCTACAATTCAATACAAGTATATACTCATATGAAGTTATAACATTTATTTTTTAAAGGGTAAGAATTGCACATAATAAATGGTTTACTAAATGTTTCTTTAAGCCTAGGCGTAACCAGTCTCCACTGCACCCTTCGCACTGCTGCACCCCGGCCTTGATACCAGTTAAATATCAAAGCTTCTATGTTGTGATTTGTATGTTCCGTACAAACCGCCATGAAGGAGTAGTAATGCAACCACAATGGATTCCTTTATTTCTCGATGCTTGTTTATTAACAGACTGAACTGAAATGTTAAAACAGAGAACTTAAAAAGAAATGACTGTTACCATGCTGCAATTCCTCCTCCTCCCTCACAGTAACACAACAAACATTGAGACTGCAATGCTAAATTACAACATACATATTCATGCACAACTCAGTATACAAATACAAGAAAAAATAAATAACATACCTGAAATGTTAAAACAGAGAACATAAAAAGAAATGACTGTTATAGCGCTACAATTCCTCCTATTAATGGAAAGGCTATTAACCCATAATCAAAATTAATATAAAACATTCAAAACAACAACTGTACACTACGAAGATCATATTACTGTTACTGTCACATACAAAAAAATGTTACTCAAGCAATTTAAAATAATTGAATTAACTCTACTATACAGAGAATAACAGCATGCTTACCTCCTCTCACAGTAACACAATGAACACTGGGAGAGGCTCACACTGATGACGTAACATTAAAACAATAAACAAAGTGGGGAAATATAACAAGAACACAACTGGAAAGCATACAACATAATCAATGTTATCAGAATTTGGTGAAGCTCCAAATAAATAAATTTATTATTTTAAACACTGTTGCCTCATCTTAGAGAAGCCACCAAGATAGTTGCTAATAGTAAAATGAAGTAGGTGGGTAACAGACAACCCCATAGAAACTAGCGGGAAAGGCCAAGCATCCCTTCTATCAAGTGGTGCTAAAATCAAATAGAGTCTGCGGATCACCCCATTTACAAGGCTGTGACGATGTGGGTTCTGGCTCCACGCTCCCATGGCTGTTTGGGAACCCTTGAACCCAACACCGTCAATAATGAAACTGAGTGAGCTAGTCAGTGAAGGCAAATAAACAATTGAGCAAGGGGTGGTGCAAAAAGTGAATAGTGCTTTTATTTAAAACTGTCCATCAAAACAAAACAGTGTTCATAAATAGTGCAGTAGTTTCAAAATTCAATAAATAAATAATCCAATAAAAGAACGTGGAGGTTAAAATCAATAAATAGAAAAAAAACACAATCCTTAAAAACCAGAGGTTAAAATCTTCTCATGGAAGCAGTCTTTAAAACAACAACAAATCCGGTGCATCGTTTCTATTAGCGCCTCACCGCTTATCCGCTTGGGCTTAGCAGCAGGCAAGACGCTCTCTGCAGCTGCCCTCCTCTTACACACTTTCGCGAGACTGGAGACCTCCCGATCCCTGGTGTCGGTTTGGCTCTCATCCCAGTCCCCGAGACTTGATGTCCACCAATGACCAGGACGCACACATTGGGGACTCCACCACCAAGCCTCCCGACTTCCGCTGCCTTTCCGCGGCCTTCTGCGGCTCGTCGCTTTCCTCTGGGCACTCCCGCTACATGGTCGCTCAGCAGGAGCAACATCAACTCAAACGCCTGGGTGTCGGCCTAACACCCAGCTTCCTCACAGCTGCCCTCGAGCGCTCGATCGCGCGCCACCACACGCACGCACCGCCTGCTTCCTGTAACCTCCGTCCTCTTTTCCTCTCTTTTTTCCTCATCTCGTTCTTTTTTTCATCCTCTCCACAACCGACTCGCGCTTCTTTTTAAATGACAAGGGCCACAGCAGCTGCAGCAGCATTAGCCACGGTACAATCACGAATGTGGGTAGTTCCTCACCTGTGCACTAGGTGGGAAATGCCCACTCTACGGATCGCCCCGCGGCCCACTATGGCCCAACGTCCCCTCGCCAAGCCGCGAGCGGTGATCATTTAAAATGGCCTTTGCTCAACGAGCTGTGGACCCATAACACCACAAAGGCAATATTCAGATTAATGGGAGAGTCAAAAGGAGTCAGAAAACACTGTTGGCACTCATTGATTGGATGAAGCTATGCATATTATGCATATCAACTATGTGGGAATATGGTTTTCTTCAGTGAATGGTGACCAATCAGGAAATAAGACATTGTAATGAGCAGGATCCAATCAGGAAAGGGCTATGTAATAAGCACCAACAAATCAAGTGTGATTAAAAGACTGCATGTTAAAAAGTCTATGGTTTTTGTCCATCCACACCTCAATGTTCTGAAGATTGTTTTGGAATGTCTCTGTTTTTGGAGATTAAAAATGCCAGGTTAGTGTGGAACGAAATACCAAAATGGAGACTAATGGCTGCATTTTTAAACAAAAATGTAGTAGTGTGGATGTAACAGTGCAACAACTTCAACAAAGAAAGCAAATAGGGAGAGAAAGTGTGGTTTTGACTTCTTTGTTTTGTGACTTTGAATTTGCTTCAGTCCTAGTAATGTGAAGAAAAACACGTATGATTTCAGGGTACCCACTTTGCTAACGTTTATGGAATTTTTAGCTAATATATAATAATTTTTTTCAATTTATTACAAATATAGTGAGAGGATTGAATGTAATTCAAGGGCTAACTAAATATAACTTAAAGCTGAAAACACAAGAAGTCTGTGTCTCATCTTACAGCAGCTGCTAATGTACTGTAATTTTCCAAGGTTAGAATGAGGTAAATGAGTAACGAACACCCCTCCAGAAAGTGGGGATAAACTGATAGGGAGAGCCCATACACCATATAAAGCAGCACTAAGATCAGAAGGACAATCCACTAAACACCCCTCTTAACGAAGCAGTCTTAAGAATGAAGGGATACTTGTCATGAGTCAGAAAGGACTGATGACGTTAGTTGATTGGAGGAGGTAATAAAGTTCTGCATATTAAGAGTCAGATAATGTGATGTTTTAGATGAGGTAACGATATTTAGTAAAAGTATAAAAGCAGATGAAATGTTTAATTGATTGTTCACCCCATGGACTGAGACATTTGTGCATAACTCTGTGCAAATAAAGAAATGTTCTGCCTTCTCATCTGGGCTCCATGACTGCCTTATTTGAAGAAGGAGGAAAGTTTTTTTTCCATGACACATTCCTGACTCTTCTTCTGAGAGTTCCCAAACAAAAGACATTTTCAAAATATTTTTATTCCCTGGGACTTTCAACCTGCCCCATCAAACATGTATAACCAGGTTTTCTTTGTGACTGGTGCCTGATGCTGCCAGAAGATCCACCACTATGTGAGCTGGGCTAAACAGGTTTGAAAAATGTATACCGGTTATTAAAATATCTGTAGTGTTATTTTAAGTACAATACAATGCAATACAGTTTATTTTTGTATAGTCCAAAATCACACAGAAAGTGCCGCAATGGGCTTTAACAGGCCCTGCCTCTTGACAGCCCCCCAGCCTTGACTCTCTGAGAAGACAAGGAAAAACTCCCAAAAAACCTTGTAGGGAAAATGGAAGAAACCTGGGAAAGGCAGTTCAAAGAGAGACCCCTTTTCAGGTAGGTTGGGCATGCAGTGGGTGTCAAAAGAAGGGGGTCAATACAATACAATACACAGAACAGAACAAATCCTTAATACAGCATAAAATAAAAATTTTAGAAGTACGGAGCAGAATTTAACAGTAGATGATATCACATAATAAGATTTGGATATTTTTAGAGTCCTGGTGACCTCATCCATCAAGCTGACTCCCCCATTTGGCCATTCCACGGCTGAAACAGTGCTTGCCAGCAATCCGATGAAAGGACCCTCTTTCCCATGATTCCTGTGATCCTCCATCAGGGATGACTTTACCATAGGCAGGCAAACAACTTGGCAGGTGGGCGTGGCACCAATGCCACATTTGAGTACCGAGAAAGAAACAGAATAGGTGAGGGTTAGTATTCAAATATAACTATCATGTTACTTATGTTTTAGTGCTAATGACTAACAACAGAGATGCAGTATGTACAGTTAATCAGCAGCTCTAGTCAGGATATGCTAAACTGAAGTAGTGAGTCTTCAGCCGGGATTTAAAGGCTGAGACCGAAGGGGCATCTCTTATAGAAGCAGGAAGACCATTCCACAGTTTAGGGGCCCTGTAACTAAAAGCTCGACCTCCCACTGTTATTTTATTAATCCTTGGAATCCTAAGCAGACCGGCATCTTGAGATCTTAATGTGCTCAGGTTTGTAAGTCATGATAAGTTCAGACAAGTAAGCGGACCTTGGCCATTTAATGCTTTATATGTTAAAAGGAGGATTTTGAAATCTGCCCTAAACTTAACTGGGAGCCAGTGTAAAGATTTAAGAACTGGAGTTATGTGTTCATATTTTCTTGTTCTTGTAATAATTCTTGCAGCGCATTTTGGATTAACTGGAGGCTGTATAGAGAACAGTTTGAACAGCCAGTGAACACCGCATTGCAGTAGTCAATCCTACTAGAGATAAATGCATGAATTAATTTCTCACAATCCTGTTTATTTAGAAAGCCTTAATTTCCTAACATTTTTAAGATGGAAAAACATGTTTTGGACACTTTGTAATATGCTTTAAATGACATGATAGAGTCAAAGATAACTCCTAGATTGTGGGCTGATTCAGTAAAATTAATTGGGATTCCAACTGAGTTAAATGATGACAAAATATTGCTGTGATCAGCGTCATTCCCTCCAACAATTAACATCTCTGTTTTATCTGTATTTAAAGACAAGTAGTTCTCATTCATCCATTCCTTTAATTCACTAACACAACTAATTAAAGACAACATCGGAGAAACTTCATTTGATTTAAATGAAAGGTATAACTGGGTGTCATCTGCATACAGTGAAAATTAACATTATGTTTCCTAATGAGAGATCCCAGTGGAAGCATGTAAAGTGAAAACAGTAAAGGTCCCAGTACTGAGCCCTGCGACACCATATTGAACTTCTGTGTATAATGATGGAGTACTGTCAGCACATTTCTGTACATATTGGAATCGATTTGATAAATAAGAACTAAACCAAGCGAGCACGGGGCCTGTAAGCCCAACATCATTTTCTAGCCTGTGCAGTAAAATAGAATGGTCAATGGTGTCAAATGCTGCACTTAAGTCCAACAACATAATTACAGTGGAGTTTCCTTCATCAGAGGATATCAGAATGTCATTTACAACCCGTGTTAGTGCCGTTTCTGTACTATGACCAGTGCAAAAAGCAGACTGGAATTTCTCAAATAAATTGTAATGCGTAAGGTGTGACTGAAGCTGACTGGGACTACTTTTCTAGTATTTTAGAGAGAAATGGTAAATTTGAAATAGGCCTATAATTATTTAGTATGTGTGGGTCTAGGTCTGACTTTTTAAGTAAAGGTTTAATGACTGACACTTTTAGTGCATCAGGTACTGTGCCATGCAATAATGAACTATTGATAATGGTTAGAATAGGCGCTGCAAGAACATCCATTGCACTTTTTACTAGTTTTGTTGGCACTGGATCTAGGGAACAAGTAGTGGGCTTCATTTTAGTAATTAAAGTTAAGACTTCCTGCTCAGTTACAGGATTAAAATTATTAAAGTGCTGAATGCAATGAGAGGGCCTCCTAAGCTAGTATTTGGTTTGCACTGTGATGCAGAGATCTGGGATCTTATATTTTTAATTCTCTCATTGAAGAAGTTCATAAAGTCTGTACTGCTAATATCTGTTGGTATTTTGCACTGTTGATCTGAATTCCCATTTGTTAATTTAGCCACTGTTCTAAACAGTACCCGAGGATTTTTATTATTGCTATCTATTAATGTAGAATAGTATTCTGAGCGAGCTTTAAAGAGGGCTTTTTTATATTTATTAACACTCTCTGTCCATGCAATTTGAAAGACATGTAGCTTTGTTGTTCTCCATCTGCGCTCCAGTTTTCGACACTCTAATTTAAGAGCTCGAGTGTTTTCATTAAACCAGGGAGAGTTTCTATGTGCTTTGATCACTTTTGTTTTAAGGGGAGCCACTGTGTCCAGAGCATCTCTCAAGGTCACATTATAATGTGATGTTAGCTGATCTAAATTGTTTTCCACGTTTACATTTGATGTTAACTGATCTAAATGGTTTTCCACAATTACACTCGACTTACTCAAGGTATCTATAAATTTTGAAGCAGAATTACAATCTAGATGTCGCACTGTCTTTGTTTTAATCTGTGAGTGCGTTGGCATGGGCAGAACTAAATCAAATGTAATTAAGAAGTGATCGGAAATAACTTCATTTAATGGAGTAATATTTAAATTTTGAATTTCAACTTTGTAAGTTATAATTAAATCTAATGTGTGGTTATGATTATGAGTTGGACCTTTGACAATCTGACAAAATCCTACTGAATTTAACAAATAAGTAAAACATTTTAAAAGTGTCAGTTTCCACATCAATGTGTACATTAAAATCCCCCATCAGTACTACGTGATCATAATTTATAGCCAAATCAGATAGAAGGTTGCTAAATTCAGTCATGAACAATGAATATGGCCCTGGTGGTCTGTAGACTAGCACTATAATTGTGTTGGAATCTGTTTTAATATTTAAAATGAATGCCTCAAAGGATGTAAAGTTGCCTAAATTTTTAGAAGTGATTTGCATTTTGTTACACAAGTCTTAATAACATCTTTAATGGTGCTGACAGCCTTACACATACTGTCAGTTGTGCACTGCAATTCAAATATTAATTAAGGTGGATATTCAAAATTAAGAAAAAATGCTGAAAGCAACTTGTAAAAAACAATGGCTACATATGTCATGATACCAGAAGGCCTTGTCATGGACACCCTTATTACAGTTAAATTCCATTATTAGATTGTGTTACCTTAACCTTGCACATATCTTTAGGCTATAAGAGTTATTTGCATATAATCTGTGCTTATAATAGCTTGTGGCAAGAAAATACTCCTGCATTCCCCCTATAATAACCAGAGGCTAATAGTCCCCATAATTCAGGGGAGAGCTGCAGAGGTCAGTACCATCAAGTTTTTTTCAGTGGGCCCAACTAATTATTCTTTAAAGCAAAAGCAATAAATCGAGACAATTTCCTCCCCGGCTTGGGATATAGATCCGACCTTGAAACATCTTTTAATTGCATCAAGTGATTAATTTCACGGCAATCAAGGAAGAGCTTTAATTTTTTAGGGCCATAAATGGATTATTAATTTGATTACTCTTGTGCTAATTAATTGATTAATGTAGTAATTTTCTTGTTGATTTCATTATACTGTATATTTTAGAAATGCTTGAATACAAGTGCTGAGGGTAAACAAAATATGGAATGAATGCCAAGTATTCTTAATCAGCATACTGGTAATTTAACCAGCCATCCTTTAGTCTTTAATATGAAAACTTTACACATCTTTTCTTTACTAAAATGTATTTTTCATCTATATATCAGCCTTCATTTTATTTAGTGCTATGGGAAACTGCACTGCAGAATAATGTTTCTCTTATTTAGAGATTTTTGTAGTAAGCACTTAAAAAAAAACACCTTATCTTTTTAAATTATATTAATTGAGGACGCAAAGAAGGCATCCTGATCACATTAAGAAACAGTCATGTGGACAAGGTGCGTGGGTCACTTTCTGAACTCCTCATTTTGTGTTGTTCGATTAGATTAGACAGGATATACTCTCACAAGGAGAAATTCAATCTTTACAGAAACTCAAGAGAAGAAAAAAAATATAAAAATTGTCACACAAGTGCACTTGGGAGTCAACTTCAGGGTGTGTTTAATGGTAAGAGTGGCCACTGTTGCATAATGCCTCTTCACTCCTTTCTCCCACAAACCTGATGACCTACCATAGAAATCTAATGACATCACTACCAGGTTCTGGTCCCCTGAGTCTGCCTCTTCCACCTTGCACGTGTATTAAGTGGCTCCACCACTGCCTTGCCTTCAGTCTAGTTGTAGGCTTGCATCTGTGAAGACGTTTATCAAATCAGACATTAACTGATTAACATTATGCTTATTAATGTTAATTTAGAATAATACTTCATTTGCCTAAGGGTGTCACAAATCTTTATCTCCATTTGTGTTAATCATTCACTGTATGTATGTGTATGTATATATATATATATATATATATTTATATATATATATGTGTGTATATATCTTGTCACACACGCAGGAGGCAGCTAAAGGGTCTGAGTAAGTGAAATAAAACATCTGACCGGGGGCGGCGGAGTGCGCTGACTGTCTTTCGAAGTTTCCTACAGACCTTTCCCAGAAAATCCTGCAAGGTTCTGGCACCTCAGAAGACATCACTTACGGAGCTGGCCCCTTTGCTGACATCACTCCCGAAGCAGGTCCTTTGCTGATGTCACTTCTAGTTCCGGCCATTTTGATGACATCAGTTCCTCTACGGGCCTTTAAAGCCTCCATCTTGAGCTACTATAGTCAGTTCTGTTTTGGACTCTGTGATATGCACATCAAACCCTTTTGCAGCTGGGAAAAACAATATACGGGTTGCTGCCCCAAACCTTTATGATGTCTTGGACTCTTGATTGTCACTATATATATATATGTGTGTGTGTGTGTGTGTGCATGTGTGTGTATTTGTGTAATGTTTCTAAATGCTTTTGGGACTCCCCCCAAAAGGACAACACGCCGAAGAGCGTCCCAAAGCACGATCGCCATATCTGTGGAAGACAGTTTATCAGTTGCTGGGGCAACCACAGGCTCCCAACACTGCAGTGGCTCACAGCTAAACCAGATCTGAGTCGATTGCGGTCACGCTATAAGTGTTTGCCGTCGATGGGTGATGCAAGGAACATTAAAAATGCAGGGAACAGTATTACTTGGCCACTAACCTGGCCATGACCCTTCCTGATTGCTGTGACTGCATATAGGAGAGTGGTAGATCACGTCCCAATAAATAACCCTGCTGTTCTTGTTTCAAGCTGAATAAAGTTGGTTTTGCTAACGTACTGAGACTCAGCCTCACATTTTGTGGTGCAAGACAGAGACTAACGTCACAATATGTGTGTTTGTTATGAATATATACAGTATACAGGGTTGGGCAAAGGTAGGTTTACAGTTGTAAATATGTGAGGCTGTCAATTTGAACACTTACAAGGTAGTACCTAAGTGCACTGTGCCATTGTGATATTCTTTTGAGTTAATAAAGTTAATAAAGCTATTATAATAATCATAACCTGCATGTCTTTTTCCATATGAACAACTCTAAACCTGCTCTTGCCCACTTTTGTTTGTGCTATCATTCACAATGTATACTGTATAGGGGTGGGCAAAAGTAGGTTTACAGTTGTTCATAAGGAAAAAGACATGCAAGCTATGATCGCTACACTCAAGCACACTTTAATAATAATAAGAAGAAGACAAATACTATAAATAAAACAATAAATAATAAGACAAGAATAAACTCTGTGTTTTGCATACTCACAACTGTTAATCTACTTTTGCCCACAAAAAAAGTATATATTGTGGCCAGATGCAGGAACAACAGACTGATAGATCAAAATTTGGAACGGCAACCTTGTTGTCCCGTTTAATACAAAGAAAAATGAGCATCTTGCTGTGAAATGCCCAGGGTTTAGAGCCATTAAATAGACAGAGAACTTCTTGAGTTACTTTTAGTGGGAGCTCCATCTAGCAGTTTGTCCCTCTAGCAAATGAAGCCTCCCTTTGAGAGACAGGAAGGGGCGGAGTCAGGTTCCCTAACTGGGCGGTTTGTCTGTGCTGCGGGGAGAAAAGGAGAAGACATTGTTAGTGATGTATTACATCACGGGTTATTACACACCCCAGCAGAGCCCATAAGGAGATCCTCTGACATGCATGTGCGACTATATATACAGTATATATCTATTGGAATGAGATGAGATGTCTAACAAGCTCATATATGTGTGATGTTCAGGTGTCCACAAACTTTTGGCCATGCAGTATATCTGTCAGTGTGCTGCTGCACTGAGTATCATCCCTACATGGATTTTTTGTTATCTATCATTAATACTGCAGAGTGTGTAGTTATTTTGATTTGGTGTTTCATGTGTACTTCAGGTGATTCAATGTATTTTATAAAGTAATAAATATAATTTGCTGAGTATATTACAAAAATGTAAAGTAATAGAAGCAGGGGAAAAGAAATGCCATGTAGCAGACCCACTGAAGCTAGAACAAGGCCATGAAAGAAGCCAGTGCTGAGCACAGAAGTGGGGTACGGATTGAGAACACTTACCTCCGTATATCGCCATAAGGATCCCAACTTGGACCACCTCAGCACTAACCACTGTGTCACCAGCCAATTTATAATTATCAATTAATGTAACATGCATACCTTCAACCTTTGGGAGAAAGTCTTTGGTGAAGCCATACAAAATGCACAGTCATGTTGACAACTGAATCCTAGTGTCTGAATTCAAAAACCCTGATTATTGTACCACCATGCCACCCACCCACTCCTTCTTGATTGTCATTATTGGACTGTGATTCGTACCTGTGAAATACTATAAGGAGATGCAAAAATGGATTCCTTATTATTATTATTATTATTAGACTATACTTCTGTAACCCTAAATTGGAATGAGATAGCTATAAAATGGATTGCCATTATTATTTTTATTAGAATCTATCATTCATAACCTTTCATAGGAATAAGTGGGCCCAAAATGTATCATTATTATTATTATTATTATTATTATTATTATTATTATTGTATACTCCTCACAAACACAAATTGGATTAAGTGGGATTGAAAACTGATAGATGTAATCATATTCCCCATCTTCTTCATCTACTTCTTCTAATTATATTATTGCAACTTGTGCCTTTTTCTGTGGAGCTATGTATGTTTAAAATAAATAAATAAAATGCTAGTGGAGGTTATTTATTAGGAAATCCAAAATGCCATACTCTTAAACTTTCTTCCACTAAGCTATTGAGCCCTCAGGGTCAAACCGGATACTATAGAAGCTTCGGCTTCTCAAGAAAGAGCCAGCTGTCAGAAAGCAGAAAAGCAAGGCTGGAAGACAGAACCAAAATGACAATGATGAAGAGAAATTGGAGGGTCCTGAAAAACAATTACCATCTGTTCTTGCCTCTCTCATTAAAAAAAAACAGGTATCTTTCTGTCAGAAATATCATTTTAAACATTTGTCATGCAAACAGATCCCTGAAACCACTTGATTAATATGTAAAGAAAGACATGACTTTAGTTGTGATGTAAAATAGAGTAAGATGTGAGACTATGTAATGAAAAAGTAGATTTTAGTGAAAGGATTAGCAGATGACCATGCTTTGGAGCACATCTGTTCACGTTGATAATAATTCATGTGTGTGAGATGTCTTAAAAGTGCTGATGGCATGACAGAAACCTTGCAAAACTGTATTAGCTTAGCAAAGCAGAGGTTTTGGAAACATAAATCATTTTGCTGAGCAAAATTGCAGATCCAACCTGTTCATGTATTTCCTTGGAACAATAACAAGCGCATTATCATACAATCATATCTAATCATGGCTGTCCAGCTTGCACAGCTGTCTGACTTGTCCAATAATGAAAGGACTTTGTTATTTTATGTTTTTTCCTCTTTGGTTTACATATCTTAATATCCACTGAATGCTAATCATATACAAACCCTTTTCACACTGTCATACTCATTTAAGTTGGAGTCAATCCATGTGATGTTTCAAGGCTTAGACTGGAGGATTAAAAAGCAAAGGAGCTCTATGCACCTACAAGGCTTTCCTTTCTTATGTCATCACTATGGCAGTCCATACAAAAGCAGTTGAGAGACATGCACAGCGGATACAGAGTCACTACTATGAAAAAAAAAAAGGAATCAAGAATGCACATAATACCTTCTTTCTGAACACTGAAAAGTTCACTTGTCATTCAAAAGGACCAGCATCATTATCAATGTCAAGGCCATTCCATGATGTTGAAATATTATTTAAGTTTGCCAAGTTAGTCAGAAAAGTTATCTAAAGGAAACAAATAGTTATTTCTTAATTAAGAAATTCCTTTGTCTTACCGAAATGGACATACCATCCGATGCCTTGTGATGGTGTGGGTTTCTTGCTCCCTGCTCCCACTTCCTTTTTGGGAGCTTTTGACCTGAACACTGTTGGTAATGTCACAGGATGAGCTGAACAATGAGAACACCAATAAAGCAAGTGCAAAAGTGCTTTTATTTAAGAACAACAAAACCAGTGTCTAAATAAAGTGCAGTGCATCAAAGCGATAATAAATAAACAATCCATAAAGACACGTGGAGGTTAAAATAATCCATTAAAATGAGGTTAAAATACTGGCTGGAAGCAGTCCTTTCCTTAAACGAACACGGTGCTTTCTTCAACTGGCGGCTCCCTTACTTCTCCCATCTGGGCTCTGCACCTGTAGTTGACCTCCTCCTGTTGCTGGTCTGGAAGCTTCCCAATCCCTGGCTTCATTCAGCTCTAACCAAACCGAGACTGGGGTTTCCCAGTGACCAGGGTACTCACGCTGAGGCTTTCACCTCCCGAGGCTTCAACTCCCACT
Source organism: Polypterus senegalus (assembly GCF_016835505.1). Lineage (NCBI taxonomy): Eukaryota > Metazoa > Chordata > Cladistia > Polypteriformes > Polypteridae > Polypterus > Polypterus senegalus. The sequence continues at coordinate 121,636,896 of NC_053168.1, forward strand.
GCCCTTCCGCGGTCTTATGTGGTGAGCTAACCACCGTCCGGTCACTCCTGCTCCTCACAAGAGCTCAGCAGGAGCAACCACTACTTTCTGCACCCCCAAGTGCCAGCCAAACACTCTACAGGGGCTCTTCTCACAGCTGCCTGTTAACCCTTAAAACGCCTGAACCGGTTCCCAATGCAATTTGCCAGCATGCCGGAGCCGAGTATGTTTGGCAAAGTACATTCGTTGAACGCCGCAACTGACTAAAGTCAGTTTCCAGTGCAATTTGGAAGCACGTTGGAGCCGAGTATATTCGGCCACATACATTCATTGAACTCCGCAACCGGCTATAGTCGCTTCACAGAGCAATGTGCCAGCACGCCGGAGCTGATCACTTCATGCCATACATTTGTTGAGCCGCCAGCTCATGGCCCCTGCCAGCCCTGGCAGCACTGCGGCATCACTGTCCATGGGATTTAGCCGCTGCACTAGACTAGCCTGCAAGCATCAGTGCTTACCTCTGTGTGCTTGCTTGCAGCCAGTTCAAGAGCAGTTGGCTCGGTGATTTACTGAATTTCATCATTGGCGTCAGTTGCACCTTGTACATATAATAATTGATTGTTGAAGTAGTTTTGTAAAGTGTGTAAAATGATCAGTGTTGCAGTAATTGTGATGCTCGTTGCATGAAAAAAAAATGTGTTCCATTAAAATTTCACATTTTCTTTGTGAATTCTGACTTTTACTTAAAAAGTGCAGCAAAAAAGTATTTGGGGTGCATTAACCCCCAAGTATGTGGTGGTTTAAGGGTTAACGCCGTGAGCCTGCACTTGCTCGCTCACACTGGCTCCTTCTCTTCCTTTCGCCCTCTTCTCCCTTAATCTCCGTTCTTTTCTTTACCATTTTTTTTCTCTCTTCTCCACACTCACGATCCTACTATATAAAATGGGGATGTGGCTAAGGTTCGCAGTTCCCGGCTTCAATTACTGATGCAGACGATTCCTCACCTATGCACCTGTGCACTTAAGCGAGGAAATGCCCGTATCAAGCATAGTCCGAGAACCGCTCCGGCCACACTATCACACCCCCTCTATAAGCCGTGAGTGCGGCGATTATCTATTTAAAAACGGGCTTTTCTTCTGAGCCGTGGACCCGTTATACCACATGCCCCTATGGGGAGTTAAGAAGACTCAAAGAATAAATTTAAGGAAATTATATATGGTGCCTTCAGAAACTATTCAGACCCTTTTTTCTTTTTCATATTTTGCTCTGTGCTAAAATCACTTAAATTCATTTTTCCCCCACATCAAGCAAAACTTAGTACCTCAGAATTACAAAGCAAAAACAGGATTTCAGAAACTTTTGCAAATCTATTAAAGATGAAAAACTGAACTATCACATGGACACAAGTATTCAGACTCTTTCTTCAGTTCTTAGTTGAATCACCTTTGGCAGCAATTCCAGCATAGAATCTCCTTTTTTGTGATACAACAATCTTTGCACACCTGGATTAAGGGATGTTCTGCCATTCTTCTACGTAGAACCTCTCAAGCTCTGTCACGTTGAATAGAGACCATCGGTGGACAGTTATTTTTAGGTCTCTCCATAGACATTCAGTTGGACTCTGACTTGGCCACTCAAGAACATTCCCAGAGTTGTCCCTAAGCCACCACTGTGTTGTCTTTGCTTTGTGCTTGAGGTCCTTGTCCTGTTGGAAGGCGAACCGTTCAGAAGTCCACAGTGCTATGAAGAAGGTTTTCATTAGGGATATCTGTACTTTGCTCCATTCAGCTATCCTTCTTCCCTGTCTATCCTCCCAATCCCTGCTGCTGAAAAACAACTACACAACATGACGCTGCCACCAACATGCTTTACAGTTGGAATGGTATTGTACAGGTGATGAGTAGCACCTGGTTTCATCCAGACAAAATGATAATCTTGGTTTCATCAAATTAGAAAATCTTGTTTCTCATAGTCTGAGTGTTCTCTAGGTATTTTTTGCAAACTTTAAGGTGGCTTTTACTGTGTAGAGGGTACCATCAGGCCACTCTGATCAGTGGAATGCTGCTGTGATGGTTGTCATTCTGGAAGTTTATCCCATCTCCACAAAGGTTTTCTGGAGCTCAGCCAGAGTTCTTGATCACCTCTCTTACTAAGGCCTTTCTCTCTCCTCCTAATTGCTCAGCAGGAAGAGTCACGGTTGTTCTAAACGTATTCCATTTAAGAATTGTGAAGACCACCATAGTTTTGGGAGCCTTCAATGCTGCTGAATTTTTTTTAGCCTTTGCCAGATCTGTGCACTGACACAAACCTGTGTCTGAGCTCTGCAGACAATTCCTTCAACCTCATGGCTTGGTCTTTCCTCTTATACACTACTTTGTCATTGAAGTACAGTCTATACTTATTCCATTTAAAAACTATGAAGGCTCTCGGGAACCTTCAATGCTTCAGTGCAGCAGAATTTGTTGATTGATACAATCCTGTCTGCAAGATTTGCAGTCGGTTTCTTTGACTCAATGCCTTGTTTTTTTTTCTCTAATACACATTGTCAACTGTGGGAACTTCAATAGACAGGTGTGTGCCTTTCCTAATCATGTGCAATCCATTGAATCAATGACAGGTGGACTCCAAACTAGATGTAGAAACATTTTAATGATGATCAATAGAATGGGATACACCTAAGCCATATTTTGGCTTCCTGACTGTGTCTGTTGCTGTACAATTATCACCAGCGAAGAATACCTCACTCCAGTTCATGTTTTTATATGGAGATTCTTCCCGCGGACCTTGGGCCTTCAAGTCAAAAGCAGAAGCTTTTTCAGTTGAGCTATGCTGATGATACACAGCTGTCCTTTCCTTTCAGGGAACCACACAGTATCAGCTACAGTCTCCACATGTCTCACTGATATTACATCCTGGATGAAGGAACAGCACCTCCAATTCAGCCTGGCAAATATTGTCCCACTTGTTATTCCAGCTTGTCCGTCTATTCAGCTTGGCTCATTATCACTAATATCTGCAAGATCAGTACACGTCTTTGGGTTGGTGATCAATGCATAACTGTCCTTCAGTTGCCAGCTTGCAATGATCTTTTTGTCTTTCAGATTCACTCTATACAGCACAACTCCTGGTCCAGGCTTTGGCCTTATCACATCTGGACAATTGCAACTCTCCGCTGCCGGGACTACCAGCATGTGTCACCAAACTGCTACAGATGTCTCAAAATGCAGTGGCACATCTAGTGTTCAACCAGTTGAGATGAGCACAGATTACTCTTTTTTTCTGATCACTATATTTGCTCCCTGTAGTGGTACATATTAAATTCAAAATTTTGATGCTTGCCTTCGGAGTAGACAACAGGTCAGCACCTATATGGACAAAAGTATTGGGATACATCTCTTAATTATTGAATTCAGGTGTTTCAATCAGACCCATTACCACAGGGATATAAAATCAAGCACCTAGCTATGCAGGCTCCATTTACAAACATTTGTGAAACAAAATAGGTCGTTCTGAAGAGCTCAGTGACTTCAAGCGTGGTACTGTGATAGGATGCCACCTTTGCAATAAGACGGTTTGTGAAATTTCATTCCTGCTGGACATTCCATGGTCAACTGTAAGTGGTATTATTGGAAAGTGGAAGTGTTTAGGAATAACAGTAACTCAGCCATGAAGCAGAAGACAGAGAAGTGTCAACAACTACTAAGGTGATTCCATAGCTGAAGAGTTCCAAACTTCCTCTGGCATTAATGTAATCACAAACACTATTCGGCAGGAGAGCTTCATGGAATGGGTTTCCATAGCTGAGCAGCTGTATGCAAGCCTTACATCACCAAGTCCAATGCCAAGTGTTGGACGGAGTGGTGGAAACGTGTTCTGTGGAGTGACGAATCACACTGCTTTGTTTGGCAGTCAGATGGGTGAGTAGGGGTTTGGTGGATGACACTAGAACATTACCTACCTGACTGCATTATGACAACTATGAAGTTTGGTGGAGGAGGGATAACGATGTTGGCCTGTTTTTCAGGGTTTGGGCTCGGCTTCTTACTTCCAGTGAAGGGCAGTCTTACTGCTTCAGCATACCAAGAAATTTTGGACATCACTATACTTCCAACTTTGTGGAAACAGTTTGGGGAAGGCCATTTATTATTCCAGCATGACTGTGCCCCCAGATACATAAAGACATAGTTGGATGAGTTTAGTATGGAAGAACTTGACTGGCCCACACAGACCTCAACCCCATCAAACACCTTTGGGATGAACTGGAACAGAGATTGTGAGCCAGGCCTTCTAGTCCACCATTAGTGCCTGACCTCACAAATGGTCTACGGAAAAAATAGGCACAAATTTCCATAGAAACACTAAAAATCTTGTGGAAAGCCTTCCAAGAAGAGTGAAATCTGTTATAGCTGCAAAGGGGGGGAACCAACTCCATGTATTTGTAAAGTCCTTGTTTGTGTAATGATCAGGGGTCCCAATACTTTAGTCCATATGTGTATACGTATGGAGGTACTTGTGAGGTTCTGTGCTCCTTCTTAACCAGGTCAGTTGATGAATGGAGTCTGGTAAAGCCACCACAGCATAGCAGCAAATCTCAACGCAGACTCTGTAGCTCCTAGCTGGAGGAATGAGCTGCCAGACTCCTTTCAGAATTCTGATTCCCTCAATATGTTTAAGAAACATTTAAAGATTCTCTTTCTATCTAACTGATATTGGGTTCTTGTAACCTAAGAATTGTAATTTGCTTGCATTTTATTCCAAGCTCTTGACTTGCGGTAACCTTGTCCTATAACACTTGTTCCCAAACAGTCTCCCAGAATGATGTTTACTCATTTATGTTGACCTCTTTTGTAAGTCGTTTTGGTTAAAAACATCTGCTACACAGATAAATGTAAATGTATTTGTTACAAATAAGGCATACACAAGGAGGATATATTAGACGACCAAAATATGTCTGTACTTCATTCTGTTTGTCAGTGCGAGAATGATCTTTACTATTTGTCCATTTGCCGATACACACTCACACGTTCTTTTAGACTGTATTTACAAAATACTTTGATAACAAACAGAACATTTTACAGAACATATTGTATAGAAAAAAAAGCTTTGTGGGTGTTGGTCATTTACCTCACAGCAAAAATGAAGAACCATGTAGCATAAATTGGAAACCAAAAAAAAAAAAATGGATAAAAAGGCATCAGGCAGACAGGGCCACTTGAGACCCTCTGCTGCCGTGCTCTAATCTTAAACTGCCCAAAGGCGGGTGACTTTACAGAGAAGGGCAAGCCAAGCCACAGTAATTCTTAGTCTGAAAGTGGTGAAAATTACAAATTTGAATGAAAAATTCTTGATTATATTCTATACAGTCTTGTGTGATCTCTCCTTTGTATATGCAGAAGATGTTCTAATTTAAAAAAGAATAAAGCAGCATCACGTGAAAGTATCAATATGCCTTTTGAACCCCTGGAATATCCCTGCAGATTATATTTCTCTCAGTAATAAAACTACTGTTGTGACTTTAGGCAAGTGGGTTTGCACAACAGAATCCACTTTGCTATGATGGATATGCCTCTTGATGAAGGGGGTCTGCAGTCCAAAGGGTGTTACTCAGATTGGGCTGAGGCCTCAGATCTCTTTTAGAAATGCTGTCGGATAACAACTTTGTGCCTCACTCTTTGTACTCATCTCTTACCTTTGATGCAGCCATTGGTGTGGTTGCAGGTCATTTATAAATACATAAGCTGTATATACGTACAGTGCCTATAAGAACGATTCACCCACTTGAAAGTTAGTTCACACTTTATTATTATACAACATTGAATGCCAGTTGATTTGGCTTTTTGACACACTAACAGAAAAAGACTCTTCCCTGTCAAAGTGAAATGAGATTTACGAATATAAAACACAAGCCACAAGAGTATTTAGTATTTAGCAAATGCACTTTTGGGAGCCATGACAGCCTTGAGTCTCTGTGCACAGGTCTCTCTCTATCACATTTGCACATCTGGACGATGCAATTTCTCCTCATTATTCGTTAAAAAATTGCTCCAGCTCTGCCAGGCTGCATGGGAATCAGGATTTAACAGCCTTTTTGCAAGTCCAGCCGCAAATTCTAAGCTACATTGAGATCTGTGCCCGTATTTAACAACCATCTCAGAATTACACCTAGGAATTAAAAGTCTGCCTAAGATGATAATTTGTCCCATCGCAAAGGAAGGCGTGAGAAGTAGTTATGAAGCATCCCACACCTACTCCCAGCAAGTTCACGTTGGAGAATGAATGACATCATGATTGTACAGACAAAATGGTACCCATGATGACGTTTTGTAGGTTTCTGATACTAATGCTAAGACTTTGCCACTGGTGATGCATGAACTTCACGGTTTTCGCTTCGCCTTGAGTTTGGAGAAATGACGGAAGTGTTTATGAATATCACCAAACTCTGCAAAGTGCGTTGAAATCAATGGGGAAGGACTAACTGAACTAGATTTGACTGGATTATAATGGTGCAATCATCTTTAAAGTGTCTTGGATGGCTAGGGAAACATCTGCCAACTACACTGGACCTATTATTGTGGCCAAGAAAGTGACCTGAGTTGTATGGCAGCAGTGCCAACCACTGCACTACCATGGCCTCTGTGAGATCAAAGAACGCAGTCAGATACGCACAATCATAGAATTTGTTGAAACAAAGAAGAAATCCAAATATCGCAGTGAAATATCAGAATAAATATGTAGGTCTTTTAAAGGCAGAAAATTCAAAGTGGCATGTCATAATTGAAACCGCTGGCTTGTTCTGTTTTTTGAAGTTGCACTGAAGCCTCTCCAAACTGTCTGTGCCGATACTTTGCAGTTTTTTCTTGTAAACAGTAATACATCTTTTGTTATTATTATTATTATTTCATAGTGTCTCCTGTGTTTGTTGTCAGGCTGCTTCAAGGTTGTTTTTTTTATCTCCATGTGGCTAATTATACATGCACAGGGCATGCACCTCCTTCTGTTATACTGACGTGGAACTGGAAGATTGACCTGCACTTTTGGTGACAAGCAGAGATAACCCGTGTTTTATTTACATCTGTTCTACCATTAACAAAGTCCCACAGAGTCTGTAATGCAGAAGATCAGTATTATACACCCGGGGGATTTTGCGCTGGCTTTGAAAAGCATTAATGGGCGCTGGGGAAAATGTTCTCCTAAATCAGCTAAATTATCTGTAAATAATTTGACGAACAAGGCAAACTCAGCAACTTTGCTGCAACTAATGCTTTAGCGAAATTCACTGATTTACACTATTCACCACTAGGATGATAATAATAATATTCAAAGTAGTAGGAGAAAAAGAAGAAGATGGACCCCAGCACATTACTAAAGCAGAACTTAAGGTTACAAATGATTTGCTGCTCACAATCGACAGTGGATGCACCACCTTTTTTGTCTTACTTGACCTCAGTGCTGCTTTTGATACAGTTGATCACAATATTCTCTTGGATTGGCTCATCAACTCTGTAGGTATCCGAGAAACTGTATTAGATTAGTTTGGGTCTGATCTGAAAGGAAGATCTTTTTCAGTTGGTATTAATCAGCACACCTTTCATCCTGTACCTCTTGTTGCTTGGGTACCACAAGGTTCTGTTTTAGGGCCTCTCCTTTTTTCCCATTATATAGTTCCTCTTGGTTTGATCTGGAATCGCTACAATATTTAGTACCATTGCTATGTCAATGTTAAACAGCTCTGTCTTCTGTTAAAGCCTGGCTATAATCCTCTCTGACAGCTCTTACAAACTATCTTCAGGATATTAAAAACTAGATGGAGTTTAACATCCTCCAGCTTAACGACAGCGAAACGGAAATATTTTTTGGTTCCCTCAGCTCCACTGCAAACCTTTAAGATCAATTTGGAACCCTGTCTGAATATCTCAGCACACGTTAAAAATCCTGATGTTATATTACGATAGTACAGTATATTGAAATTTCACAAACAAATAACTGCAGTTGTGAAGGTGATTTTTTTTTCTGAGTGTGAGGCCCTGTCTCACACTCAGGAACCTAGAGACAGTCATACACTCATCTATCACATCCAAACTGGACTACTGTAATTCTTTGTTAAGAGGGCTGCCACAGACTTCCTTACAACATCTGCAGTTTGTCCAATAATGCACTGGCCAGGCTTTTAACCGTGTAACGAAAAACACAGATAAATATAATGAGTTCGGACACCCGCAGGCAAAAAACGTATAATTGAGAATAAACATGGTGTATAAAAGAAAGGGAAAACAATGTCTTCACAGACGCAGGTATCAAAGTGACTACTCCAAAATGGCGACGCTTCTGGTTAAGTACAGGCCAGGCAGGAAACGGTGGATCCAGGGGAACAGACACCAGAAGTGACATCAGAGGTGGTAGGGCTGTCAATCATATGTGGCAGGAGGACGAGTATATGCATTAGTAAACATCTCCACCTTGTGGATCGCCGAGGAATTACCACCACGAAAGCCTTTAAGCTGTCCCCAAGGCACACATGGGTGACAACTGGCACAAAGAAAAGGGATAGGTAGATAGATAGATAGATAGATAGATAGATAGATAGATAGATAGATAGATAGATAGATAGATAGATAGATAGATAGATACTTTATTAATCCAAAAGGGAAATTCACATAATCCAGCAGCAGTATACTGATACAAAAAAAAAAAACAATATTAAATTAAATAGAATTAAAAATGCATGTGAAAGCAGACAATAACTTTGAGTAATGTTCGCATTTACTCCCCCGGGTGAAATTGAAGAGTCGCATAGTGTGGGGGAGGAACGATCTCCTCAGTCTGTCAGTGGAGCAGGACGGTGACAAAAGTCTGTCACTGAAGCTACTCCTCTGCCTGGAGATGACACTGTTCAGTGGATGCAGTGGATTCTTCATGATTGACAGGAGTTTGCTTAGTGCCCGTCACTCTGCCACAGATGTTAAACTGTCCAACTTTACTCCTACAATAGAGCCTGCCTTCTTAACAAGTTTGTCCAGGCGTGAGGCGTCTTTCATTTTTATGCTGCCTCCCCAGCACACCACCACGTAGAAGAGGGCGCCACAACCGTCTGGTAGAACATCTGCAGCATCTTTTTCATGTTTTCCAAGTGTTGGCCAGGCTATACTGGCTATCAGTAACATTTAGAATGCAGTTCAAAGTTTTGTTGTTTGTTTTTAAAGCCTTAAGTGGTTTGGCTCCACAGAACAAGTGTGCGGTAAGTCATGGCAGGGTATTGGAAAATTAATTAGGCTTAGCTTTCTATCATCTTTATCAAATGTGTCACCTGTAGTACTCCAGCAAACCAAGAGAATAAAATCTTAATATTATACAAGTCTGCTACATGGGTATCATAATTAACATCTTTTGTATATGTATTTTGTTTAATTTTTTTTTATTTTAAAGAAAATGTTTTTAAAGTTGTTTGATCATTTCATAGTTAATTGAAATTGTTTTATTTTTCTCCTGTATCATTTCTTTCACATGGCCGAAAATTGTCATGTTAATTGTGTCACAGGATATGATGTTACGGTGGAGCTCATACTGCACATTATTCCACAGTAGATAAAACTGATTGAATTTGAAATGTGGCATATTTAGTTTATTTACGGCGTCATGGTGGTGCAGTGGTAGCATTGCTGCCTCGCAGTAAGGAGACCAGGGTTCGCTTCCCGGGTCCTCCCTACGTGGAGTGTGTATGTTATCCCCGTGTCTGCGTGGTTTTCCTCTGGGTGCCCCAGTTTCCTCCCACAGTCCAAAGACATGCAGGTTAGGTGCATTGGCGATTCTAAATTGTTCATAGTGTGTGTGTGTGCCCTGCAGTGGGCTGGCGCCCTGCCCGGGGTTTGTTTCCTGCCTTGCATCCTGTGTTGGCTGGGATTGGCTCCAGCAGACCCCCGTGACCCTGTAGTTAGGATGTAGCAGGTTGGATAATGGATGGATGGATGGATAGTTTATTTACCATGTAACCCCAACGTTGATCTTCTTTTTGATCCTTGCGTTTTGGTTTGCCATTATAGCTCTGATCAGTTGTCCCGTCTGACTGTCATTTTTACTATACGTTACCATCTCCTATAATATTCTGCTCTCACAGTAATCCTTTAACACCAGAGTGTTATAACAATGGGGACTTAATGAATGTCTTCAGTATTCCCATAGATACCAATAATGTTGATCCTGATTTATTTTATTCAAATGGTGAATCACCTACTGAAAGACACTAGTGGAAAAAAAAAACATTATGTGGATCAACTTTCAATTTTCTTCCTTATATACAGTAAATGAGAGATTTCAGATTTTGGTTTTTAATAAACTTGCAAACTTTTCTGAAACCATGTGTTCACTTTATCATTAGCAGTTACTGAGTGTAGATTGATGGGCGCAAATTGCAAATGTATCCATTTAAAATAAAATTTATGACACAATAAAATGTGCAGAAAGTGAAGGGGTCTGAATACTTTCTGAATCCTCTGTATGTGCCTTGAATGACTCTGTGTACTTTTTTTTTTTTTTTAACTGTGTTTTTGTCAACTATTCTGAGAAAATATGCAAGTATGAATTTTGTTGTACTATTTACAAATGACAATAAACTTCACCTGACTTACTCCCTTAAATGAAAGTAAATACATTTTTCATTCATTTAAATTACATTTTCATTCATTCATTAAAAAATACTTTCTTCTATATGGGTGGCATGGTGATGACTTGCAGTAAGGAGACCAGGGTTCCTGTCTCCGGTCTTCCCTGCATTGAATTTGCATGTTCTCCCCGTGTCTGTGTGGGTTTCCTTTGGCTGCTCCAGTTCTCTCTTATGGTCCCAAGACTTGCAGGTTAAGTGGATTGGTGATACTAATTTGGCCCTTTTGTGTGGTTGGTGTGTGTGTGTGTATGTGTTTGCCCTGCGACGGACTGGTACCCTCTGCAGTATTTCTTCCTGCCTTGTGCCCTGTGCTGGCTAGGATGGGCTCCAGCACCCCCTGCGACCCTGTTCAGTACGGAGCAGGTTAGAAAATGACTGACTGACTCTCTTCAGTACAACTTACACGGAGTATCAAGTCTCACAAGACTGCATTCCTAGGATTACATCTGATATAAAGTTACAGCTAAATTTATGTACATTTTTTTTATTGTATGAATATATAATAAAGTCCTGGTAAGGCTACTGAAGCATGAGGCATCTGTCATTAACATATATATTATTATTTTTTTTTATTTGTGCCACATTTTACCCTTAGATTGAAGTGACACTTTCCGACAGAAGCATAAATCATGAATGCGTAAGCCTGACAAGAGTCCTTTTTTCAATATGCAGCTTTCAGTGATTTAAGCCAAATGCTACAAACAGAAGGAGTTGGAGACTGAGATACTGCACTTCTCTCACTCATATCCAGGCTATGAGGTGGGAACCCAAACACTACTTAACTTTTACTGCTGCACTATTAAAGTATCTCCTCCAGATGCATTATGGTGTAGCTTGGTAACCTGACCTGCCTGGATGGCAAACTCCTGCAAAGGACTGTCCATCTTCTTCTTCTTCTTCTTCTTCTTCTTCTTTCTCTTCTTCTTTTCAGACTTGTACGTGGGGTCATTGTGCTTGACCAGCCTTCTTCATACAGCTCGGTCCTGTCCAGATTCTAAGGGTGTACTCACACTGTTAATTTGTTCTGTGCCCAAACACGCTTATCTGCTTGTAACCCTCCAAAGTCTATTTCCTTTGACTAGTGTGATCACCCTGTGCCAGGCCAATCATACCATGCCATGGCCCACTTGGAAAAGGTGTAACTGAGTACGGTTCAGTAGCATTCGGAAACAGTTTGATCGCTATATGTGCCCAAGCATGGAAAACAGACATGACGTCAATGATTTGACAAGTCAGATAGTGCAATTCTCATTTCATTCGGTATCTTTTGAGTTACAAACTGCTTTTTATTCTCACCTTACACATGAGCGTGAATTGTTGTTGGCGATAAAAGCTGCAAATTCCTTCCTTAACATCATTTGTCATGGTAAAAATCTTCTCATACGTGCAGCAGATTAACAGCAAAACTCTGCGCTGCACAATCAATAATTCCATAAGAGGGGAGGGTGTTATCCTGTCCTACACGACACCAAAACAAACACAAAATAAGTACAATCATTGTGACATGCATGCATACACAAAGTCGCATAGTCATGATGAAAGTGAGCCTGGAACCAGAATGTTAAAGAGCAGTGTGAGTGCAGGCCAGCAGAGTGGAGAAGGGATGGGGGACAATCACACATGGGCACGGTATGGAACAAATGTGCCTCGTGTGAGTCCACCCTTAAAGGATTCCACAGCGTCATACCATCTACTCCAGCAGATATCTGAGGAGAGTTGAATCCATCTGCCTTCTGGGAAGCACCACTGGATGTTCACCACTCACTCTGCCCGCTTCAGGGACAGCTTCTCCCCCCAGGCCATGAGGTCACTTAACTTCCAGTACCCTGATCTTACCTCCCCTGCACTGTGTGCTGTACCCACCTGTTATTTTATGTATAATTGTACTGTATGTTACTTTTTTAACTTTTATGTACTGTATTTATTTATGCTGTTAATTTATTTATCTTCTGCTACTCTTATTCATTTACAATTGTAATTACTAGAGAGGATGGTCTAGCATCCCGATGAAGGCTAAGGAGGATTCTTTACCCAACCATTTTGATGTAATAGAAGGACCACTGGAGAGGAGACACAGAGTGGCTAAGCGGAGCCCCAACCAATATCAGGGACGAGTACAGTAATAGAAGAATTGGTGGAAATGGCTTTTTATGCGCAATTTATCTCCCAGCAAGAGAGTTGGCAGTGTTCCTCTGACTGGCTCCCAATTCGGATACCTACAGGGCTACCTGGGAGTTATAGTCTGTAGGGGAGACTCTTTAGGGGTCCCTGTGTGCTGCCAGATGGTGCCATGGAAAAGAAGCTTGTGGGTGCTGTGCAGCTTCCGTGTGACCCAGAAGTGCTTTCGCAGGTCAGTGTCTCCATCCTGGAAGTGCTACCGGGTTCAGGATAAAAGGAGGCCATCTCACTGCATCAGGGAGCCAGAGCTGGGAGGGAGTTAGACGACGTTCAAGGCGGACTGTGGGAAGGAGATGAATGATATTGGTCTGCTATTTGAAGATTGTTTCTTGGATTAAAGCCTGCAATGAGAAGTCAAGCAAAATGACACCTTTTATTGGCCAACTGAACTGATTACAATATGCAAGCTTTCGAGGCATTTGAGAAACCTACCTGGAGAAGGGGCCTCAGTGGCATCAAAAGCTTGCATACTGTAATCGGTTCAGGTAGCCAATAAGGAGTGTCATTTAGTGTGACTTCTCATTGCATCCATAATGGCTAACATGGTACAACACCCTACTACTACTGGATTAAAGACTGAAAAACACAGATAAATATAATGAGTTGGGACACCCACAGGCAAAAAACGTATAATTGAGAATAAACACAGTGTATAAAAGAAAGGGAAAACAATGTCTTCACAGATGCAGGTCTCAAAGTGACTACTCAAAAATGGCGACACAGGCCAGGCAGGAAACGATGGATCCGGGGGAACAGACACCAGAAGTGACATCAGAGGTGGTAGGGCTGTCAATCATATGTAGCGGGAGGAAGAGAATATGCATTAGTAAACAGCTCCACCTTGTGGAGCGCCGAGGAATTACCACCACGAAAGCCTTTAAGCTGTCCCCAAGGCACACTAACTGAACCGAATACAATTTGCAAGCTTTTGAGGCATTTGAGTAACCTACCTGGAGAAGGGGCTTCAGTGGCATCAAAAGCTTGCATACTGTAATCGGTTCAGGTAGCCAATAAGGGATGTCATTTAGCTTGACTTCTCATTGCATCCATAATGGCTGGCACGGTACAACACTCTACTACTGCTGGATTAAAGACTGAAAAGGTACTGTTGTTAATAAATTACAGTTTAATTAAGCATGGAACTGTTGGTTGAGTTGTATTTGGTGTGACGGCTCCTAGTGGTCACACTGCATTTATTTATACATCACTGCAATTCTGGCACAAGAATTTCACTATGCTTTTGCAGTGTATGTGACAATAAAGATCTCTAATTTCTAATAAAATCTAAATACGTGGAGGATAAGAAACTGCAAAAATGTACGTAAACACTTAAACCTTCTCCCTGTGATGCTACATGGAAGTGTATGGAATTAAAAATGACCAACTTTAAGATTCTCTGTTTTGATGTTGTGGTTGAGGGAAGAACTGCCAGTTCCCTGAAGAAATATTGGGGTGCCAACCTGGTTGTCCCCGTTTAATCAAAACGAAATTAAAGCAAAAAAAAAGCAGCCATGCTGTTTGTTAAAATAAACAGAGGAGTCCAAAATCAAACAAAGGAGCCATCAGTTTTGTAATCCTGTCTTTCAGTCACTAGTTAGGAGCTCCGACTTCCGGTGTACCCATTTCACATTATGAAGCCTGGGGGACCAGAAGGAGCAGAGTTAATTGCACAAACTGGACTCATCTCTTCTGGTTTAGGGACCAGAAAAGATTTTAGTTAGCACCAGCACCCCCTCTCGACCCGTGGTGGTAGTGCATACCTCAGATGAGCCCAGCAAGTGATCCACTGACGTGCATGCATGTCACTGTTCAGATGTGGCAATAGACTGCTTTTGAACAAATAACCCAAACTTTCAGAATTATTCATAACATAACACAGATTACAGAAAATGGATACAGTATATGGTTGTACTGAATGTACAGATTGACATTGATCAACAGAAAAAGACTCTTTAATGTCAAACTGATTTCTGGATAGTGCTCTAAATTAATTACAAATATAAAACACAAAATAATTGATCTCGTAGATATTCACTCTTGTTGATCAGTGTCAAAAAAGCCAAATTAAGTCCACTGCGATCCAATGTTGTATAACAATAAAATGGGATAACTTCCAAAGGGGTGAACATTTTTTTATATTCCCTTATAACAGGATACCCAGCCATTTCTCCAAACAGCCCATAGTGGAATGTGAGACTGCAGGGTGCAATCATCGGCACACATATAACCTGCCACCTAACTTACAGGGCATGCAACAGAAAGACAGCATATGGGAAGAGAGGATGCAATATTATATTTTATGATTTAGTTTGGCATATTTAATCCATTATTTACTTGTAGGGTCTTACCTTAATTTTGATATGCCATTATTTATTTATGCCAATGGCAGCACAGCTAGGAGCATTTTCCACTGTCTTCCACCTCATTCATGACAAAGATGCTGATGGTGACAAACAGTGTGGAGCGTTTCACTTATTTATATTCCTCTCCTTCTTCAGGGACCCAGCCAAAAACAGTTACTTTTAGAAAAAATGATTAATTTATAACTTAGTGAAAGTTTGTTCAAACAGGATTGGTCAGAGGCAGTAACAATGTACTGCAGTTACTGAAGACAAATGGCTAAAATGGAGGCTTCAAGATTAGCGGGGTACTGCTATTCCAAGAGCCTAAGCTCCATGTAGCCACACGATCAGAATACTCCTACGTATCAGCAGCAATATGTACTTAAAATCTGTTTCGGGTTCAGTAACCAACGCTCATCCTCGTTTTAGCACCCTCAGCAAAAATCGTGGAGCAGCACTTCATGAACGGCCGTAATGAAAAGAAATTGTATAATTACAACTTTACAAACAAAACATATACTTGATAACTCAAACACTCCAAACAACAGATACCCATTAGGGGTCACCACAACGAATCATCTGTTTCCTTCTTTTCCTCTCCTTGTCATCTCGCTCTATTATCCCAATCACCTCCATGTCCTCTCTCACCACATCCATAAATCTTCTCTTAGGCCTTCCTCTTTTCCTTTTCCCTGGCAGCTCTATCGTTAACATCCTTCTCCCAATATACCCAGCATCTCTCCTCTGCACATGTCCAAACCAATGCAATCTCGCCTCTCTGACTTTGTTTCCAAACCACCTAACCTGAGCTGACCTTCTAATTTACTTGTTTCTAATCCGGTCCATCCTCATCACATCCAATGCAAATCTTACAATTTTTAACTTTGTTACCTTCAGCTCTGTCTCCTAACCCTAGAAATTAACAAATTTGAGTGCATGATGCAATTTCCATTATTAACCTGTTTCGACAAAAAAATAACACAGTCTGCTTTACTGCCCTTAATGTTCAATAAGAGGTCGATGGACACAGGAAGCAATCTTCAGAAAGCAGACACAAATAATATAAACATACTGCCCTACCAGAAAAGTAGTTGGGTGCTCCAGAAAAACATTAAAAACAAAAAGGTTTCTCTTCAGAGATGTGTCTCGCTTGTATTTCTGGACAAAAATCCAGCTTCCAGTAGGTGGCCACAGTTTCGTTGCTCCTTGCTTCACCTCCAGATGTCTCTCTCAGTCTCCTCATACCTTTCCAGGTTAAAACCCCTGTTGGCAAACCGTCCAGTTCGTGCAGTGTCTCCTCCTTAAATATTCAGATCCCCAATAAGAGGCAACCCCACACCAACGCATTTTCCGCAAGTGAATATTTAAGGAAAGGGCAAACTAACAAAAGGCCAATAGTACACGTGGCTTTCGCTACAACTGTAGCCTTACAAAAAATAAACGTCTATTATATCAAAAGACTAATCTTTATTTAATAGTCAGATATAACGTAATACTTAGCATGGGAAATAAAATACCAATACACTGGTTACAAATATTAACAATTTAAGTTTAGTTTAGTTCAGACCTAATGTCATTTTGTATGGAGGAATATTTCGGACAAAATTAAATAAATAAATAAATGCGTAAATAAATAAAAGTACCGTGAAATGTGAGCATAAATAAATAAATGTGTCATGAAATGAGAGCCTAAATAAATAAATATGTCATGAAATGAGAGCATAAATAAATAAATGTGTCACGAAATATGTCGTATTTATTTATTTCATTTTGTCCGTAGCATTCCTGCAAACCGTCATGAAATATGACTTGAAATAAAACTGTCACTTTTACTCGTCAAAGTTGAGAGGGTGGGCTCTAACACGCCCTCTAGTTGCTGATTGGTGAATCGATAGCACAAGAATTAATTAGAAAAATGCTTACTACTGCCGATGAAATGGGTTCTGCCGAAGATATTACGTATTTCAGAGAGAGAATTGAAGATTTATCGGAATAAATTACAATGTTGGCGGCCCTTTTAGACTCCGATATACAGTAGATGAAATTATTCTTGAAATTATCGAAGAACATGTGGAACGGACTCGACTACACTACTCTACTATACTATATCAAACTGGCTTATTTGCCTTGTGATCGTCTTCTCCGATACACCATATCTGCAGTCTGTCGTACTTTTAAACTGCATAACAGTAGGTGTTCTATTGACTCAGCTGGAATGTCAAAGGATGGACGTCCAGAGCAGGGAACTGCATCACCTGAACTGGAGTGTAGTCGAGTCCGTTCCACCTGTACTTCGATAATTTCAAAAATAATTTCATCTACATCGGAGTCTAAAAGGGCCGCAAAAATGGTAATTTCTTCCGATAAATCTTCAATCCTCTCTCTGAAATACGGAATATCTTCGGCAGAACGCATTTCATCAGCAGTAGTAAGCATTTTTCTAATTAATTCTTGTGCTATTGATTCACCAATCAGTAACTAGAGGGCGTGTTAGAGCCCACCCTCTCAACTTTGATGAGTGAAAGTGACAGTTTTATTTCAAGTCGTATTTCATGACGGTTTGCAGGAATGTTACGGACAAAATGAAATAAATAAATAAGCAACAAAAAACTTATTGCGTGACACATTTATTTATTTATGCTCACATTTCACGGTACTTTTATTTATTTACGCATTTATTTATTTAATTTTGTCTGAAATATTCCTCCATAATTTTGCACCATGTTGCAGTTATGTAAACTGTGTCTTCTTAAATTGTTGTGAATAGAATAAGGTGTTTTGTAGTGTAACCCAATTTGATGCTGTTGGAGTTTTGTGTTTTTGTTAGAAGCTTTGTACTATATAATTTTTTTTAGATGTTCCTGAAAAAGATGCAGATGTAGTCAAACAGTGTGAACTGTTTATTTTATTTAAATATCTTCTGCCTTAGGGGCATGACAAACACATTCCTTCCATTGCTGAGTCCATCCTTAGAGCTGTGTGAGCAAATAATATGACGGTTTTACACAAATAAATAATAGGAGTAGATCGATTATAATAGTTGGGAGCTGTAAAGCAGAGTCAGCAATGGTACAACGGTATTTTGTGAACAATAATACTATAGAAGTACAAGATGGAGTGGTGGCTCTGAGTCTGAGTAACTGGAAGGTTACCAGTTCAGATCCCGTTACTGCCAGAAGGGATCCTGCTCTGTTGGGCCCTTGAGCATGGACTGTACAATGGCCTGACCCCCAAAGGTCATGCGAATCGACAATTTTCTCCTCTGGGATTAACACAGTGTGCCAAATCCCAATAAAAAAAGTAGTTGAACAAAGGAATGAGCCCGGAGATGGTGATCTAAGCGGCAGATAAACAAGCTTTTTATCTTGCAGCTCATACCGGCTCTTCACCATCTAACAAAAAAAAAAAAAATTATTGTCACTGATTATAATAACAAACACCAACAGTGCTGTTTTCTTAACCCAATCACAAAAAGTTAACACACATGAAAGGTATGGAAGCCAATGTAAGTGATCTACTCTTTTTGCCACTATGGCTACATATTTTCTGTCTTCTCCCACAGATTTTGCCACACATTGAACTATTTACAAGTGAAGGTCTGCCAGTTAAACAAGACCCACCAGAATTGTAATTAGATTAACTTTACTGACTCACAACAGGACAGTTGAGATTTTTAAAAGAAAGGGACAGGAAAATGAAACATGGTTGAAAAAGCAGGCAATGGTCATAACTGGAAAAAAACGACACTCAGATGTCAAGTTTTCAGTGCAAACCAGAAACAGAAAAATATTTGTTCATAACCAGGAATAGAGAGATCAGAATAAAGCAACACACACTGCACAGAAGTCCTAATATCAGATATTTCAGAATAGAATGTGCCAACCATGATGCCAGTGCTCCAGATGACGTCACATACTCCCACTTGACTCTGGTAAGGATTGTCCTGACAGTGGCCAGTGAGTGCAGTAGCTAAAAAAATACTGACACCCAACTCATAAATAAAATGGTGTTGTGACAGGATGTTATTAAAGTTCAACTTCTTAAATATTGCATAAGGCAAGAAATGGAAGAGAAAGTCATATTTGTTGAGGTTCAATACCACATTTCCATGTTCAACAAATACTCAGCTCTCATAGGGAAGGCAACAAACATTAAAGAATATTGTGCAATATAGCATTAACATGTTTTTGAGTCTGCGGTGGGTTGGCACCCTGCCCAGGATTGGTTCCTGCCTTGTGCCCTGTGTTGGCTGGGATTGGCTCCAGCAGACCCCCGTGACCCTGTGTTCGGTTTCAGCATGTTAGAAAATGGATGGATGGATGGATGTTTTTGAGTATTTTGTTTTTTTTAACAGTAAGATTCAGTTTTTGGGGTTTATTTTACCTTTTGATTTAGTTTCACTACATTTATTTTCATTCAAGTCTTTTTTCTTTGTGCACACGATGCAGGTTAGTAGCGTTATGTGGCCACATTTGTCACAACAATGACATAATGAGGATGACACTATACACTTTCAATGGTCACTGCATGTGTTATCCCTCTGTGGATATTCAATGTGCAAAAAATTCTCTTATTGTAGTTGGCTCTTTTTCTAAGTAGGCCCTAGTGCTGAGTTTGGGCTTTTGTATTCACTTCATTTTTTTTTTTATATTACTGATTAATATCTCATCCTTTCGGTCCTGGTTGTGTGATTTCCCAGTTTTGACATTGTGATGTAAAGAAAATGGTGGAGACAACTTGTGATATTTTTAAACATAAATTGTTTATACTTTGGATTGTTTCTTTATTTTATCACTTTAGCTTGTCATAATCACTGCACAAATTTGTAATTAGTTCTTCCCCATAATCACTTCCATATTGTGTGGTACTTTTGTGGATGCCGGTACGACGTTTTTGGTGACATGAATATTGTTTTGGAGCCTTCTGATTCAGTTGTGACTATTGTTTTTTGTTATTACAGTGGAACCTCGGGTCACGAATGTCTCGGACCACGTACAGATCGGGTTACAATCAAAAAGTTTGCCAAACTTTTGCATCTGTTCACGACCACACACTCAGGTTATGAACAAGCCAGTTCCCCTTGTGGTTCATACGCGGCGATGATTTCCACACGTGTTCAGTCTCTCCCTGTGCATCGAGCGAGAGAAAGAGAGAGAGCAAGAGAGCGACCGAGCGAGAGAGAGAGAGCGAGTGAGTGAGAGAGAGAGAGAGTGCAAGAGAGCAAGAGAGAGAGAGGGCTGGCCGCGTAAGGACGAGAAGACAGTTAAAGAATACACCAGGCTTGTTTTTAAAGAGATTGATTCGAGCATTGTTTTAACCTCATATTTAACAAAGACTTTTTTCTATTGGATTTTAACCTCCACTTCACTTCTGTTTACAGCGATCGGTTCGTAGTGTGCATTGTTGCAATGTTACTTTTCTTGGTTTATTAAATTACGGATTTTTCAAATGTTCATATTTTTCCCTGTGCTTAAAACTCATTAAAAAAAGAGAGCAGTTCATAAGGCTATAGTGTGAATTCTTGCAATGTTACTTTTCTCTGTTCAAGGTTTTCTCAGTGTTATTTAATGTTTTTACATTTAGTTTACTATTACGCTGTACATTCTATGGTGTATTTAACAATTTTTGTGCTTAAAAATCTTTAAAAAAGTATATTTGCACACAGTTTGTACAGTCTGGAACGGATTCATTGTATTTACATACAATCCTAAATTACTTCGGTTCACAACCAGATCGGGTTACGACCAGTTTTGGAACGAATTACAGTCATGACCCAAGGTTCCACTGTATTTGGTTTATATTTTTACAATGATGTCACTATCATATGGGTAAAAAGGATCATAATGAAAAAAAAACAATGTGTGCCAAACTTTCACTGAAGCTTTCCTTATAGGAAAAACAGATTACTAACATCGATAGTAAAGTTTCAGCATCATTTTGTGTGTATTTTAAGATGTGATCAACACTTTTTTGATTCTTGCTTGCCATTGGTAGCAGCTATGTTGTTTATAGCAACCCATTGTCAGTTACTTGACATTGAGAATTCATCATGTCATGCCTATTTAAGATTTACTCTGATGGCTTACACACCCGCCGAATAACTTATCTAAATAAAAGTCTATTCTAATACACTCTTGTTCTTCGCATATCTCTTAGGTTCAACTATTGCCCTTGAAATCTCTGTGTCTGTGACAACTGTCCAGTCTGGTTGTTTACAGGACATCTGCTGATGTCTTAATCATCTCCTGGTCCATTTTATGTGAGGATGCACAAACCAGTGTGTTTCCCAAGCCCGGATAAATGGGGAGGGTTACATCAGGAAGGGCATCCGGTGTAAAATTTTGCCAAATCAACAGTGTACCCAAGGGACAGAAAGTGGTGATTGGAGCGGATTTCAATGGGCATGTTGGTGAAGGGAACAGAGGAGATGAGGAGGTGATGGGTAGGATTGGTGTTAAGGAGAGGAATGAAGAAGGTGGATTTTGCCAAAAGGATGGACATGGCTGTGGTGAATACATATTTTAAGAAGAGGGAGGAACATAGGGTTACATACAAGAGTGGAGGAAGATGCACACAAGTAGATTACATCCTATGCAGAAAAGTTGATCTGAAGGAGATTGAAGACTGCAAAGTGATGGCAGGGGAAATTGTAGATAGACAGATAGATAGATACTTTATTAATCCCCAAGGGGAAATTCACATACTCCAGCAGCAGCATACTGATAAGAACAACATTAATTAAAGAGCAATAAAAGCACAGTGCAAGTTAAAATGCAAGGTGGAGAGTGTGAGGCAGGTATAACAGTCTATAATCTTGTGTAGTGTTAACGTTGCATAGTGTGGGGGAGGAACGAGCTCCTCAGTCTGTCAGTGGAGCAGGACGGTGACAGCAGTCTGCCGCTGAAGCTGCTCCTCTGTCTGGAGATGATCCTGTTCAGTGGATGCAGTGGATTCTCCATGATTGACAGGAGACTGCTCAGCGCCCGTCGCTCCACCACAGATGTCAAGCTGTCCAGCTCCGTGCCTATAATAGAGCCTGCCTTCCTCACCAGTTTGTCCAGGTGTGAGGTGTCCCTCTTCTTTGTGCTGCCTCCCCAGCACACCACCGTGTAGAAGAGGGCACTTGCCACAACCGTCTGATAGAACATCTGCAGCATCTTATTGCAGATGTTGAAGAACGGCAGCCTTCTAAGGAAGTATAGTTGGCTCTGTCTTCTCTTGCACAGAGCATCATTATTGGCAGTCCAGTCCAATTTATCATCCAGCTGCACTCCCAGGTATTTATAGGTCTGCACCCTCTTCACACAATCACCTCTGATGTTCACAGGGTCCATGAGGGGCCTGGGCCTCCTAAAATCCACCACCAGCTCCTTGGTTTTGCTGGTGTTCAGGTGTAAGTGGTTTGAGTCGCACCATTTAATAAAGTTTTTGATTAGGTTCCTATACTCCTCCTCCTGCCCACTCCTGATGCAGCCCACGATAGCAGTGTCGTCAGCGAACTTTTGCACGTGGCAGGACTCTGAGTTGTATTGGAAGTCCAATGTATATAGGCTGAACAGAACCGGTGAAAGTACAGTCCCCTGCAGCGCTCCTGTGTTGCTGACCACAATGTCAGAGCTGCAGCTCCCAAGACGCACATACTGAGGTCTGTCTGTAAGATAGTCCACGATCCATACCACCAGGTATGAATCTACTCCCATCTCTGTCAACTTGTCCCTAAGGAGCAGAGGTTGGATGGTGTTGAAGGCACTACAGAAGTCCAGAAACATAATTCTTACATTGTATTATTATTATATTATTATTATTGTAAGTAAGGAGCAAAGTGTAGTTAAGCAGCATAGGATGGTGGTCTGTAGGATGACGTTGGAGATCAAGAAGAGGAAGAGAGTGAGGGTAGAGCCAAAAATCAAATGATGGAAGTTGAAAAAGGAAGACTGGAAGGTTGAGTTTAGGGTGAAGGTGAGACAGGCACTGGGTGGCAGTGAAGAGTTACCAGACAGCTGGGAAACTAAAGCAGATGTAGTAAGGGTGACAGCAAGAAGGGTGCTTGGCGTGACATCTGGAAAGAGGAAGGAGGAAAAGGAATCCTGGTGGTTGAATGAGGAAATACAGGAGTGTATACAGAGGAAGAGGATGGCAAAGAAGACGTGGGATAGTCAGAGAGATGCAGAAAGTAGACAAGAGTACAAGGAGATAAGGCGCAAGGTGAAGAGAGAGGTGGAGAAGGCTAAAGAAAAGGCGTATGATGAGTTGTATGAAAGGTTGGACACTAAGTAGGGAGAAAAGGACCGGTGGGCTAGACAGAGGGACTGAGCTGGGAAAGATGTGCAGCAGGTTAGGGTGATAAAGGATAAAGATGGAAACGTACTCACAAGCGAGGAGAGTGTGTTGAGCAGATGGAAAGAATACTTTGAGAAGCTGATGAATTAAGAGAACGAGAGAGAGAAGAGGTTGGATGATGTGGAGATAGTGAATCAGGAAGTGCAACAGATTAGCAAGGAGGAAGTAAGGACAGTTACGAAGAGGATGAAAAATGGAAAGGCCGTTGGTCCAGATGACATACCTATGGAAGCACGGAGGTGTTTAGGAGAGATGGCAGTGGAGTTTTTAACCAGATTGTTTAATGAAATCTTGGAAAGTGAGAGGATGCCTGAAGAGTGGAGAAGAAGTGTACTGGTGCCGATATTTAAGAAGAAGGGGGATTTGCAGGACTGCAGTAACTACAGAGGAATAAAATTGTTGAGCCACAGCATGAAGTTATGGGAAAGAGTAGTGGAAGCTAGGTTAAGAAGTGAGGTGATGATTAGTGAGCAGCAGTATGGTTTCATGCCAAGAAAGAGCATCACAGATGCAATGTTTGCTCTGAGGATGTTGATGGAGAAGTTTAGAGAAGGCCAGAAAGAGTTGCATTGCGTCTTTGTGGACCTGGAGAAAGCATATGACAGGGTGCCTCGAGAGGAGCTGTGGTATTGTATGAGGAAGTCGGGAGTGGCAGAGAAGTATGTAAGAGTTGTACAGGATATGTATGAGAGAAGTGTGACAGTGGTGAGGTCTGTGGTAGGAGTGACGGATGCATTAAAGTTGGTGGTGGGATTACATCAGGGATCAGCTCTGAGCCCTTTTTTTATTTGCAATGGTGATGGGCAGGTTGACAGACAAGATTAGAAAGGAGTCCCCGTGGACTATGATGTTTGCTAATGACATTGTGATCTGTAGCGAGAGTAGGGAGCAGGTTGAGGAGACCTCGGAGAGGTGGAGATATGCTGTACAGAGGAGAGGAATGAAGGTCAGTAGGAACAAGACAGAATACATGTGTGTAAATGAGAGGGAGGTCAGTGGAATGGTGAGGATGTGAGAGTAGAGCTGGCAAAGGTGGATGAGTTTAAATACTTGGGATCAACAGTACAGAGTAATGGGGATTGTGGAAGAGAGGTGAAAAAGAGAGTGCAGGCAGGGTGGAATGGGTGGAGAAGAGTGTCAGGAGTAATTTATGACAGACGGATATCAGCAAGAGTGAAAGGGAAGGTCTACAGGACGGTAGTGAGACCAGCTATGTTATATGGGCTGGAGACGGTGGCACCTACCAGAAAGCAGGAGATAGAGCTGGAGTTGGCAGAGTTAAAGATGCTAAGATTTGCATTGGGTGTGACGAGGATGGATAGGATTAGAAATGAGGACATTAGAGGGTCAGCTCAAGTTGGACAGTTGGGAGACAAAGTCAAAGAGGCGAGATTGTGCTGGTTTGGACATGTGCAGAGGAGAGATGCTGAGTATATTGGGAGAAGGATGCTAAGGAGGAGGAAAAGAGGAAGACCTAAGTGAAGGTTTATGGATGTGGTGAGAGAGGACATGCAGGTGATGGGCGTAACAGAACAAGATGACGAGGCCAGAAAGATATGGAAGAAGATGATCCGCTATGGCAACCCTTAACGGGAGCAGCCGAAAGAAGAAGAAGACGATCTGCCTTTCTCCTAGTTCATTCTTGTCTTTTAATTACTTAACCTTTTCAAACCTTCTCTTCATGCTGTTTGAAAACAAATGATTATATATTTCAACTAACTTACTTAACTAATGTTACCACCAAATTATTCTCTCACGGGTCATCAAATGAATGACCCTGTCATGCAAGGTCTATCTTAAATTGAGTTGCTGCAAAATGGCTAAAAGACTTCCAAAAACAGGTCAGTGATTTAATGGCTGTTCTACAGCACTCCCTAGGTGATGATGATGAGACCGATTGTTTGGATGAATGAACACTGGAGCACAAACACAATTAAACATTTTTGCAAAATACTACAGGGAATAATAAAGAAACACTTATCTTTGAGAAGATGAGAAGGAAATGTTTAAATTTAAAAGAACACCAGAAACATGCAGTGAATGGGTTGTATTTTAATTGTGGTAGTGTGGCACATTTACCTGCTAATTCTTCTAAACCCTGGAAACTAAAACACTCACATTATGTTGGAGTTGATTGGATAGGCAATTCCTGAAATTGTGTGATGAAGACATCATCAGTTTTGCAATTTTGAGTTTTGGGTTGTATAACACCATGTGTCACTAGGTATAGTACATGTCTTATGTGCATATTCACGAGTGTAACATTATTTAAGAGTTAACTACTTGTTTAGTTAGCGTGTGATTTATTTATTTTTTGTTAAAGTTAAGGCCTTTTGTCAAACAAAGAGAAATTTAGTTTCTCTAGCAATTACTTTTAGATGGTGTTTTTTAACTTTACCTCTTTTTCTGTTGTTTTAGCAGCCATCCAGTGTAATGCCTTATGCTCTCTCCTCACTACTCTTCCAGGTTTACCCAAAAACATCTTTAACTCATACCTTTCCAATTCAACCTTTTATGGAAAGATCTAAATGGTTATGCTAAAAGTTCAAACCATTGAAAATAAGTAACCTAGAGATTCAGAGATTTCATTTTAAGGTGGCAACTCTGCTCATTAATGTTAATAGCCTAAAAACTCATGTTTTAGATTTAACACCAATCGGGCAGAGGTTAGTTGATGAACATTGAGCTCTGTAGCACAATATTGTTGCTGGTGTAGGAATTGCTGTTGTACTTATTACAAAAGAAATTCATGAAACCTTACTCAGAAAGGTGTGCGATGGACCTTAATTACTGTATGGGAACTAGAAATACAGCTATGCTTTATTAACAATAATAGATGCTACATTACCTTTGCCATCTTTCTCTCTCTGCTTGTTGAAAAGCCTTCAGAATGGGCCATGGCAGAGACATAGATAGTTTTGTGAGTGAATCTTATTCACTTTTTGATGCCCCGACTACAAAAACAAGCAAACATCTTCACTGAGGAGTACATCATAAATTTAGAATAATCTTGGCTGATGCCAGTTGGAATAATAATGTACTAATATTCCACTTTTTAGAAATGGGATTTGAAAGGTGATAAAGGATAGAGTGGTCCACCATGATGATGGTGATACTTTGAAGGAGGACAACAAAATATATTCGGTTGAGATTGTTGATTGGAACAAGCTGACATATTCTGCTGGGAAGCGTCTTCCCTGTTTATCTTTCCTAAACTTGTTCTGCCTAACATGAACCCTATTCATCAAGTAAGAAAGTGGGAAACTTCATCTTCAGCTATCATTCGTAATTTAGCTATCATTCGTTACCATTTGCAGCTAACTTGTTGTACAGTGCAGGGTAAATTGCATGCAGTAAACATGCATTTGTACTGAAGAAGTTTTGAATAAGACATATTACATTTAAAAGCATTTGATTTCTAAACTGTGACCAGACGTCTCCTCAGCTTATCCTGTATGGGATCGGGCAACTGAGGAGATGCCCAACCGCAACTTTCAGGCACCCTGCCAAGCCGCATTCATCTCCCACTGGCTGTCCCTCAGCGTCTGCAGGAGACACCGCATGTCAGGCCACTTCTACTACCTGTCAATTGCTCAGTAGGAGAACCCTTACTTCAGTCTCAGGCTCCTCACCCTGAAGCTTTGCTACCGACCACCTGTCTCCATTCTATCCCACTCGGGCCCTCGCTCTCTCACTCCTGTCTTTCTTCACATTTTTCATTTCCATTTCTTTTAACCTCCATCCTTCCTTTTTCTCTCACTCATTCACTGACCAGTCAATGTACTTCCTTTTATTCTTTTCTACTGTTTACTCTTTTTTGTACCAGCTCTTCCTTATATGCCTCCGTGGGCACAGCATCCCAATCGTACACCACAGGTAGCCAATGAAGCAATTGAGACAGAGCACACCATCATGTGCAGTTGTGTCTCGCTTCAAATACTTCACCAACCTCCTGCAGCTGCGGAAGCAAGCACACCCATAGAGATCGAGCCAGCCTATTAATTATTTATTTAAAAATCAACTGCCTTTTTCTGAGCTGCGGACCTGCTACAGTGGTGTGAAAAACTATTTGCCCCCTTCCTGATTTCTTATTCTTTGGCATGTTTGTCACACAAAATGTTTCTGATCATCAAACACATTTAACCATTAGTCAAATATAACACAAGTAAACACAAAATGCAGTTTTTAAATGATGGTTTTTATTATTTAGGGAGAAAAAAAAAATCCAAACCTACATGGCCCTGTGTGAAAAAGTAATTGCCTCCTGAACCTAATAACTGGTTGGGCCACCCTTAGCAGCAATAACTGCAATCAAGCGTTTGCGATAACTTGCAATGAGTCTTTACAGCTCTGGAGGAATTTTGGCCCACTCATCTTTGCAAAATTGTTGTAATTCAGCTTTATTTGAGGGTTTTCTAGCATGAACCGCCTTTTTAAGGTCATGCCATAGCATCTCAATTGGATTCAGGTCAGGACTTTGACTAGGCCACTCCAAAGTCTTCATTTTGTTTTTCTTCAGCCATTCAGAGGTGGATTTGCTGGTGTGTTTTGGGTCATTGTCCTGTTGCAGCACCCAAGATCGCTTCAGCTTGAGTTGACGAACAGATGGCCGGACATTCTCCTTCAGGATTTTTTGGTAGACAGTAGAATTCATGGTTCCATCTATCACATCAAGCCTTCCAGGTCCTGAAGCAGCAAAACAACCCCAGACCATCAAACTACCACTACCATATTTTACTGTTGGTATGATGTTCTTTTTCTGAAATGCTGTGTTCCTTTTACGCCAGATGTAACGGGACATTTGCCTTCCAAAAAGTTCAACTTTTGTCTCATCAGTCCACAAGGTATTTTCCCAAACGTCTTGGCAATCATTGAGATGATTCTTAGCAAAATTGAGACGAGCCCTAATGTTCTTTTTGCTTAACAGTGGTTTGCATCTTGGAAATCTGCCATGCAGGCCGTTTTTGCCCAGTCTCTTTCTTATGGTGGAGTCGTGAACACTGACCTTAATTGAGGCAAGTGAGGCCTGCAGTTCTTTAGACGTTGTCCTGGGGTCTTTTGTGACCTCTCGGATGAATCGTCTCTGCGCTCTTGGGGTAATTTTGGTTGGCCGGCCACTCCTGGGAAGGTTCACCACTGTTCCATGTTTTTGCCATTTGTGGATAATGGCTCTCACTGTGGTTTGCTGGAGTCCCAAAGCTTTAGAAATGGCTTTATAACCTTTACCAGACTGATAGATCTCAATTACTTCTGTTCTCATTTGTTCCTGAATTTCTTTGGATCTTGGCATGATGTCTAGCTTTTGAGGTGCTTTTGGTCTACTTCTCTGTGTCAGGCAGCTCCTATTTAAGTGATTTCTTGATTGAAACAGGTGTGGCAGTAATCAGGCCTGGGGGTGGCTACAGAAATTGAACCCAGGTGTGATACACCACAGTTAGGTTATTTTTTAACAAGGGGGCAATTACTTTTCACACAGGGCCATGTAGGTTTGGATTTTTTTTTCTCCCTAAATAATAAAAACCATCATTTAAAAAGTGCATTTTGTGTTTACTTGTGTTATATTTGACTAATGGTTACATGTGTTTGATGATCAGAAACATTTTGTGTGACAAACATGCAAAAGAATATGAAATCAGGAAGGGGGCAAATAGTTTTTCACACCACTGTATACCACAGGTATTAATAAAGAAATTGTTGGTAAGACACCTAAGTTGTTGGTGTGTGCTTCTTTGGCTTCTGTTCTTAAATAACAGACCTCTAAACTTTGTCGTCACTGATTTTGGATTTAGACTTTAGCTTGGCATGATAACTTTGTTTCTTCTTCTGGTCCCTTTAAAAATGTACTTGCATTTTCCAATTGGTTTAACAATTTTGGATGAATTAGATAGATAGGATTGGTATTACACTGAATAGATATTCCCACTCAACTCTATCAAAGTCTCTTTTCTGCATTCAAAGACAGTAACACATCAGGAAAATCAGATTCTGTAGAATATTCTGTATTACATTAACACAAAAAAACACTAAAGATTGCATGCAAGAATCTGTTTTTAATAGTTTGCTCTTTTGATTCTATAGGTTGAGGTACAGTTTTTGTCATTATCTTGACATCATTATTCAGAAGTAAAATTGGCCACCATGATGCACATTCTAGCAGGTCTTAATCATTGTCTTTCCAAAGAAAAACAGACACTTATGGTAAATGTTGTACCAAATGTTTTTAGTATTCTCTAGCTTTAATACAATAATGATGCTAACTGAGTTGTAAAGCTGCAATGAATAGTCATCTGGGCCTGAAACATTCTCACTTTTCAGTGAGTTAATAGCATCTTGAATTTCAGAGAGCATCAAAGGTTGATCAAGCTCTTTTCCATATACAGAATCAAGATGTAGTATTTGCATTTTATCAGGAAAGTCCTTGGTCTGAGCCTTACTTTCTTTACACCGTAAGCAATATATAGAGATTGTAAGGTCTTCTCCTTATTCTATGGGATTGTTGAAACATCACATTTCTTCTCGATTGATACTTTATGGAAAACAGTGCTCAGAGCCATTCATCCTCAGGAGAATTAGAGTAGGATTTCCTTTTTATTACTTTAAAAAGAGGCAAATTAAATAATTGCATTTGGAAGAAGTTAAGATTTCTTTTGATCTTTTTTGTTTGGGCTAATAATGTTAATCCATTCATTTTCCAGCTTAGAGTTGCTGAAGTCTGTCCCAGCAGAACTATGCACAAGGTGGTAAACAGCCTTGGGCTGAATTTACATTTAGAATCTGAATTATTATTATTTTTTTACTAAGTCAGTACAATGCACAATGATCGAAATCAGTAGTGTCACATTGCACACATGGTAATTTATACACATTATATATGGAAACTTTTGATTGTGTTGACTTTCCCCCTCTGAATTTCTTTAAATCTGTATCATATGAATGCGTGTAAACAATGTAAGGTCAGGAGTATAGCCATCAGTTATTATTATTACTAAATTTACAAGCTTTTAAAGTCAAAAAGCCAAGTAATAGATGGCAAAAAGCAGAAAAGCAGAGAAAGGCAAAAGCACTAAATCTTAATATCATGCACAACTATCACTGTTTAATTGTGAGGGGCTGTTATAACTAAAGTGAAGCATTTTCAAATTGTTTTATTGCTGCGCTTTTTGACTTGAGTGTGGAGCTGATTAGTCATAAATGACACAGATAAGTTGGCATATTTATCTCTACTTCGTGATACGATCATAAATTTGTTTGACTTGACCTTGAATATAAGCTTTATTGGAGTAAAATTAGAATAGTCTTCTGGGAAGATAATATATCACTAATATGGCTGATTTTTCATTAAGATGTATGCAGTAAATTAAAAAAGTGTCATGTTTAAATTAAAGATCTCCCGTCATAAATTGGCAAGATTATTTATTTGCCTTAACATTAGCCATATACTTGTATTAGGCATTTTGATTTTCCAGGCACAAATACGGTACTAAGGGAAAAAAAATGTTCTGAACATTCACAGGGGCTTTACTTAAATGGAAGAATGCACAGCAAACTTGCCCTAAAGGAAGAGACTGTGAAAAATCTTAAGTTAAACAAGTAGGTGATGGATTTTAGACTCTAAAAGGATTCATTGCTTATTTTATTTGAAGACTAACCAAAGCACTTGGTGTTACCCGGGTGTATTTGTATGTTGGGTTAAGGTAATACTTAAGTGTTTTTTAAATGTTGACCATTTTGTCTTTGCTGGCTGAAATCCTAGTCTTACATCCATCATCTAGTTCACCTCTCTATTGATTTCGACATTTCATTGGTCGACATTTTGCCCTTTTTGAGTGTGATTGGATTCCACTGTTGCGGTAACTCCCTGCTGGGTCAGAATCATGGCCGCTGCTTCTTTGTATTGTTTGATTTACTATATTTTCGCAAATGATGTTTAATCCCACGTTAGCAAACTGGATGGTTTGTCAAGTAATTGAATCATTGATATGATTCTGGGCGAAAGTACTGGTATATTTGTTTTTTCCTCTATTAAGCCGTTATTCATGATAAAACTTGACAAGCTCTGTACACTCCATACATTAAGTGTTAAGTTGGGTTAACTGTAGTAGACATGTAAAATTTTATGAACATGCTGTTTTGGAGTAATATGTGTGCTTTTTTGTGGTGTTGGTCCTCCCTTTATGACTCGTTATGAAACTCCAGGAAGCTTATGTTTTAATTTGCATGAACAATAATGTATATGCAAAACTTATAGTAGACATCCATTTTTGAGTGATTTTTATGTCGTTCCCCCATCACACCATACTGATTGAATGACTGATGTCGAATGTTGTCTTTGGTGCAAACAAGGCCAAAACCTAAAATATTTGGACATGACCATCAGTAGGCTTTGTGCCTTAGGAGACGTTACCTGAACTGTTCTTTAACATTTCAGTAATTATTTACCACTCTCATGCTGATCTTTCTGATGATCAAATAGGTCATCAATACAGGTACTGATGAGATGAATTCATAATTAATTGCAGAATTTCCGTATTTGTGGGTTCCTCTAGAGTGCCTCTTTCTCTTGTACGATTTGGCTCATAAACTAATCAGCACATCGTCATCTTATAACAGGGTTAAGTTTTGAGTTTGGTATTTTTCTGTCCAGCCGTTTTAGCTCTAGTGACACACAGACAGACACACACACACCCATCATCGAGATTGTGTTTAGCATCAGGGGGCCCTAAAACTTCGAGATCCGTCGAAAACCGGAGATCAACATTTTTCACGAATCTAAAGCTTTCACACCTCTCCCGTAGACGATAGGCTATGGTGGGGGAGGGCGCAAAGCAACATTTGGGCAAATTTATTACCATAAACTGAACTGTTTTGGAATGATTACTTCCCTGTTTCTCAATTAGACTTTGAAAGGCTTTTTTAAAAGTCTAGATTTTAATTTATATTGTCAGTAATAAGCTTGGAAAAGTTCATGAACTTCGACTTGTACGTTTTGGAGTGATGTGTTTTTATGCTTCCCCATCCCCACCCTTACAATAACCCTTCTTGAAGAAATTATCGACATGCTTTGTAGCCTGGACTTTAAGTTGGATCATCTTTATTATAAATACAAAATTGCATGAAGATTGACTCATACACTTTAGAAAAAAGAACAGATCTTGTGTTGCCTCCTCCCAATACAATCCCATCCCTAATGAAATTTCTGAAATGCCACATAGTCTGTATTTTAAGTTAGACCAACAGCAACCTATAACCAAAATTATGTGAAAATCAGTTCAGTCGTTTTTGCATGATTAGTGACCAATAAACACCAATACTAACAGTCAAGATGCAATCTGAGCGTCAAAATGAGGCCCTTAGTGTACAACACAGATAAATAGCATGAAACGGAATCAGAAAGTTTAAAACACAGCACAGTGTATTATAATTTTATTTATATAGATTATAACATGTAGCTTGGCATAAAAAAATTCAATTTCAGATATTATTACCATGTTTACACGGTGCAGTAAAATTCTTACTTGCATGTTTCTTTTGGACAAGAGATTATCAATCAATACACAATTGTTTGTCGATGAATGCAAACAATGAAAACAAGAGAAGTGGAGGTCAGTAGGAGCAAGACAGAATACATGTCTGTGAAAGAGAGGGAGGTAAGAGGAATGGTGAGGATGTGGGAGTAGAGTTGGTGAAGGTGGATGAGTTTAAATACTTGGGATCAACAGTACAGAGTAATGGAGAGTGAGGAAGAGAGGTGAAGAAGAGAGTGCAGGCAGGGTGGAGTGGGTGGAGAAGAGCGTTAGGAGTAATTTGTGACAGACGGGTATCAGCAAGAGTGAAAGGGAAGATCTACAGGATGGTAATGAGACCAGCTGTGTTATATTGGTTCGAGACGGTGGCACTGACCAGAAAGCAGGAGACAGAGCTGCAGGTGGCAGAGTTAAAGATGTTAAGATTTGCATTGGATGTGACGAGGATGGATAGGATTAGAAATGAGGACATTAGAGGGTCAGCTCAACTTGGACAGTTTGGAGATAAAGTCAGAGAGATGAGATTGTGCTGGTTTGGACATGTGCAGAGGAGAGATGCTGGGTATATTGGGATAAGGATGTTAAAGATAGAGCTGCCAGGCAAGTAGAAAAGAGGAAGGCCTAAGAGATGGTTTATGGATGTGTTGAGAGAGGACATGAAGATAGTGAGTGTAACAGAACAAAAGGTAGAAGACAGAAAGAAATGAAAACAATTGATCTGCTGTGGGGATCCTTAACAGGAGCAGCCAAAAGAATAAGATTTTAAATAGTGTACGGGTCCCATTGTGGCTCTTCAGAGTAATGCCATAAGGGGATCCATTTTTGGTTCCCAAAAGACCCATTCACTTGAAGGTTCCAGAAAGAACCATTTATTTATTGAGATTTAAATACCCATGAATAGATGGTAAAAGATCAGTGAAACACCCATGGGTCCTGTTTTTAAAAAGACTTTTCCTGCATACAGTAACACAGGTCATGTTCGGGTTTTGTTATTCTGTTAGTGTTCTTGGAGCCTACCTACCAAACATTAAAAATTTCAGTCTTTTTGTTTCAACGTATTAGGAAGTTTGCCAAAGCACAAAGAACCAATGTCATATACAACGAACACTTCCCAGAATGAAATGGTGCTTTGTCAAGGAATAGTTCTACGAGAAACCACACAACTCAGTAAAGAACCATAAAATGACATTAAAGAACCAGGAGTTTTAAAAGTGTAGAGCTCTTAATTATTTAAGAGCCAGTCAATCCAATTCATAGCAGTCATGTTTAAAATTGCAATACAAATGAAATATTGATAAACTTAATAGCATACAAGGATGAGTGAAGAGAAGGGAACACACACAGTGGCCTTAAAACAGCGATAAACGTTAAACACCTCCATATCTGTGGCTTTACCTGTAGGAATAAGAAACGCAAAAAACAAGAATCAACACTGAATTGTTCATGTCAGTGCACACTTCATCCTATGCTTAGCTTATAGATTTCTCAACACATGTGTCTTGAGATGTTGAAATAAACTTAGGAATACGAAGAAACCCAAATTGACAATGGCAATAAATTTCTCTATTATATAAAAAAATCCTGCAAGACAAGACTTTTTGAAGAGATTTTTTCCAAGTCCCGCAAGACAAGACTTTTGCCATGAGATGTTTTCAAGTCACACCCTCCTCTCAACCTTATTCAACCATGCACACAATACTCTCACCTCTCATTCGTGTGAATGCTTTTGTCAGACACAGTTCCTGCTCTCTTAGCTTTTATAAATTTTAATGTTTTCCTCACTTTAAGTTCCAAATTAAAGAAGACATATTATGTCCGAATTTTATTGAAGAATTTCATTATGATGGGTTATCAATAGAAAAAATGAGAACACGGACAATCCTAGCACCAAGAAACACTGAAGTCAAATGAATTAATGGTAAAAATGACGATCGTTACACGGCAAATTTGTTAACTGAAACAGTTGGTGGTGATCATGCAGAAGATGAAAACATCAACTTACAATATCCTGAAGAATATCTACAACTGTTAACATGTCCGGTCGTCCACCACACGAATTAATGTAGAAAGAAGGATACAGTATATCTATAAAAAGGTAATGTAGTACATCTTCAGGGGATAACATCAGACAACATAGGAGATCTTGATATGCCATTCGTATTAAAACATTAACAGTTTCCCATTAGAATAGCTTTTTCAAAGACAATTAACAAATCTCACAGCAAAACATTTGAAAAGTCTTTTTATTTAATAGAGAGAAAGAAACAAAATTCAAAGTAATTGTCCCATGTATATCTTCACACCCACGATATGTCTTCAAGTGTGAAAAGAAAGATCAAATGTTGCTAATACTACAAAGATATCCTAAAATGGTGAAGATGCCACATGGGTTGGATGGGCATCCCAGCTCTTTACCCAGACGGGAGGCTCCTAACAGGCTGATAGGCATCCTGGCCAGGGAGGAGAAGGGGATCAGACTCAGAAGGAAAGACAAGAAAGGATGGATGGATAACACACTGAAAAGGAGAGATGTCACTGGGGTCATTTTACTCCCCCAGCACACTAGATTGCAGCAACCCAGATATCAATGCCCAGTAGGAAGCCAGCAGGACACGCCAGGAGATGTAGTCCGGCAGAGCAGCCCTGCTGGGATCACTGGGTGCCGCAAAAGGGTGCTGCAGGGAGACAAGCTCACTGTTATAATGGACTTTCACATGACCAAGAAGTGCTTCCATTGAACAGTGGCCCTGGCACTGGCACTGGGAGTACTCCCGGATTCTTAATAAAAGGAACCGCACTCTCCTATCCAGACGAGCCAGAGCTGGGAGGACGTGAGTCAATGCTTGGTTGGAGGTGGCTAGTGCGGTGAGAAGTATTGTGTGGATAGAGAAAAAGAGAATCTCGTGTTTGTGTTACATTTTGTTAATTTTCTTGAGGAGTGTGTTTAATAAACACACTGTTATTTGAACCCGGGACTCTTAGTCTATTCATATTGGGGTTTGGGACTCGCTGATGCCCTGGTTTGTATCACACAAGTCTCCAATCGTGCAATGAGTCATTCAGTCCATTTAAATAGAAGAAAAGTCATCACTTACATGTTTGGTGTCATTGTGTGGCCGACACTGAACATGAACCAGGGAAAGTAAAGGAGAGAGTTGTCAGAGGAGATCAAAAAGGAAATTATAGACAAGCATGTAAAAGGCAAACGCTATGAGACCATCTCCAAGCGTCTTGATGTTCCTGTGAAAAATATGGCAAATATTATTAACAAGTTTAAAGTCCATGGAATTGGAGCCAACCTCCAAAGAGGAATATCAATCCCAGAATAAGCAGAAGGAAAGTGAGATTGGTAGAAATAAAGCCATGGATATCTTTCAAAACCACACTGGAATTTACTGAAATGCATATTGTGAATTTCCCCTTGAGATTAATAAAGTATCTATCTATCTATCTATCTATCTATCTATCTATCTATCTATCTATCTATCTATCTATCTATCTATCTATCTATCTATCTATCTATCTATCTATCTATCTATTATATAGTGCATTTCCTATCTATCTATCTATCTATCTATCTATCTATCTATCTATCTATCTATCTATCTATCTATCTATCTATCTATCTATCTATCTATTGTGGTGGATTGCCGGCATTTTACTCTGGTCCTCACCCCCTGGCCGCTAGGAGGAGCTCTCCCGAGAGCATATACGGGCCCCGAATTCCAGCAGGGCCTCATGGACTATGTAGTTTTTATACACAGCCCTGCTGGATACCTTGGGAGCCACTGGGAGTCGCTGTCGGGAGGCCAATGGACTCATTTGGGCACCATGACCCGGAAGTTCGTCACAGGAAGAGCGACGGGCTTCCGGGGTGAAGAAAAGTACTGTTTACCCTGACCCGGAAGGAATAAAGACTTGTGGAACTCTTGGGTAGAAAGACTTCCGGGTCAGGGGGAATAAAAGGACTCTGGGAACTCCCAGACAAGGAGCTGAGCTGGGTGGTAGGAGGGCAACGCGTCTGGGAGTGGAGGATTGTGATTGTGATTGATACTGATTTATTATTGTGATTGATGAATATAGTGGAGTGGAGGGTGCTTGGTGCACATTATTATAATAAATATAATTATTGTAGCACTTTTACCAGGTGTTTGGTGTGGTACCTGAGGGTTCAAGGGAGCACTACTGCCCCCTACTGCGACACTATCTATCTATCTATCTATCTATCTATCTATCTATCTATCTATCTATCTATCTATCTATCTATTATATAGTGCATTTCCTATCTATCTATCTATCTATTATATAGTGCATTTCCTATCTATCTATCTATCTATCTATCTATCTATCTATCTATTATATAGTGCATTTCCTATCTATCTATCTATTATATAGTGCATTTCCTATCTATCTATCTATCTATCTATCTATCTATCTATCTATCTATCTATCTATTATATAGTGCATTTCCTATCTATCTATCTATCTATCTATCTATCTATCTATCTATCTATCTATCTATCTATCTATCTATTATATAGTGCATTTCCTATCTATCTATCTATCTATCTATCTATCTATCTATCTATCTATCTATCTATCTATCTATCTATCTATCTATCTATCTATTATATAGTACATTTCCTATCTATCTATCTATCTATCTATCTATCTATCTATCTATCTATCTATTGACAAGCCACAATAATTCTAGGAGAATGTCCTTTTGACAGATGAGGCAACACTGGAGCTTTTTTGAGAAGTTACATCAACTGAATGTCCACAGACAAAAAATAACGCTTTTAAAGAAAAGATCAGCATGCCTACTGTAGAACATGGAGGAGGCTCAGTTACATTTCAGGGCTGCTTTGCTGCATCTGGCATGGGGTGCCTCGAGTCTGTGTAGGAAACAATGAAATTTCAAGACTATCAAGACATTCTGGAGTGAAATTCACTGTCCAGTGTCAGAAAGTGCTGTCTCAGTCGCAGGTCATGGATCCTCCAGCAGGATAAAGAGTCAAAACACACAGCTAAAAGCACCCAAGAATGGCTAAGAAGAAAACATTGGACTACTCTGAAGTGTCCTTCTAGGAGTCCTGATTTGAATCCTATGAAACATCAGTGGAAAGAACTGAAACAAGCAGTCAGGAGAAGACCCCTTTAAACCTGAGAGACTGGGAGCAGTTTGCTCAGGAAGAGTGGGCCAGACTACCTGTGGACAAGTGCAGAAGTCACACGGAGTGCTTGTTTGCAGCGCTTGGATCTAAAGCAACAAAATATTCGGATTAAGGGTCCCATTATTTTTGCCCATGCCATTTTCATTGGTGTTATTATTTAACAATATTAAATTAAAACTCACTTATGTGAATGTGGAATAAAAAGTGATGGGTGTCAGTTTCAAGTTATTTCAGAGACAATTGTAGGTTCTTGTTTTTTTGTGGAGTGGTACCAACATGTAAATCAGTCATTTCAAGCAGTAATAGCCATTATAAAAACTAGTAATGCCTTCACTATACTTTTAAATCAGTTTAACGGTGTCTTGTTAATAAAGGGTACCAATTTCAATCATAAGCATGACCCCAATGTTTTGAACAGTAGTGTAAGTATCGTGAGGCCTATGTGTAAATCAAAGATAATAATTTAGGCATTTCCAGTATTAACTTATCTACCAAAGTAAAATAACCTTAGAGGTTCAAGTACCTTCCATGAACACTTCCAGGGTTGCAGGGGCTTATTTTGACTGGAGTGGGTGAAATATCATAAATCAGTTCTGTTGAGTCTAAACAGTGTTAGTGGGTGAATTAAAGGCACAGCTGGATGTACAGTATGGTGCATTGTCTTGAGCTTGAGGGTGGAGAGGAGAATGGAAGGACCCTGGAGATGATCGGTGCACAGAGGGAGAGAGGTTGGTTAAAGGGGGTAGAGCCGGCCAGGGAGAGCAAGGCGAGAACAGATGACAGAAATCCTGCTGATGTGTGGTGTTGACGGCCTCTTCTGCGACCCTAACAGCAGGAGTAGAAGGAATCTTGGCAAAGACTGAAAGAGAAGGAAATAAAAGTGTCCTTGGGCTTCCATCCAGTGTGTTGCACCCTTCACCAAACTGCTTGTCACAATATGAATTAAAGCAACATAAATATACACAAGGGCATACCAAGGGATTTTATCCATTATGCTCTTTTTATAATTCGTTTACATTAAAACATAACAATTGCAGGTTTAAAATATATTTTGCTCACCACCCACACATTTTTTTTTCTTTTTCTTTTATGCGGCAGTTGCACTCATAGTTCTGTTACACTCACTATCAGACATCACCAAACAGAGCAAGGCCCGCGTTTATCTGTTGCTTAGACATCATCTACATATTGGCCAGTCCTTGAAACTGTGAGGCAGCCTTGTCAGTATTCTGTTTTTTGAAGTATGCCTTTCCCATCGGCTATGTTTAACATTGTCTTGCAATTAACACTTATTTGCATAACTTAACCTTTCAAATTCTGACTGGCTTTTAGTTAGACGCTAACCTTCTTTAAATATCCTTTGTGTCACATTTCCTTACTTTTGCTGTATAATTTACAAAATGGAAAATACTGACAATCTAATCCTGTTAAGGACCTGTAGAATGGCTTCCTGAAACTTAAAAAAACTCCAGATTGAGAATCTAACATATTCTGAACGTGAGGTAAAATGGATGACCAAGGAGATCTTTGTTTCCTAACGCTTCAGAGTTTGTATTCCGTACTTTTTAATTTGTGTCACTTGAAGGTTTGTGCAATTTGTTATGCATGAAACACTTAAGAATACAAAGACTTGAGACCATTCAGTCCATCAGACTTGTTGGGTTAGCGAATAGCTCAGCTGTCCCAATATGCCTTCCACATTCTTCTTAAAAGTTATCAAGGTTTCTGTTTCAACTACTGTACATGTCTCAGTAGCTTATTCTAGATTTCCACAAGTCTTTGCATAAGGAAATACTTTCTGGTTTCAGTCTTAAATGCACGTAATCTTAATTTCCAAGGGTGTCCTTGAGTACATGATTCACCATTATGTAGAAATAATCCTTCTGGATCTACTTTATCAGTGCCTTTGAGGATATTGAAGACCTGGATGAGGTCTCCACACAGTCTCCTCTGCTCAGTTCTAAACAGGTTTAATCCTCTGCGTCTGTCACAGTCGGACATCTCCCTAAGTACTGGGATGAACTTGTTTGCTCTCCTCTGGACAGCTTCAAGTGCTGCTATGTCTTTCTTGTAGTGTCCTGACCAGAACAGTACACAGTACTACAAATGTGTTCTCACTAGTGCATTATATAGCCTGAGCATAACATTCCTTGATTTATATTCCACAATTTTTACAATACAACCTAACATTTTATTTGCCCTTTGTATGGTTTCTGAGCATTGCTTAGACATTGGAAATCCATCCATCCATTTTCTAACCCGCTGAATCCGAATACAGGGTCACGGGGGTCTGCTGGAGCCAATCCCAGCCAACACAGGGCACAAGGCAGTAACCAATCCTGGGCAGGGTGCCAACCCGCCGCAGGACACACACAAACGCCAATTTAGAATCGCCAATCCACCTAACCTGCATGTCTTTGGAAGGAAACCCACGCAGACACGGGGAGAACATGCAAACTCCACACAGGGAGGGCCCAGGAAGCTAACCCGGGTCTCCTTACTGCAAGGCAGCAGCGCTACCACTGCGCCACCCTGACATTGGAAATGTTATGTCAAAATAATCCCCTAAATCCTTTTCAGAGGCTGTGTCTACCATCTTTGTATTTATAATTGACATTCCTTTTTCCCACGTGTAGCACCTTCCCATTTTTAACGTTGAACTGCCTTTTCCAAGTGTTCACCCAGTTCTGAAGCTTAAGCAGGTCTTTTTAAATTTATTTTTACTACCTACTCATTGTCTGCCATTCCTTCAATTTTAGCATCTTCTAGTTTGTTAACTACATTGGAGTCTGTGTCATTAATATAAATCAATTCAAGGAAAAACCCGTGAGGGGCTCCACTGATGACCTCACTTTGCATTTAGCGTTCTCCACTTTTCTGGAATATTTATCTCCTGCAGGTAACCAACTTAAGATCCGGTTTGGTAGCTTTACCTCTGATGCCTACAGCTTCTAGTTTCAGAATTAATCTTTTGTGTCAGACCGTGTCAAAGGCTTTTGGAAAGTCTAACTATGCTTTGTTTTTGTCAACTATTGTATTCGAATTATCAAAAAAATCCTAAAGGTTGGTTTGGCAGGATTTTCCTTTAAAAAACTCTTGCTAGCTAGTATTTAGCATATTATTTTCACATACAGT
This sequence comes from Polypterus senegalus, assembly GCF_016835505.1. Taxonomy (NCBI): domain Eukaryota; kingdom Metazoa; phylum Chordata; class Cladistia; order Polypteriformes; family Polypteridae; genus Polypterus; species Polypterus senegalus. The sequence goes on from NC_053168.1 coordinate 121,678,228, forward strand.
ACAGGCCAGAAGTTTGGACACACCTTCTCATTCAATGAGTTTTCTTTATTTTCATGACCATTTACAGCACTCCATCACTCTCCTTTCTTGGTCAAATAGCCCTTACACAGCCTGGAGGTGTGTTTGGGGTCATTGTCCTGTTGAAAAATAAATGATCGTCCAACTAACCTGACTTCTGCACAACACAACTGCTGGTCCCAACCCCATTGATAAAGCAAGAAATTCCACTAAATAACCCTGATAAGGCACACCTGTGAAGTTAAAACCATTTCAGGTGACTACCTGTTGAAGCTCATCGAGAGAATGCCAAGAGTGTGCAAAGCAGTAATCAGAGCAAAGGGTGGCTATTTTGAAGAAACTAGAATATAAAACATGTTTTCAGTTATTTCACCTTTTTTTGTTAAGCACATAACTCCACATGTGTTCATTCATAGTTTTGATGCCTTCAGTGAGAATCTACCAATGTAAATGGTCATGAAAATAAAGAAAACACATTGAATGAGGAGGTGTGTCCAAACTTTTGGCCTGTACTGTAGGTACTTTTTAAAAATGTATTTCTTATTATAGTTCCAAAATTTTCTATGACACAGAAGTAAGACTTATTGGTCTGTAATTGCCAGGATCCCTTTTGATAGATAGATAGATAGATAGATAGATAGATAGATAGATAGATAGATAGATAGATAGATAGATAGATAGATAGATAGATAGATAGATAGATAGATACTTTATTAATCCCAAGAAGAAATTCACAAATTTTGTCTCCCTTCTTAAAGACTGGAGTCACATTTGCAATTTTCCAGTCCTCAGGAAGTTCTCCTTTCTAAAGCTTCTGCTCAAATCTGCCATTTCTTTCAATGTAACTGTTAAAATCTCATCAACTCCAGGAGTTTTATTAGTCTTCAAAGTATTGAGCGATTGAAGCCGTGTCTCTTCCATTTTAAAATCTAGGAAGTTTACAGTTCGTTTATAGTTCTGCATGGGGCATTCCATTTGTTTCTTCCTTTGCAAATACTTGGGTGAAATATTTGTTCACTTTGTTTGCTGTTCTCTTCTCATTTTCAATGTTTTCTGTTTTTCTGTCACTGAGGTTTCTTAAATTCTGTTTTATTGTCTTTATATGAAAATGAAGTATTAGTTGGTCAGCTTGTGATTTAGATGAAGGAGTGCAAACTTTATCACTGTATCAATTGCATTGGGTGATGTCAGTACAGAATTATAATTAGAATCAGGAAGTGAAACAAAAAACAAAACATTAGCCAAGGTGGTAACTCAATAGAAATCTTATTAAAAAAAACCAAGCGTGTGAAACTAAGATCTTAGTACAGGTAACAGAACATTAGGATCAGAAGCCGGAAGAATTTCACATAACCAAAACCAAAACAAAACGCGTAAGTCGTAGTCAAAAACAAAAGGAATTATAACCAGAAAAATGGACAGAAACAGTAAGAAACTATCACCGAGTATTTTCGTGAACATCCACAAACTTGGATGTTCTGTTTTAGCCGGGGTTCTTCCCCAGTTTATTTTTCAAATTCTTTTTTTTTTTTTTGTGTTATAGTTGAATCCTTTACCATTGTTCTGTCCATTTATTATTTAGTAGATACGATTGATGTATTATTATGTTTAATACTTGTGAATTACTTGTCATTTATCTATTATTCAGTTCATGTGTTTCCTCTGCTATGTTGCTTGCATTTTGTGAGTGGATCCCCAAGAGGTGAGACCACCTTTACGTCACCACAGAGGAACCACCACCAGCTTTTCAAAATCAGGCTGGGAAAATGAATTTCCTCACAGGTTTTTGAATGCCCTTTAGAGGAGATTTCGTGAGTATTGCTATTTCTTTATTATTTTTTTTTCAAATTACTGATCTTTTCTTTCTATTTATTAGATTATCCTTCTAGATTTCATGTTGGGATTTGTTTGCTCTAGATTGCCTTTCACGGAACTTCTTGTTGATCCTCTTGCTATTTCTTTAAGTGATAAATAAATATGTTCATGTACTAAGATTCCTTGTAGGAATTGCCTCTTCAGACCTGGATTTTATGGTTCTCACTCTTCTGAGGCATTTTATTTTATTTTTGATAGTACTTTATTTGCCAGTTCTCCTTGTTTGGAGATGTTTAGGCCAAAGCCTCCCATGTTCCAAGGGTCAGCCTCCCCTGGCATGAGATTATGATTAAGCAGGCCACTTACTAGTCTACGCTATTTTTCTGGTTATTTTTGAAGGCCTCACCCATTTTGTTATCATTTATTTATTTATAAAGCACTTTAAAAACAACATCAAGGCTGACCAAAGTGCTGTACAATAAAGCCCAGCATATCAGACACACAAAACCAAAGGGTAAATGAAACACATAAACACATAAGAACTGAAGAGATTCTTAATAAAAAAGTATACAGATAGTCAACATATCATACTGGGTTAAAAGCTAGAGAGTAAAATTGTGTTTTTAATAGGATTTAAAGACAGCAAGTGAAGGAGCCTAACATGCAACGGCAAATCGTTCCAGAGTTTTGGGGCTGCAACTGAAAAAACTCGATCACCTCGAAATTTGCATCGTGCCTTAGGAACACATAAAAGTATCCGGTCGAGACAGTACATAAGGGTACAGCAGTTCTGACAAATAAAATGGGGCACAACCATTAAAAGATTTAAAAACAAATACAAGGATCTTAAAATGGATTTGAAAACGAATTGGATGCCAGTGAAGGGAAGCCAAAATTGGGGTAACGTGCTCATGCTTGCTTGTGCCAGTTAAAAATAGGGCAGCAGCGTTTTGCACCAGCTGTAGGCGAGCAATGGTGGCCTGGCTAATTCCTAAAAGACGAGCATTGCAGTAATCTAGACGAGAGGTTATAAAAGCAGGGATCACTGTTTCAAGGTTGCGCTTTGACAAAACAGGCTTGATTTTTGACAGCCACCTCAACTGGAAAAAGTAAGATTTTACCACTGCGTTCACATGTGGTGCTGAAATCACAGCACAAAAAATGTACGACACTGACCTTTATACCTTTGACCCTGTGATGTCACACACCACATGTAATGTCCAGTTGACTGTCTCCAGCATCTGCTTGGCAACCAGACCAAACAAAATTCACCAAAAAAAAAAGACTTGCAAAATGTTTGTGTTTCTCAACATCGATAAGAATGTCATGTCATTTTCTAACCTGCTTAATCCAGACCAGGGGCTTATGGTTGGGCTTGAGCCTCTCACAGCTAACTTAGGGCACAAGTCATGAACAAACTTACAAAAACACACACCAAACAAACACTAGCGTCAATTTAGCATCACCAGTTCCCCTAACCTGCATCTCTTTGGAGAGCGGGAGAAAAATATGCAGACATAGGGAGAACATGCAGGGAGTACCAAAGACAGGAACCCAGATCTACTTATTGTGAGGCACCACCAAGCCTGGACCTTAACATTAAAAAAACTCAGGAAATGAGCATAGGTTTCAGAAAGCAGACACCTGCTCACCTAACACTTGCCATAAATGGCTCAGCCATTGGGATGACAATCATTTAAGTTTCTGGACACTGTGGTGTCGCAAAACCTTATGTGGGACAATAACATCACTAGCATTATTACGAAAGCCCACCAGAGAATATACTTCTTCACGTCAGCTGAGGAAATTCAATCTCCCTCAAGAAATATTGGTCCAATTCTACACAGCCATAATCGAGTCCATTCTGACCTCATCTATAACTGTCTGGTTTGGTGCTGCCTCAATTCAGGCTAAGGCCAGTCTGTGGCACATTATCAAGGCCTGTTAAAGGATTATAGGCTGTAACTTACCACACATTGAGATACTATATGAATCCAGGGTACGGAAGCAGGCTTCAAAGATCATTACCGCTCTGACCCAGGACATCACCATTTCCAAAAGACTTTCCTCCAGCAATCGTCTTTGTGCAGCGAAAGCTAAAACAACACACCACCTAAACAGTTTTATTCCATGGCCAGTTATTCTTAATAATCAGATCTGAGCTTCGACTCCGTATCTATGTACTTTATACCTGCTGCACAGCGGACTGTCTGGATATTTTAATCCTAGTATCTGTTTATATTTTTGTATTGCCCTTGTATGCTGCATCATATTTTATCTTTTTATATTTATCTTTTGTATTCTGTGTTATCCTTGTATGTTGCACCAATGCTATCAAGACACATTCCTAGTGCACATTAGTGCACCTAGCCAATGAAGTGAATTCTGATTCTGATTCTTGTTAAGAATGCCTAATAAAAATAAACAAAAATTGTGTTTTCTGGCTTTCCAAACCCCCAAAATGATGTTCTGGTTATTTTTAAAAAGTTAAAATTACAAGTCACATCATGACAATCCCGACTGTAACCTCGGACCAACTTAGTCAATAGGATTTGAGGTTGTAAACTTGGGTTATCTGATCTGTGACACTCATTGAAGGAAGACCAGACAGCACTGGACGCATGCTGAGTAAAGACGTAAGATAAAGTCAGTCAGTGATTGTCCAACCCGCTATATCCTAACACAGGGTCGTGGGGGTCTGTAGGAGCCAATCCCAGGCAGCACAGGGTGCAAGGCAGGAACAAATCCCAGGCAGGGCGCCAGCTCGCCGCAGGGCACACACACCAAGCACACACTAGGGACAATTTAGGATCGCCAATGCATCTAACCGGCATGTCTTTGGACTATGGGAGGAAACCCACACAGACACGGGGAGAACATGCAAACTCAATTTTAGGTAGGACCCGGGAAGCAAACGCAGGTCGCCTACCACTGCGCCACCGTGCCACCCATGTAAGATAAAGTTTTACAGCTAAATCTCAAGGATATTATGCAGACAACACTTACTGTTGTAATTGTGAATTTCCCCTTGGGATTAATAAAGTATCTATCTATCTATCTATCTATCTATCTATCTATCTATCTATCTATCTATCTATCTATCTATCTATCTATCTATCTATCTTTATCCCTTAGACCTAATGGCACTTCTCCATATTGGTTTTTTAATTAACTGTTGGTATGATGCAAAATTAAGGATGACTAATAACAATGTCCCCTTAGACCATAATGGAAAATCTGAAGTGCCCATCGCATGAATTTACTTACATTTAGAAGTAATTGTACTGCTGATCAGTACTTACCTTGTGAATTAAATGGAAGAAATCACACCCTGTTGAAAAACAAATTGATATTCTCCTTGTACAAATCAGGTACAAGCATTTTTCAAAAACCCATTACATCCTTCCATAATTGAGCTGCACTAGGGGCACAAATAGGCACAAAAAATACAAAGTCCTTATCTCTGTAAAATAAAAATCAACTGGAGTGATTTAGTCCAAAATCAATTTTCTTCTAGCGTTTTACAGACCCACGTTTTTGATGGACTGAGTTATCAGGTCCATACACTTACATCCTGACATTCAGGCACGCGCACACACACACACACACATGCAGAACTCTGAAAGTGGCCAAATTATGTTCAAGGATGCCTAAAATTTGTAAATCCACTGAAAACTCACAGTCCACATTTTTGACAACATCATAATATTTCCATGCATATATAATTTATATGTAAATGTGTAACATTTATGCAGTCACATCAACTGGACCGATTTTGTGTATATCAACAGGCATAGAGAATTTTACAAGGGCATTTTTTATTCTTGTTTGGAGTATTTCAGTTGTATCATAGTCTTACTTGCTCAAGAAATAATGTGAACTGCAATCTAAGCACTTTCTGTGCTTCTATCAAAATTTAATGGAACTGTCTGCAAATTGTCCTGTGATCATCAGCAATGTCCAGCTTGCTACTTAGCAGCACCACAAGACAATGTGACTACAATATGGCTACTAAGGCACGTGCATTTGGCCTTCAAAATAGCATTGTGTACTGATGTATATTTGAAAGAACTAGCTGCAATGGACTTTTCTGTTTGCTTACCTAGTGAACGAGAGAACTACTTAATGGATTGTGACAGATAAGGGGCGCTCTCGCTCCCTTGAACCCTTGTCCACGACTCCAGACACCAGGTAAAAGTCCAATAAATGACTTTATTAATATTCCACAGTGCACAAAGCACCCTCTCCTCCACTATACTCATAAATAATCACAAATCACTAACAATAAATCAATCCTCCACTCCCAGACGCGTTGCCACCCTTCCACTCAGCTCAGCTCGCCGTCTGGGAGCTCCCACAATCCTTTTAAATACCCTGACCCGGAAGCGTTCTAATCCCCAGTCCATGTGACTCGCCATCACTTCCGGGTCAGGTAAAAAGTCCTTTTCTTCAACCCGGAAGAATGTCATTCCCCTTGTCCATGTGTGCTTCCGGGGCGTAGGGAAAATATCCATTGTTCCTCCCTGCAGCGTCCCCTAGTAGTCCCCATGGTATCCAGTTGGGCTGCATATAAAAACTCCATTGTCCATGATGCCCTGCTGGTCTTCTGGGGACCTCCATACTGCAAAGAGGGCTCCACCTGGCGGCTTGGGGGTATTGGCCGGGATAAACAGCTGGCCATCCATCACAGGATTTAAATTGTTTTTTTTCTCTATAATTTGCTTGAACATTCAGGGTGATTTTGTGACTTCTCTTATCGTGCTAAGAATCATAGTTCGCTTGCAGGAGTGATTTATTTCCGCTAATCCGAGACAGAGGTTGTGGGCCGAGTATCAGGGGAAGTGTGACGTCAGGAGTGGGGAGCCGGGCAGGGCCCTCCTCACTCACGCAGCAACCACTGTGAGAGTTGGTCCACCTTGGTGTTTTAAAGTGTACCTTGCCTCCGCTTAGCAAGTGATACCATCCATCCATTATCCAACCCGCTATATCCTAACTACAGGGTCAAGGGGGAGCGATACCTGTTTGTTTATTGATTTTTAAAGTTTGTCCTGTTTCACTACTAGTGTAGCCGCAGGGGATGGCTAGTAATATATAAAAACCCCAGACAGGTGGTCTGCATTGAACTAATTCTGGGCCTTCAAAAAATGATTTAGGAGTGTCATATTTAAAGGTAGTGAATATTTACGTGATCAGCTGTCTTATGTTTTATATTAGTAATTAACTTAAACCTCGTTGCAAAGATCTGTTTCCTCTTTGATATTAAAGAGTCTTTGTGTTGATCAGTATGTAGAGGCCAAATTAAATCTACAGTTGATTCAATGTTGTAAATCAATAAAATGTGAACATGTCCAAGAGGGTGAAAGACTTTTTAGAGGAACTACAAATGCTGCTGGCTATGGAGTGGGCAGACAAAGAAATGTATTCATTGGAGCACTTAACAGCTAAACCAAAAAATGTTCTTTATCAAAAAGCAATGAGATCATGATCATGTTACATTTCTAATGTGGCAGTAATGGCTAAATATGAAGCAATATCATAAATTATGTCTATTAAAAGAAAAACCAACTTGCATTAATCATAACATTGAATTTGGATTTCTAAATTTCAAGAAATCCATACGGTCGACATTATTATGCGCTTGAACTTACACCATATGCAATGACAGGTTGGACTGGTCTAAGAACACAATAAGAAAGGACACAGCGGTTCTTCTTCCCTAGAAGACTGCATACTTTTAAAGTGGGGAGTGACATCCTTCACATCTATCTATCTATCTATCTATCTATCTATCTATCTATCTATCTATCTATCTATCATATAGTGCCTTTCAGATCTATCTATCTATCTATCTATCTATCTATCTATCTATCTATCTATCTATCTATCTATCTATCTATCTATCTATCTATCTATCTATCATATAGTGCCTTTCAGATCTATCTATCTATCTATCTATCTATGTATCTATCTATCTATCTATCTTTCTATCTATCTATCTATCATGTAGTGCCTTTCAGATCTATCTATCTATCTATCTATCTATCTATCTATCTATCTATCTATCTATCTATCTAACTCTGTGATGGCTGGTGTGATTTTCTAAGCTGTGGTGTCCTGGGCTGGTAACATCACTTCAGGGGAGGCCCACAAAATCGACAGGCTGATTAAAAGGGCAGGCTCAGTTATGGGACACATGCTGGACCCCCTGGAAGGCATAGCAAAGGAGGGAATGAAAGCAAAACTGAGTGCCATTATGAACAATGCTGCACATCCTCTCCGTGACACACCAACACTGAGGACTTGCAGCAAATGAATCTTTCAACAGAAGAATGTGAAGAAACGCTATGGGGGCTCCTTTATACCAACAGCAATATGTCTGCATAACGCCTCACTGGGACTGGGACTGCCAAGACAAATGTTTTCTTTTGTTTCATTTAAAAATTTTCTTCCTTTAAAGTCATTCTGGTGTGTGTTCAGACCATAGTGTGTGTGTGTGTATGTGTGTGAGTATATATTTATTCTATCTATCTTTTTATGTATTTAATTTTAAAGAGCCTCTGCAAAAAGTCTACAAATAAATGGCACAAAGCATTTACATAAAAAGGCAACCAATGCATAATCCAGATAACCAGAATCTCAAAAATTGAAAGTAATAAATCCAAAAATCAGGAGAAAAATGACAAGAAAGACAATACTTACAAACGTACACACAAACTCAACGATCCACTGCTGAGATGTCCTCTCTGACTTGATACATGTGATGTCAGGGTGGCCGTCACCTCCAGGCCTTCCCCACACAGAGCACTCAGAAATAGGTACACATTTAAAGGTGCAATACATTAATGTGAAATCATAAGGAATAATATTAATAATAATTATACATTTTATTCATATAGCACCTTTCCCATGCTCAAAGTGCTTAAAAATAGAAATGACCTAAAAATTAGAAATATAATAATTCAATATTAAAAATAAATAAATCAATACATACATACATACAATATTACATAAATGAAATCCAGGGGAAAAAAACCCTGCAATGATTTCATGGCACAGGATTTGTACCAAAAGAGAGGAGATCCATGAAGCAGTGGCAACAACAACTGTGCTCCTCTGTATTAAATGCAAATAATGTTAATTCATAAAATAAATAAGAGTGTAGAGCTGGGGTCCGCAAACTCTGGTCCTGGAGGGCCCCAGTGGCTGCAGGTTTTCATTCTACCCCTTTTCTTACTTAGTGACCCGTTTTTGCTGCTAATTAACTTCTTTTGAATTCATTGTGATTCACTTGCTCTTGTTTCTTTATCCTTAATTAGCTACAAAACCATAATGGGATACAAAATGAGCCACAACATGACCAGCAAACTGTGTCCATCATACAATATCTGAAAATAAAGAGGGGTGAAGCTCAGGTCATCAAAACATTTTATTGGTGCTCTTAGAAAAGAGAACATCAACAATTTCAGAAATGTCTGCTATTGCGCAATGAGAGCAGCAACAAGCCATGGAATTAAAGAACGGGCTTAATGAACAACAAGAATCGGCACCTAATTAAGCAACTGGTTGGAGTGAAAATGGTTGGAGTTTGAGTCCCTGACTTAGGTGGTCTTCTGTTGGCTCCCTCACTTCACATTTCATTTCTGTTTGGGTGCCATTCAAGGAAAGAAACAAAGCAATTCAGAGGAACAATGAAGAAATTCAGAGGAAGAAATCTTAAAAAACATGGCAAATCAAATTAATTCAAAAGAAGTTAATTAGCAGCAAAAATTGGTCACTAATTAAGAAAACGGTTAAAATGAAAACCTGCAGCCACTGAGGCCCTTCAGGACTGGAGTTTGAGAACCCTGGTGTAGAGAGATGTATAAATGAAGTGCTGTATTACCCCAGTAGTTTACTGTATTGTATGAAGGGAATTAGTCCAGTGCATTGAGACTTTTAGCTGCGTTTGTCACAAATTACTAAAGTTCTGCACATAGGACAGTTCAGGCAATAGTGTGATGCGTGTTCTCATAATTCTACAGACCAAATATCTTCATTTTAAAAGTTTTAGTAAAAATTTCAAAGCAAAACAGTTCACACAAGAACAGAGAAGAAATTAATATTACAAGAAAAGAAAAGTTCTTGTTTACAGAAAGTTCTGTTTAAGGCTTACTTATCTAGCTTCACGTTTCTCTAAGACTAGTCATACAGTTATAGTTTCAGATGTTCATCTCAAAACAGCCAATCTTCTATTTGCAGACTTATTTAACTATCCATGCTAGCAATGTTACTATTTCCTGACAGGTTCAATTAACACTCTGTAATACAGATATAGCAAAGAAAGTTCTATTTCATGTTAACTTACAGGGAGTAAAAGACTCTACCATAATCTGAGTAACTATGAGAAACTAATATTCTGTTGAAACGAAGCAGACATACGTAACGTAAATTTAACATTAACATTAAGATTGGCTCTTGCAGGACTCTTACTTTAAAATGAGTTTATCAAGAACACAGGGACACAGCTGGAAACCTGTTAAGAGTGAGTTTCGCACAAACATTAAGAAGTTTTTCTTCACACAGAGAGCCATAGATCCATGGAATAAGTGACCAAGTAGTGGTCTTGAGGGACCTTCAAAACTCCACTTAATGTTATTTTGGAAGAATTAAGTGGAAAGGACTGGTGAGCTTTGTTGGGCTGAATGGCCTGTTCTCTTCCAGATTGTTCTAATGCTCCAAAAATATGAAGCTTCTGCTGATATAATTTGCATCTACCCTTTTACCTGTCAAAGTTCACTCTATCCACATGGTGAGAGCACAGGAGAACTCAGTCACTAAAGAGAGATCTGAGAAGTCCAAATGCCTTACAGTTGGGTCTGCTTCCTACTCTCTGGAGGGCTGAGGTAAGATGGCACCCCAGATATACCCATGTGAGTCAAACAGTGAAAAACCTGCTCATGAAGGTCAGAAGGAAGGCCATTTTGGTCCCCTCACTCCACAAGACATCAGTTTTCACTTTGACGGTCAATGGCATCTGAACGTCACCTGGTTACAGTCCCATGATAAACTACTGAAAAAAGTAGAACAGCTTGGCTAACCAGAGAAGAAAAGTCCCAGTCTTTGAATTGAGAACTTGAAGCTTGAATTCACTGTTATAATGAACATTATCAATTATTTTCCTGCTGAAAGAAAAAGAACTTCACTGTACATTTATTGTGAGAAATTGTTTCCAGTTTTATAATTGGGTTGAATTAATCCCAAATAAATATACAAAAGCATGTCTGGATTTGAAGATTTATTTTTATGGTCTTGTTTTAGTTGGTTGAGCCCTCTGCAGGGGTCACAACACCACCCATTTTCTAGACATGATCTTTTTGTTCATTGCATAATTAAAGGGAGCCGTATTCCAGTGGACTTAGAAAGTATTCAGACATCTTCACTTTTTTACACATTTTGCTATGTTGCAGTATTATGCTAAAATCATTTAACTTCACTTTTTTTCTCATCAAGCAACACTCAATACCCCAGAATTACAAAGTGGAAACAGCATTTCAATTTTTTCAATTCAAAATTATAAAACTGAAATGTCAGATTGACCCTTTCGTCAGTTATTAGCCGAAGCACCTTTGGCAGCAATTACAGCATGGAGTCTTCTTGGGTCTGACATGACAAGATTTGCACCCTTGGCTTTGAGGACTTTTTGCCATTCTCATCTGCAGACCCTCTTAAGCTTTGTCAGGCTGGATGGAGACCATCAGTAGGCAGTTTCTTTCTGGTCTCTTCAGAGATGGTTGATTGGGTTCAAATCTAGACTCTGGTTGGGCAAGTCAAGAACATTTCCAGAGTTGTCCCTAAGCCACTCCTGTGTTGTCCTTGTTCTGTGTTTAGGGTCATTGTCCTGTTAGAAGGTGAAACACAAGCCCAGCCTGATGTCCAGAATGCTCTGGAGACGGTTTTCATTTAGGATATCCCTGTACTTTGCTCTGGTTGACTTTCGATCAACCCTGTCTAGTCTCCCAGTCCCTGACATGATGCTGCCACCAGCCTGGTTCGAAAGGTATCGCTCAGGTGATGCCCAGTGCCTGGTTTCCTCCCGACATTATGCTATTTTTTGTTTCAACAACAACACTTTAAGCCCCCCCAGCCTTTACCCTCGAAGAAGAGAAGAAAAAGCTCTCAAAAAACAACTTATAGGAAAAAAAATGGAAGAAATTTTGGGAAAGACAATTCAGGGAGAGACCCCTATCCAGGTAGGTTGGGCGAACAATGGATGTCCAAACAATGCACAAAACAGAACACAAGTAATCCTCTTCATTGAGAAATACAATAGAACAGTACAAATGACTTTGTTCTTGCACAGCACTCCTCACCAAGTGTAGGCCCAAAGCACCGCAACAACTCATAAGGCAAAATGCAAGAATAGATTCAACCACTCACTAAATAGAGAACTATCACATATGAGGACACAGGTTTGTTCAAATACATCAAAAACAATACTAATAAATAAAACTAATAAACAATAATATCTGTCCATCAGTTAATTCAGCGTTTCTCAACCTTTAAGTATTTGCGACCCGAGTTTTCGTAACAGTTTTAATCGCGCCCCCCTAACGTTTTTTTGAAAGGAGCCCACTAATACCAATTTGTTCGTTTTTAATTAATGATACTAGGGGGCTCCGCACCTTGCTCACTTCACTCGTCCACCCTCATGTTTGGTTTACCGGATATACAATTTAAAGAGACTGTTATTTTCATATGCATTATTTTCACTTTTACTTTAAAAACTTTTGTAAAAACAATACTTGTCCTTTATTTCCGGCCCGTGAGTGGTTACATCTATTTCTCGCCAGACGTTGTGGGGAGAAATATGTGAAGGATATGACGTCGGATCATTTGCTGTCATTTTGCTGCTTGCGAGCTGCTTGTTCTGCTTGTCGCATGTCGTTGTTTTAAGAGCTGGGAGCACATGATGCTTGTCTGCCAAATGCAATCCAACAACTGCTATGTTAGATGTCTGTGGACTTGTTTTAAATGATGGCTCACTGCCTTGTCTCAGGTGACATTGTAAAAACAATACTTGTTTTTTATTTCCAGCCCCGGGCGTGGTTACATCTCTTTCTTGCAGGACGTATAACGCTGCTCGTGTTGTGAAGTGGGGGGCAGCTGCTGTTTTGCTGTCCGTCGATTATTCTAAAGCCTTTATAGCCGCTGTCCTTTTTGCCACTTCGTGTCTCTGCTGCTCACGTTGTGATCGCTTTTCCGTGATCATAAATATACACCTGACCGAATTGTGTTTTCTTTGAAATTAAACTTGGCGCTGCTTTAACTGTTGCGAGACCACAGATTGTCATAGCGTATGTTCCATTATTGTGTAAATCTACGTTTCGTATATTGAATGATGCGAATGCGAAAAGACTTTGTTTTCTGTTCTTTGCCTTTTATTTCTGACCTCGCTTTGTCCTGCTATTTTTTCAATTACACCTGGTCCTGATGATTAATTTCCTTTTGTTTGCGCTAATGTGATTTTTTAATCGTCAATGTTTAATTTATAACGTATTATCCTTTATACGCTTTATAGGCACTGAGACACCTGTATCTGTGTGTGCTACTTCCCTTTACACTACTGATTTTTTTTTGCTGGCCGTGCTCTGATATTGCTTGTAAGTAGGGCGTGTCTTGCAAGAATCTCATGTTCTATATCCCTGCGATCTTTCGTCTCGCGGGTCTTTTATTTGTCTTCCGTGATCTTAACGTGAAGATCACGTATCGTCTCCTAGTCATTCCCTCCCACAGGATTTTTTTTTATAATAGAGAGATATCATAGATGCATATTTTATTATACCTACTTAACTCGACATTTATCTAACTCTATTTTTATTTTTCTAGTATCAGAATGTAGTTTAAGTTAATTTGTTTTGGTTTCAATAGATGTATATTTCACATTTTTGATTCTTGTTTTCTTTTTTTCACATCTTCACGCCCCCTTTTGTTACTTTGTGCCCCCCTAGGAGGGCCCGCTCCATAGTTTGAGAACCACTGAGTTAATTGTTGAACTATGGCCAGATTGTAGAAAAGCCAGAGAAGCTGGACACAGTTTTGGAGACCTCAGTCAATAATCTGCCTCCCCCCATTGGCCATTCAACAAGTGGGTCAGTGCTGGGCCAGGACTCCATATACTTGGGAGTATTGGACAGTATGTCTGTCTAGAAGGACCCTTCTACCTGATGACTGCAGTGCTCTTTTATCTGAAATGATTTTTCCATAGGCAGGCAGGAGACTTGGCATTAGCGCAATGACACAAGGTGCAACATCTGAGTACTGAGAAGAGAAAGTCAGAGAATCTCGTTTCTCAGTCTTAGAGTCCTTTTGGCACCTTTTTTATCTTCAAGTGGGCTTCCATGTATCTTTTACTCAGTAGAGTCTTCTCTCTGGTGATTCTACATAAAGCATGGTAGAGGGCTGCAGTGATGGTTGTCCTTTTGGAAGTTTCCACACAAGTTCTTGGAAGCTTAGCTAGAGTCATCATTGGTCATCTCTCTTAGCAAAGCCTTTCTCCCACAATTGCTAAATTTGGCCAGATGACCAGCTCTAGGTTGAGTTGTGGAGATTCCAAACTTCTTCCATGTAAGCACATTGAGCTACACCATTTGTATGAAACTGTTCTATATAAATAAAAAAAAAAAAACATTAATTAATGAATTGGGAACTTTCGGTTTTCAAAGCCGAGATCAATGGAGTGTTGTAGTGATGGTCGTCCTTCTGTAAGCTTCTCTCATCTCCATACAGGTTCTCTGGAGCACAGCCAGAATGATCACTGGGTACTTGGTCACCCTTTTCTTACCATGATTTCACAGCTTCAGGTCAGCTTTAGAGCGTGGTTGTTCCAAACTTCTTTCATTTATGAATTATGAAGACAACTGCTGCATGAATTAATGTGTAGCCCTCACCAGACCCGTCAAGTTCAAGTCAAGTTAGAGAGCACGCATTGGTACAGTGCTTTGCTGCACCCACCACATGATGAAAGAGCTCGGCCCTCCAACTGGCAGGGAAATCATGGGGTTGATGTGCAGGATTGGCAGTCCAGCAACTGTAACAAACTTCACACAGCTGTGAGCTGTGAGACAACCAGATCTGTGCTGTAACACAATCCCGCCACTAAGCTGTGCAGGCAATTCCTTCAACACCTCATGGATTGGTTTTTGCTCAACTGTTGGCCCTTCTATAGACCGGTGTGTTCCTTTCCTTATCATGGCCAAGTCAATAAGTTGACCACAGGTGGACTTTAAGCAAGGTGTAGAAACATCTCAATGAAGATCAAGAAAATGGAATGCACCTGAGCCAAATTTCAAGTGTCATAGCTGAAGGTCTTGTTTCAAAGTAATATTTCAGTTTTATTTTTTTAAGGAATTTGAAAGCAAATTCTAAAATTTTGTCATTCTGTTTTATTGCGTGTTGCTTGATGAGGGGGAAAAATGAATTTGAATGATTTTTGTACAAGGCTGCAGTATAACAAAATGTGAAAAAAAGTGGAGGGGTCTGAATACTTTTGAAATCCACCATACAGTATATCATGGAAACATCAGATGCAAGGCAGGAACCATCTCTGATGCCACACATGAACATTCACTCAGGTCCATTAATCAACTTATTATGTACGTTTTTGGGATGTGAGTGGAAACTAAAAATACTTGGAGGAAACTTGGGGCTAACAAGGGGTGCCATGCAGTGCATTTCATGGGGGGCAGCGGACGAGCTGGAAATAGAATGCTGGTCCCTGTATGTCTGCGTCAGTAGCACTGCCAACTATACTAGCATGTCTGCCTCCTGCCACAGTTAAACCTCGCATATTGTCATGTGGACATCAGAATGTGTCGCACATCAAAGCATACATTGAGAAACGGTTCAGATTTGTGCAATCATATTGTAATAAGTAGAATATGTATTAGATTCAAAGAGGCTGGCATTATTTTATTAGAATAAATGATTTTTAATAACTCGTTGCATGTCTTTAAAAAGTTTGATTGCTTGCAGAATAAAACACACACACACCTAAATTCTTCCTAATTTCCATTTTTTTCTCATTGCTTTGGATGGAGGAGAGGGGTTATAAAATGTGATGAATTATAAAAAGGCTATATGCAATATGAATTAAAACATATTAGATCATTGCTACAGCGGCATAAATGGAAAAATGTTGATATTACAGATTACCTCATCCTTTTCTCGACCTTGAGGAATGTTTGTAACATGCTGTATAACACACCATCTGTTGTATTTGTTGTCATTTTATTTTATTTTTTTAACCAAGGTTAACATGCCCTAATGCCAGTAAAAACAATCTGGTCAACAGGAGTTCATGCCTTAATAATCTAACTCATACTTTGTTGCTGTTAAGTTGTCCAAAAATATATATAAAAAAAAAAGATTTTTCCAAAATCTATTCATTAAAAGGAACAACATGGGAAACAGAAGTTTAGCAGGAGGAAGCATTTATGGCTATTGAATGGTAATATTATCGCCCATTCTCTCTAATTATTTTGTGAGCCCCTTTGTAAATTGTTGAATCAAGGTCACTCCATTTAACTATTTTTTAATAGCTTTCATATAAACATATGCGACTTTTTTTGAAACTAAATACAACAGTCTATAAATTACTGGTTTGCATCACAAAGCTGCTTTTTCACAAAAGCACAAAAATTTTGATGAAAACGGACTGTTCAATCCAACAGAGCTTATCACTTGTCATTCACGCAGGTTTACGGCTCTCCTGTGTGTTACTATCCACGTTTCTACTTGCCAACCTGTTTCCTGCATTTAAAGTTGGCTATCTGGAAAAGTATTTTCTGGCATTTCCAAGTCTCCCCAAAGATACAAACAACAACTTTTGCAAAAATTCAGGTGTACAAAGAAAGACTTTTACTGCCCTAATGCACTACAATGAAGCCAAATTTTGCCTCTGGAAGATATAAACCCACTCACTCCTCAGATCGGTATACCGATACAAGTCCAGAATTATTTTCCTTCTACACTCAACACTTGTAACACCTTCCCTATACATGATTCCAAACGCCCAATATGTCAGATGTTTCATTTTTTTACTAAATACATTGTAAACTCAAACTAAGGACTGTGTAAGAAGAGTAGGGATCCTGGAGGGATGCGCCATTTAATAGTAGTGTTTGAGATTGAAAAGTTGTAATGGTGCTACATGAATAGCGATGTCTTAAATATGTTCTGTGCTG
This sequence comes from Polypterus senegalus, assembly GCF_016835505.1. NCBI lineage: Eukaryota > Metazoa > Chordata > Cladistia > Polypteriformes > Polypteridae > Polypterus > Polypterus senegalus. The sequence goes on from NC_053168.1 coordinate 121,695,282, forward strand.
AGTCACATCTTTCACAGTGTTATCCTGTTAATATGGTCTATGTGTGTCTGTGTAAATGTTGTCCCCTGGAAACAAAGGGGGAAGGATAACACCATGCAACCATGACCCCTCATGATAGTTTTTCCTGTCAAACCCATCAATTCCATCTGGGTCATAGCTATTTAAACAGGAGGACGAAAGGAAAGGAAAAGAAAAATCACTTACAACACCGTTATTTCACAAGACGAAAAAAGTGAAGAGCACCGATTCAAATCATTTTACACCTTTTCCCGCTTGGCTGCTTTTAACGCCGGAAAGTAACAACTTCACCATTGCCACGCAAAACCCTGGGGTTTTGAATTAGACAGACATGCCGAGGATTATATGGTGAGGCTGTTTTTTGTCGTTTGGGGAGAGGAACAAGTCAACAATTTCATTCAAATATAATAACCGTAGGACACTTTCCAGCCAGAAAAGGTTCACGTTCACTCATCATCCTCCGCCTAATCTTTTGGACTTTTGTGTGTGTTTTCGGGTTTACTGTGTGTCTTTTGATTATTTTTTAGTGCAGTTCATTTACTGGGTGTGTGTTGTGTGGAGGCTTTGGAGGGTGTGACACATATATATATAGTTTTATTGTTTATTCTTTTTCACCATCAATATATATACACCTTATATATATACCTATTTTATATACTGTTTAATTTTGCTTATCTAACCATCGATTGGGGAAGCTATTTGGAAGAGGTACAGTTTGTCTGGTCTGAATTTTCCTCAGTTTGCCAGGTCACGGCTTCTTTGGTGGAGAAGCTGCCATTCCAGACGATTGGGTTGGCTGTTACAAAGTAAATTACACAAAGGAATTAAATGTCATCTTAACGAGGTGGAAAAAACAGCACAAAAAATTAATTCAGAAGTGCAGAGTTGCATGGTGCTCTGAAGATGGTCCAAAATTTGAATGTCTGCTTTGTATAGTGGTGTTGGCTCAATGTCGGTGAAACTGGAAGAGGCAGAGATTCATAAATTACCGAACTGACATTGGTGGTTTATCCAATGCTTTTTCCTCCTCCATTCTAAGGAAACAGACAGAACAAAAGTTATTGATTGTGTCCCACTCAAACCCTTCCTCGTATTAGTGAGACAGAAACCTGTGAAGCATTCGCTCTGCTCATTTGTTTGATGATCAGTCATTAAACCTAAAAATGGTCAACTGTGGAAACATAGTGTGCATGTGTATGTGGGCACTGATAAAGCAGGGTGGGCAAGGCTGGCACTGGAGGGCTGCAATGGCTGCAGGTTTTCATTCCCCAACTAAATTGCTTAATTTGAAGCCAATCCTTGCCAGTCTGAGACTGTATTTAATTTGATGGCTTGTTAGTCTGTAGCGGGGCTACATAATTAATACATAATATTATATTCTTTGTTTGTGCTGGGTGGGTTTTCTTTTCATTGTCTCGTTTAACATCTGTTATGTGTGGGTCAGTGAATGTTGTCCCTGTAAGTGCAGAGGGGAAGGATGATGGAGAGAGACCGCAGCCCCAAGACGTTAACTCACCAGATACATCCGGGACATTTTACATTTAAAAAAGAGGAGGGAAGGCGAAAGAGGGAGGCGAGAGGCGAGGAGAGAGAGAGGAAAAGAAGACAATTTAACCATCCATCTACGAACTCATCACTGCTATTATTCCACTGCCTACTTTTTCAACTACCGATCCTTCATCACGACAGCTAGAGCTGAGAAGAAACCCTGGGGTTTGAAGTCATTTCAGCCATTGCCAGGACTTTTACGGTGAGCTCGTGTTGTTGTCGTGAGGAAGCACAATATCACTACAGCCAGTTTCAGTACCACCGGACTTTATTTTGGGACACATTTTTCACCACATTTTCAACTGCTGTGTTTATCCAATCCATGTTTGTATTTGTGTGCTTTTGTTTATTGTTTAGGGGCAAGGGAGGGTTTAATATAATATGTATAGTAATTAGTCACTGGTGTTTTTGGGATAAGTGGTGATTTGCGTGCACATATTGTGGTATATGGCCAGCCAGTCAATACCCCCAGACCACCAGAGGGAGCCCTTCTTGCAGCATGGAGGTGCCCTGAATTCCAGCAGGGCATCATGGACAGTGGAGTTTTCCTATACAGCCCTGCTGGTTACCCTGGGGGCCACCAGAGGACGCTGCTGGGAGGCTCAAGGATTGTTTTTATTACAACCCAGAGGAAGTTCATCACAGTCACGGGGACAGAAGAAACGACATACTTCTGGGTTGAAGAAAAGGAGCTTTTATCTGACGCAGAAGTGTTACCAGTCACATGGACGAAAAGAGAGAAACACTTCCGGGTCAAGGACTTTAAAAAGGACTGTGGGAGATCCCAGGGTTAAGCTGAGTCAGGTGGCAGAAGGGACAACATGTCTGGGAGAGGAGGATTGATTATTGTAGTGATTATTGTATTGATTTATGAGTATTGTGGAGTTGCGCACATTATTACTTTAATAAAGTCAATTATTGGACTTTTACCTGGTGTCTGGCATCTGGTCTGAGGGTTCAAGGGGATGACAGCACCCCCTATCTGTCACAATATATATTTATTGTTGAATATTTGTCTGTCTTTTTATTTTTCCAATATATCAGTGTTTAATTTTACATACCTGATTACTGTTTCTGGTTATTGCATCATGTCTGGAAAAATAAGACAACTTTTAAGGAGTATGGCTTATTATTAGAGCAAGAAACCTCAAGTAATCCAAGGAATAAGTCTTGGTAGTGTAGTGGCCAGTCTGGGTAAGGGGTCGGCCGTTACAGTCTGCAATGTTAGGTTCTTATATCGTAGATTATTTCCTTTCCAAGGATATCACCCAAAGGATTTGAAGCCTAAAACAGATCATATTCAGCCTTTCACATTTTTCTTTTAAGTGTTTTATTAAATCATATAATGCACAATGAATCCACATAGGTGTAAGGGGAAACAAGTCAGATGAAGAACTGCTTTGTCATTTGCATCTTATTGCTAATAAGGAGACATTAAAACACTGAATGCAGATGATTATGACTGAAATAAGCAATTAAGGGGGGGGGGCTTTAACAAGTAAGACCACCTAAATGAAGCATCAGAATGTCAATCGAGCAATAAGTGCTTCATCAACAATAAATGACTGATTAAGAAACTGGGTCCAAACAAATACCTGCACCACTGCAGACCAACGCTGCCCACCCATGTGTTAAAGTGTTTCATTTTACAAAACTGGCAATCTGTGTGTGTTTGTTTCCAGTGTTACACCTAACTGGGTATGATAGACTCTAACCACTGGACCCATGAAGTGGATTAGGGAGGTTTGAAAATAGATGGATATAGTAATGTTGTATGTTATTTATATTAAAAAACAAAGGACAAAACCCACCCTACAGGTAAATTAACCAAGCATGCCACTTCTGGCACTGGCTGATATCTATCTCGCTTGTCAATCCCTTCTTCTTGTCCCTTTTCATTCCCTCGGCTACATAGAGAGAAACCATCTGGCACAAATGACAAAGTTTACCTCTGCCAAAGTTTGCAATTTTCATATTTCAAATTGAAAAAAAAAATTATTAAACTTAAAATAATTACACAAATTAGTGAGCTAGGCACCAAGCACCTCTAGCTGCCAGTCTTTTAAGATTACCTGCTGAACCTAATAGTGTAAAACACTCTGAATCCAGGGCTATGTGATAATGAAACAGTGAAAATATATAAAGCTGTTTGGCATCAAAACCTGAAAGAACCAATAGTTGAATTACATTACACGAGATGTGACTCTGCCCGGGTTTTATTTCAAAAATCTGGTATAGATTTTTGTTTAACTCATCTGAGCCATCGACATACAGTTGCCCATTTGAGAAGCACTCACAGGTAACTGCAGCCATTGGAAATGAAGGGAGAGTTTTACAGGATAAAAGGAATTCTCTGTATAAGTATTTATTCTCTTTTATCACATCCTGTTAATATCATTGCCACTAGTCCTGCCCCAGTTGTACTGTCATTGACCTTTAACCATCTTTAAAGTTAGTCGCTGTTATCATAAAGAAGAGACTTCATCCTCAACAGCAAAAACCTGGCATTTCCAGATTCACCAAGTCCTCCTCACCACTACATCGAAAGGCCTTACAGTAGATATTCTTAGTTGGACTGTTTCCGGCATTTCAAGCACAAAGTAACAACGATTTACAGAAAATGTTATGAAGCAATTAGTCCTAATTTGAAATGAAATGTTTAGTTCAGAATGCCTGTATATTAGAAGAAGAGTTGGAAACTAAGTGCATTGATTGCATTGCTATCTATCTATTATATAGTGCCTTTCTTTTCTCTCTGCCTAACTATCATATAGTACCTTTCATATTTATATATCTCTAATAATTGTAATAACCTGTTTAAAATGAACAGACTTAACAAAAATGGTAAAGAAGGTTCCTGCTGATGTTCATAACCCAATTTTGTATGCAAGTTAGACCCTAGCACAGAAAATGTCTATTAATGGAAAATTCAGGTAAAAATGATAATGCTTTATTACTTACTAGCTACAGTACCTGTCAAAGACAGATAATATAATAATTTAAAAATATTTGCTATCTCTTGCCCTATGTGTACCTTCAACGACTTGCCTCTGTATTTGCTTGTGTGAACATCTCTTCATCGGCGCTCTGTCTCGTGAATGTATTCCCATAAAGTCCGCTTCTCAGGCTCTGTTATGATTTTGAGGCGCCTTTCTTACCTCCTGTCCAGTTTTATACTTGTTGTGTTTGAAGGAGACTCACTCAGCGAGCTTCAAACACCTTTATTACTCCTCATGTGCCTCACACTTGCACTTCCTCTTTCGTCAAATCACTAAAGCCAAACTGACCAATCGGATTGCTGTGAGGGACTGGACACACACACCTTAGTGTTTTACCATATAGTAGATAGATTTTCAAACTTATTAATAAAATGAATTGAAGCAATATTACTGTACAGTACTTTAGATCACAAAACACAATGGCCGTGTAGAGTCTGTTGACCTTATGCTTGAATATCCTACAATTTTTCATACTGATACAGTGTCTTATAGTTTTTAAAAATCCTAATGATGGCATGAAAGCCCCCACTAACTGGCAATTGATGCTCCAGCAGAGATGTGCTGTCTTTGCTGCTCAGAGTGTCACCTCCCCGTACCTGAGATGGCACAGCTGGGACATACACTTAGGACACTGGTAAATTCGGTCAGCTATTGACCGTATTGTGCAGCTGTTTGTGCTGTTAGTTACATTCAGAGACACGTGTGTATGAAAGCACAAAATGATTAAAAACGGTGTACTCTACAGTCTTTTCCTTAGTCCTTAAGTAAAAAAAAATCAAACTCACTAGATGAAAATGAATTGAAATTTAATTGTAAAAAAAAAAGATTTGGGGGTTTTATGTGCTCATTTATATCTAAGGAATTGAACTAAACTGAGAAAGCAAAAAAAAAAACTGAAGCTTGCCTGTAATAACAAAAGTAAACTGCAGATTTTAGGGTCCACACCCTACAAATCAGAAACTGCATTAAAATCAAAATAATGATGACTGATGAGAAATATAAAAAGATTTTATAATAATTCATCATGCTACACCATCACAAAACCATTTCCGTCATCTGTGATGGCTGGCACACATGGACAGGCGTCCTGGCAGGGATGGGGCAAGGAATAATAACTGGCCAGTGTGACACTTGGCAGTGGGGGGGTGTGGGGGGTTGATACAACCTGTCAGGACAATGTGCTCCCCCAATTCTCTAGATGCCAGTATCGTTAGACAAAGATTCCCACATGGACAGCCACAGAGTATGCTGGGACCTGTAGTCCAATGGGGCAACTCTGTTGGGGTTCTGTGGGGTCTGCCAGTGGGAGCTGCCAGAATTAGTAATCCCTGCTCTGTGGGGCTTCCGTTTGACCCTGAGGTGCTTCCAATGGCTTCAAGAAGCCACTCAACCTCATCCAGGCAAATTGGAATTGGGAGAAGAGTTGGACAGCACTCGCCAGGGAAGAGTGGAGGAATAAAAGACAGAAAGAGAGAGGAGAAGAGAACATTTGTGGCTACACAACAAATAAAAAAACTTTTTGTAAGGTATTGATGTTAATAAACCTTTTTTAATTACACCAGGACTTGTGTCATTGTGGCTGCATTTGGGGTGCTGTAATTCACCCTACTGGTCACATGTCTTACAAACCCAATTGAGACCTACATGGAGCAGATGAAATGCTAACGGTGTTACAATGACCACCTCGGGGTCCTGGACTCAATATAATAGAAGCTGTGTGAGATCAGTTGGAAAAGCAGCCAAAGTATAACATATCTGTACACCAGTCATTAGGAAATGGAAGGAGTATGGCACAGCTGCACATCTGCCTAAAACAGGCCATCCAGAAAAACTGTATAGAAGACTAGTGAGGAAGGCCACCAAGAGATCTATAAGATTTCTGAAGGAGTTACAAGCTACAGTGATTTAGATTGGAGAGACCGTGCAGGCAACAATTGTCGCACCAGATACTTAGTGCAGCTTTATGGGAGAAAGGAAAGGAATAAAAAACATAAATGACGTTTTGGCGAGAGTTTATCAGATGGCACATGGTAGACTATGAAGTTAGTGGGTAGAAAGCTCTATGGTCTGATGAAATCAAAATTGAGCTTTTGGTCCATCAAACTAAACTGTATATTGTCAAAAACACACCATTCCCACTGTGTAGCATGGCAGTGGTAGCATCATGCTGTGGGGATGCTTTTCTGCAGCAGGTCCTGGAAGGCTTGTGAGGGTAAAATGAATGCAGCAAATCATAGGAAAGTCCTGGAGAAAAAGTCGATGAAGTCGGCAAAAAGCTTGCACCTTGGGAGAAGATTTGTTTTGCAGTAATTCAACAAGTCCACACTTAAAGCCAAAGCTACACGGGAGCGGCTTACAAATACCAATATCAATGCCCTGATCTCAGCCTGACTGAGAATTTGTGGCTAAACTTGAAAAACGATGTTCACTCACAATACCAGGCCACATGACAGACCTTGAGAGGTTTTGCAAAGAAGAAGGTGGAAAAAGTGGCAGTGTGGAGATGTGCAAAGCTGACAGAGACCT